>NW_020450031.1:0-1236 GCF_003343035.1 Apteryx rowi
ATTCTAGAGAGGGTCTTCAGCTCTTCCTGCTGAAGGCCTCGCTGTTTCGGGGCTCTCTCCTGCACCCTGCACCCTGCGCACTGCCCTGGGCTGTTACACAAGACATGCAGGGGCTGMCATCCAGCAGGAGGCCTCAGAGAGCAGTTTAGATCACCTGGGATTTTTTTCACCCACACAGTTAACAAAGAAATGGCCTTGCCAAGGTGGAACACTCAGAGGCGCCCTTTCAAGTGGCAGTGCCACAGTCATTAGCTTTTCAAGTGGGCAAAATAAGGGAAACTTCCAAAAACAAAGTATTTCTTCAGAAAATAACTGGCCTTTAGAACCACTCCTCCCAGATGTGCAGTGACTACAGTGAGTAGTGATGCTCCGGCACTTGCCTGCAAGTCAGCAGGAAATACTTCACAGGTCATAGCTGAGAATCATCTTGCAAAGCTGAAGTTGTTTTATGCAGATAACTTGCAAGCCCCTCAGAATGATGTCCCTCACCTTYCCACATGCTCCTCTCTTCTCTAAGGCAGYCATTTCTGACCTGACAGKTSAGGTGTCCAACTCAGCTGAGCACCTTTTGCACTGTGTCCCTGAGCTGCTTGAGGCCTGCAGGTTCTGAAGCTCCTGCCTGATCAGCTCAGGCACAGCCTGGGCATGAGCTCACTCGCGGACTCTTCTTTGCAAGTGAAGCCCCTCTGAGATGCAATCGCAAGTGTGGATCTGAGGCTGATTTGGACAAAGGTCCCCTGTTGGCAGTGAGGTGTGGAGAAGAGCAAGTGAGGGTCAGTTCCTTGTAGTGTGGTGCAGGGCTGTCCCAGCAGGCCTTGCACAGTTCAGCTCACCCACCCATCATCGAAGTGTGYATTGSAGCCTGCAGAATGACTCCTTCTTGGCATCACACTATAAAAAAACCCTCTGGCTGGTAATAATCTTTCATGCACCACTTCAGAAATGTTGATCTAYGAAAGGAAGCCTCCAAATAACGTCCATTGTGTCTCTGGGCCACAGGGGCAGCACGCTGGGCTCGGACGAGACCTAGGTGAGGAGCTGTGTGGAGTTTGATGGCAGGTCTGCCCCAGAGGGCTAGTCCTGAGCAGGGTGGCCAYGAGCCGTGTCTGCCTGACTGCCGGCYGTACGCTGGTGGGGTGGCTGCAGCAGAGGTGCCCTCACAATCAGCACCCAGACAGGTCCCTGTCACCTGCGTCACCCCCTCCCCTCTCCAGGGCAGTCATTTCTGCTGGGTGG
>NW_020450032.1:0-1262 GCF_003343035.1 Apteryx rowi
GTGAGTGCTTGTGGGTGAGCATCACAGTAGGGGTGACATCATGGTGGGAGCTACAGACCACCTAATGAGGGTAGGGAGGCAAATGCAGTCTCCTTTAAGCAACATGAGCAAGTCTGTGGATCACGGGCCCTGGTTCTTGTCACAGGGACTTTAATCCCTCTGGACTGAACTGGAAGGGCAAACAGCAGCTTGCAAGCAGGCCAGGAGGTTTCTGGAGGCCATCAAGGGCAACTTCTTTGCACAGCAGCCAGATGGGACAATAAGGGTGATGCTTTCTTGTATCTGGAAATTTCAAAGAAGGAGGAACTGATCAGGGATGGGATAGTAGGAGAAATGCAATAGTTGCATCCATCTTCCAAAAAGGCCACAAGGGCAACCTGGGGAGCTGCAGGCAGTTCAGCCTCCCTTTGGTGAGGAGTGAGTCATGCACTGAATCCTCTCAGATCACATTTCTGGGCACATGAAGGAGAAGCAGGTGCCTAGGAACAGTTAGCATGCATTTACCCAGGGTAAATTCTGCCTAACCAAACCGGTTGACCTCTGTGATTAAAAAAAAAAAAAATCTCTTTGTGGATGCAGAAGAGTAAATGTGTTTTTTCTGGACTTTAGCAAGGTGTTTGSCACTGTCTCCCACAGTATTGTTGCATGCGCATTAGAACATTACAGCCTAGAAGAGCAGACAACCGGATTGGTAAAAAGCTGCTTGGATGATCAGAGGCTCAGAGGGCAGTGGTGAATGGGTAGTACTCTTCCTGGAGGCCAGGGAGAAGTGRAGCACCCGAGGGCCTCTCCAGAAACTTGTCCTGTTTATCATCTGCATTAGTTACACCGAGGATGCAACACTCATCATGCCTGTAGATGACCCCTAACAAGAGGTGTGTGTGTGTGGGGGGGGGCAGTCCTATGTTTGAGGGCTGCCATTGAGAGGGAGCTAGAGAGGCAGGAGGAATGGGCTGTCAGAAACCTCATGGAATTCAACAAGGACAAATGACAGGGCTTGCACCTGCGATAAACCAACACCCCACAGTGTTACAGGCTGGGGCCTGAGTGCCTGGGGAGCAGCTCTGTGGAAAAGGACGTGAGGGTGCTGGGGGACAGGAGGCAAAACATGAGGCAGCAGCATTCCCTGGCAGCAAAGAAGGCCAGAAGCATTGTGGGCTGTATGAGCAGGAGCACAGGCAGGAGGTGGAGGGAAATGGTGATCGCCTTCTAGTCAGTATTCATTAGACACCATGTAGAACCCTGCATCCAGGTTTGGGTTC
>NW_020450033.1:0-1263 GCF_003343035.1 Apteryx rowi
CAGATGGGTCCCTGTCGCCTGTGTCACCCCCTCCCCTCCCCAGGGCAATCATTTCTGCTGGGTGGGCCCTCTGAGGCGCTGGGTGACATTCCAAAGCGTGCTGGCCAGCACATCTGCTGAGGGCCAATCAGGCAGCTGCAGTGGAAGTGACCTCAGAATCATAACTGCAGCCATGTCCCCTTTGCCTGCCTCTCCCCATCCTCCCGCCCATATATCATCTCTGGTGGGATGAGTGGTGCTGTGATTCTCTTCTTGTCCTCAGAATGCCTCTACCAGAACCCAGCCCATGAGGTTGCTGTACAAGAGGTGACCTCACCATCAACACTGCACATGCGTCACTTCTATGATTTTCTCCCCTTCCCCTCTTCTGGGCCCCACATTGAACATCCCAGTCATGTCGCCTTTACTGGCACCTCCGCCTCTCTGTCGCCATGGAATTATGCACACGTGGTKGGACAGCTCATGTGYCAGGATGAAACTGGGCTCCTGGGGAAGGCAGGCCAGGATGTCAAGGAGGTGCAGGTGTGCTCTGTGCAAAGGGGTGCACAGGGCTTTGCCTTGGAGCAGGTGATGAGCCAATTGAGACCTTGTAGTAAGGACAAGAGGACACACCAGTGTGGGTGACATTCTGGTAGTGTTTGCTAACAGCTGCCGGAGGAGGGAAGGGAAGCAGCTGAAACCTTGTGTAGGAAGYGGGGGGAAGCCTTCTGGTCACAGATCCTGGTTCTCACAGGACAGTTTAAGCACCTTGAAATCTGCTGGCAGGGCAGTCGGCCAGGGCACAAGCAGCCCAGGAGATTCCTGGAGAGTGCTGAAAACAATTTCTTGGCCCAGGCAATCAACAAGCCAACAATGGCTGGACTCTGTCAGTCACAAGCAAAACAGATATAGATGGGGATGTAAAGGCTGATGGCAGCCATGGCTGCAATGATCATGAGATGGTGGAGAAGTAAGACAAAAAGCAGAGCCCAGGGCTGCTGAAGAGCTGATTTCAGCTCATTCAGGATGTGCTTGTCAGGATCCCCCAGGAGACCTCCCTGRAGGGCAGAGGGGCCATGAGGCCTCTGTAAAGACAGAGTAGGCAGAGGAGGAGAGGGCAGAGAGCCAGAAGAAGAGAGAGAAGACATGTCAATTGGAATACAGTAGTTTCTCAGAAGAAGAATGCTCCATTCAGAGTGTTGGTAGGAAAGGTATCGCATTGACTAACTGTACATCTATATAAATATATACACTCACACAGAGTAATTACTGTAGTGCATGCAT
>NW_020450034.1:0-1249 GCF_003343035.1 Apteryx rowi
GACAAAGGTGGCGAACAGCCATGGGGATGGTGGTCGGGTACCAGTGTCCAGGAGCAAGGGCTGGCTGCTCCTGGCAGGGATGGGGAGCCGGGAGCCGAGGGCGGTGTGGAGTCAGGAGAGAATTTGGGAGGAAAGGAGTGGGCGGGCACAAAGGAAAAACAGGACGTGACAGACAAAGCATACCACCCTTTTGCAACGTGAGTAACAGACTAGCTGGCGAAGGCCGGGAAGTTTTGTCCAGTTGCACGGCGGAGGAGGGAGCGATATGAAGGTATCGCAGCCYRCCCCTGCCTGCAAAGGGTTGCATACCCCAAAATTTGCTGACCACGGACTAAGTGTTGACCTACAGTCCCCCWAGCCTCATTATGCCTCATTTACCTTATCAAAAAACACACCCTTTGCTGTATGGCGATATGTAAATAAGGGGGGCATGGCATACCCCACAACAGTCACGCAAACCCCAATCTAGCCAATGAAGTATGACTGCTGCACTTCCACATCCCACCTCAGCAACTATAAAAGAGAGGACGGCCCACTAAAGTTTTGGGAAGGGAAGAAAACTGAACCCCCCAACTGTTCACCGGAGATTGCTGACGAGAGACCCTCCTTCTTTCCTCCCCCAAACAGGGACGCCTCTTTGGTAAGACTCGCGCCTCCAACAACGTCGGACGTTACCCGGGGAAATACATTATTATTGAAAGCGCTTAACTGTTAGTTTGAGCTCAAAGAAAGAAAATTTGCTGCAGCAAGCGCACTTATCAGCGGCAGTTCCCAACCTGTTGTATCTGTCACTTTAATCAATTCTTATTCCTTTCTACTTCGAGAAACTGGCTCGGGGAAAGTCCTTGAACAAGGGGCTCTGGCAGGCAAASATGAATTACCAAGACAAGGAGGGGCCTCTCTTCCCTCCCTGCACGCGACAGGCAGAGATGTGGCCGCCAGGGCAGGGGCCTCGACAGCCAAGGCCCAGCCCCACCGTACGCGAGCGAGGGAGCAGGGCAGTCCCGGCGGTGGCAGCCAAGCTCAGCTGGCAGCCCGGATCGCCAGGGAAGTTCGAGCTGATGCAGCAGGGCCGAGGTGGGGCCAGGAAGTCAGGCCGCAGGTGGGGTCCGGGTTCAGGCCAGCGCTGGCAGCCCTGCCGCGGCACAGGCTGCTCAGGGCCCGTCAGTGCCCRGAGAGGTGCTGGCGTCTCCATCCTCGGAGATGCTCAAACGCCGGCTGGACACGGCCCTGAGCAACCTGCTCTGCG
>NW_020450035.1:0-1255 GCF_003343035.1 Apteryx rowi
AGAAAGGATGAATAGAACCATTAAGGCTAAATTAGCATGAGTAAGTACACAAACCAATCTTAAATGGCCAACAGCTCTCCATTTAGTTTTGTGGGAAATTAGAAGCACCCCGAGAGAGCCGGTAGGGTTGTCCCCAGTGGAAGTTTTGTTTGGACAACAGCTAGTTGTACCTGGGACTTATATCCCAGCAAAGACCAGCCTCTTGGACGGGGATGACTGGTTAACCAAATATGTGTTAACTTTCCCAGCTGCTTTCCGAAATGCATGGAACCAAGCTCAATGGGCTCAGGCAGTACCTGCAGAAATCAAGGTCCAGAATGCTCATCCTGGTGATGAGGTTATGATTAAGGTACACAGCAGAAAAAATAAACTTGAACCACAATGGGAGGGCCCCTATATGGTATTATTAACCTCTTACTTTGCTGTAAAGGTTGCAGGGAAGGATCATTGGATCCATCATTGCCATGTCAAGAAATTACCAACTTCCCAGGGGAGCAGGACCTCTACCCTGGAAGATAAAGCCATTCCAGTTCCTGAAAACTGAAGGAATTCCCAGTACATGCCACTCTTGTTTCCTTTCTAGGGCCACGTGGACACATGAGTTGCCGGATGCTTGGCCGAGCCAACCATCTCAGAACGTAAAAAAAGGACATTACCCTCACTGGTGTTGTCATCACCCTTACAGGAGTGCCCTCCTCCCGAATGCTGCTCCGAGGGGGGAAGGACCGAGATTTCAAAGACATGGGTGGTGCTGGGTGACATGTCATAATTGTGGTCCTTGTGACCCTTGTTGGTGTGACCAGTGTTACCCAGGCCAGTGGATAAATAACCCTCAAGGTTGGAGTTGTGGAGTGTAACCAGGCCAGGGGCRGCAGGACATATTAACTGGTGTTTGTTCCTGCCCATTACATCAACCCCGGGCTACAGAGGCTAGAATGCATGCATTAACTTTATCGGCTAGCTAATGACTCTATTCAAATTATCAAAATTAGGAGGCTGCTAATAAACTTACTTACTATTTGGATGGCCCATTCCAAATTATCCGTAATGGAGCCTGAGATTATGCTAGAATTAGAACTAAAAGCCACCCAAGCCCCAGAACATGGTCGCACCAAAAGAGGTAGCTCAAACCCTCATCTACCAAGGAACACAAGATCATACCCTAGAGGGTGAGTGGATAAGTAATCTGTTCACCAGCTGGGCACTCTCCTCAGGGCTGAGCAGCCTATAAGGTTCCCTAATTAAGATATTCTTA
>NW_020450036.1:0-1269 GCF_003343035.1 Apteryx rowi
TTGATCTGCCAAAGGAAGCCTCCAGATAATGTCCATGGTGTCTCTGGGCCACAGGGGCAACACGCTGGGGTTGGAGGAGACCTAGGTGAGGAGCTGTGTGCAGCTTGGTGGCAGGTCTGCCGCAGAGGGCTAGTCCCGAGCAGGGTGACCATGAGCCGTGCCTGCCTGCCTGGGGGCCATGGGCTGGTTGGGTGTCTGCAGCAGATTTGCCCTCGCAGTCAGCATCCAAATGGGTCCCTGTCACCTGTGTCACCCCCTCCCCTCCCCAGGGCAGTCATTTCTGCTGGGTGGACTCTCTGAGGCGCTGGGTGACATCCCAAAGCCTGCTGGCCAGCACAACTGCTGAGGGCCAATCAGGCTGCTGCAGTGGAAGTGACCTCACAATCAACACTGCAGCCATGTCCCCTTTGCCTGCCTCTCCTCATCCTCCTGCCCATATTGCATCTCTGGTGGGATGAGTGGTGGTGTGATTCTCCTCTTCTCCTCAGAATGGCTCCTACCAGAACCCAGCCCATGAGGTTCCTGTACCAGAGGTGACCTCACCATCAGCACTGCACAGGTGTCACTTCTATGATTTTCTCTCCTGCCCTCTTCTGAGTCGTCCTCTCTTCTGGACCCCACAGTCAACATCCCGGCCATGTCCCCTTTACTAGCACCTCCCTCTCCCCTATCCCTGTAATAACGCACATGTGGTGGGACAGCTCACATGGCAGGATGAAACTGGGCTCCTGGGGAAGGCAAGGCAGGCAGGGATGKYGAGGAGGTGCAGGTGTGCTCTGTGCAATGGGGTGGCTGGAGTGCAGAGAGCTATACCTTGGAGCAGGTGATGAGCCAGTTGAGACCTTGTAGTAAGGATAAGAGGACACACCAGTGTGGGTGGCATTCTGGTAGGTGTTTCAGCTCATGCAGGATCTGCTTTGCAGGATCMCACAGGAGACTTCCCTGGAGGGCAGAGGGGCCATGAGGCCTCTGTAAAGACACACTAGGCAGAGGAGGAGAGGGCAGAGAGACAGAAGAAGAGAGAGGAGACATGTCAATTTGAATACAGTAGTTTCTCAGAACCAAGTTTTTCCATTCAGTGTTGCCAGGAAACGTAACATGAAGAATACCATATACATMTATATAAACATGTAAACTCACATAGAGTAATTTCTTTAGTGCATGCATATGGGGCTTCCAATAAAAGAGAAAGAAAATGTTCATTAGAATTGATAAAGAATGTTGGAAGATCTGAAAACAAAGATTTTTTTCAATTCTTGCATAGAGCTA
>NW_020450037.1:0-1163 GCF_003343035.1 Apteryx rowi
TCCCTGTTTTGGGTCCCCAAACACTGTTTCGGCCCCATTTTGGGGTGCCCTGTCCCCATTTCGGGGTCCCCCCCACCTTTCTGTCCCCATTTCGGGTCCCCTGTCCCCATTTTGGGGTGCCCTGTCCCCATTTCGGGGTCCCCCCCACCTCTCTGTCCCCATTTCAGGTCCCCCGTCCCCATTTCGGGGTGCCCTGTCCCCATTTCGGGGTCCCCCCACCTCTCTGTCCCTGTTTTGGGTCCCCAAACCCCATTTCGGCCCCATTTCGGGCTCCCCGTCCCTGTTTTGTCCCCAATTTGGGGTCCCCCCCATCTTTCTGTCCCCATTTCAGGTCCCTGTCCCCATTTTGTCCCCAATTTGGGGTCCCCCCCATCTTTCTGTCCCCATTTCGGGTCCCCTGTCCCCATTTTGGGGTGTCCTGTCCCCAATTTTGGGGTCCCCGTCCCCATTTCGGGGTCCCCCCCACCTCCCTGTCCCTGTTTTGGGTCCCCAGACCCCATTTCGGCCCCATTTTGGGGTCCCCTGTGCCCATTTTGGGGTCCCCTGTCCTCATTTCGGGCTCCCCATCCCTGTTTTGTCCCCATTTCAGGTCCCTGTCTCCATTTTGTCCCCAATTTGGGGTCCCCCCCACCTTTCTGTCCCCATTTCGGGTCCCCTGTCCCCATTTCGGGGTGTCCTGTCCCCAATTTTGGGGTCCCCGTCCCCATTTCGGGGTCCCCCCCACCTCCCTGTCCCTGTTTTGGGTCCCCAAACCCCATTTCGGCCCCATTTTGGGGTCCCCTGTCCCCATTTTGGGGTCCCCTGTCCCCGTTTCGGGCTCCCCGCCCCTGTTTTGTCCCCATTTCAGGTCCCTGTCCCCATTTTGTCTCCGTTTTGGGGTCTCCTGTCCCCAATTTAGGGTTCCCCCCCACCTTTCCGTCTCCTTTTCGGGTCCCCAAATCCTATTTTGGCCCCATTTTGGGGTCCCCTATCCCCATTTTGGGGTCCCATATCCCCATTTTGGGGTCCCCTGTCCTCATTTTGTCCCCATTTCGAGTCCCTGTCCCTGTTTCGTTCTCGTTTTAGGGTCCCTGCCCCCAATTTGGGGTTCCCCCCCCTTTCTGTTCCCGTTTCAGGTCCCCAAAACCCATTTTGTCCCCGTTTTGGGGTCCCCTGCCCCCATT
>NW_020450038.1:0-1229 GCF_003343035.1 Apteryx rowi
ACCCCACCCTACAAAAGCAGGTTAGTCATAGAATATTAGCATCAACAACCTACCATTCCGTGCTTGCGAACTATTCTCCTCGTCCAGCAACCTCTCCCCCAAACTGCGATTTTAGGTGGTATTTTTAAACCACATTCCAAACAGTGCCRAGGAAAAGATGGGCTATTAATAATGATAATAAAAAAATAAAAAGAGAGGCAGCAGAATTCAAGGAAAATCAATTTTTTTCCTTAAAGAACTAAAGAAAAGCCTGGGGGAGCGCGTAAAGCAGAATGGAAAAAGGGGAGGCAAAATGTCTGATAATAATGAAATAAAAGAGAGGAAAAAAGAGAGTGGCTTGCTGAATCACGCTCTTTCACTGCCTGGAAACCATTGTGCAGCGTGATGCTGGCTGTACCATTGTGGAACCTACCAGAGGAGACAGGCAGAGAGCTTGGGGAATGGGGCTGCTATGGCAACTGAAAGGAGCACACATGACGTCAAAGCACACAGAGGTCTCGAAGGGGGGGAAGAGGAGGGAGAGAAGAGAAAAGCCTAATCTGCAGCCACAGCTACRGTATCTCCTAGTGAATCAGGGGACAGTGCAGACTGCAAAGGGAAGCTGAATAGCCTTCTGTAGCCCTTACCAGCAGTAGCAGCTCGGGCATCTGCAACATCAGGGAGCCAGGCAGTACAGAGAGGAGGTAGTAACAGGAAGAAYTCATTCAGCGCAGATCTGCCCTTTTGTTTGCTCAAGCTGCTAAACRCACACACATAAATGCCCATCACCCTCAAAAAAAAGGCAAGTATTTGAAATAAATTTACATTTTGTACTCAAGCAGGAAAAGATCAGAACAGATTTCCTCTCCTTCACAGCTACTCAAAACACACATGGGCAAGCAATATCCCTCTGAGAAGAGAGTACCTTAGAAGACCAAGAGATGACTATAGCTCTTCCCATTGCCAGTACATTGTGCCCACTACTGAAATGCCCCAAATCCCAGGACTAACAACCTGGCACTTGCGGAGGGTCCCACAACACAGGGGTACTGTTGTGGTTGAACTGACAGAACCAGCAGAGTTGGTGGTGACTTCTAGTGTCTTCTAGCTGAAGTTTTATGCAGAGTTCTCTTGCTTCGGTTAGCAGTTTACTTCCATTAACCTGCCTCTCTGTCCCTCTCCCCCTCTCTCATTTTTTAAACAGTAATCAATATTCATAACCCCACCCTACAAAAGCAGGTTAGTCATAG
>NW_020450039.1:0-1217 GCF_003343035.1 Apteryx rowi
ACCAGCCACTGCTGAGAGCAGATGGGTCCAGTTTCAAGGTGCAGATCTCCAACGTTCTCTCCCTTTCTCAGAGCACCAGAGGGAGGTCTCCACACTCCCCTTCTAGCCAAGGACACACAGGGCTCTTTTCAGCTGCTCCTATACAGCATCCCACCACCATTTCCATACTCTTCGCATCTCTGCAGCTTCTTCAGGGGTCTCCCAGACATCCCAGAGATGCTATGAGGCAGCAGTGCCCTTCTGGAGGGCAAATCAAAGCCTGGCAGGGCATGACAGGGAAATGGTCAAAGGACTGCTAGGACAGAAGCTGGGCTCTCCTTCAGGGAGAGGCAGCTCATTTCCCAATCCCACAGACTGCACTTCCTGTAGCTGCACGGGTGAGAAGGGGGCTGGGGATGCCTCACTCCCAAGCAGACTCCTCTCTTCCACAATTCTCAGGGTAGCTGTCTGAACTGCAGCTGAAAACCCACCAACCCCAGGGAGCCCAACAGAAGAACGAGGGCAGCATGGGCAGGAGGGCAAAGAAGGAGCAAAATGATGATCCTGCTGCAAAGGGGGGCAAGGAGAGAGAGGCAGACGGGCACTCGGGAAAGCCTCCACCTTCCCCAGCTGGGCATGCTGCCTCGCAGATGGCCACATTGCAGGGCAGTCGCTCTCAGCTCCTTTGTCAGGCAGCACGATATGACAGGTGAGATGCCCCTCTCCTCTTCCGCAGGTCTGGCTGCGGAGGAGGTGGCTCATGGCCTGCACTCCATGGCTGTCAGGGCAGAGGATCTGCTGGGTGGGAGCAGAGACACAGGGGACTGGCTCAGAAGAATGTGTCTGCATCAGAGGGACAGACCATGACTTGCCCAAATCCTTCCTGCCACAGCAAATCTCTTTGCGGTTCCCTCTCATTCCCTGCACGTCTCGCTGCCTGGAGCTCCCCCTGCTGGCAGCTCCTTCTCTATCCCAATGTTTTTTCCCTGACAGTGCTCACAGACCCCATCCCACCCTCTGCATGCTCAGTTCTACCCAACAGAAACCTACCGGGACAGGGCGCTGGGCAGAGGCCTTGCTGTGCTCAAAGGTTCTGAGGAGCAGGTCAGAAAAACCCTGACAAGGCCATAAAGGGGATGCTGGTGCTGTCTGTAGGCTGAGGTGGGGTTGAAGGGGTTTGCTGAGCTTTCTCACAGACCTAGTGATCTCTGAGAGGGAAGGGTTGAGAGTCTCAGTTC
>NW_020450040.1:0-1240 GCF_003343035.1 Apteryx rowi
GGATGGGGACAGGGACAGGTCAGGACCCGAGAGGTGCAGGGCCAGGCACAGCCATGTCCACAGTGTAACTCAGGCATGGCCCAAGGCCCCCAGCAGGGGCAAGAGGCCCCTCAATGAGGCCGGTCACTCTCTGTCTCCCCTGCTCTTGTGCCCAGCACATCCCCCTCCCTGTCTGCCTGCAGCCCCTCCATGCCCACCTTGCTGCCCAGCACAGCATGAGAGCCGTGGCCCTGCAGCCCCTCCGGCAGCTCCTGCTGCCTTGGGGACAGAGCTGCCTGCCCCCAGCTGGTGCACAGGGAAATCTGCTTCTCGTTCTCATTTCCTATCTCTGAACGCTGCCCTGCTTCTCTCCTGGGACATTCCTGCTCCCCAGAGAGCCTTTCCCCAGGTCACTGTGTCCATGCTGGCCTGGCTGTTCATGCACCCCTGCCCTGTGCTCCCTGCAGGGCCCTGGGCTGGTGGTGCTGCTCTGCAGAGCGATTAGGTTGTGGGGTCATGAGGCCATGGGGTGACTACTGACTCAGCTCTGGCCATGCTGGTCGCGGCAGGAAGCAGACCCATCCGGACAGGGATCAACACCACTGATACTGCTGACATGTGTCTGTGCTCATGGATGGTTCTCAGAGTGACCTCAGGGCATTTGCAATGGCAGGAGATGTGTTTGGTTGTCCACTAGCTGCAGCCTGTGGTGTTTCACTGCGGGTGCAGGAATCACTCTCCCGTGCCCCTTCCCTGGGCCTCCTGGGTCCCCAGTGCCTCTCTGGGGATTGCAGAGCCCTCGTTTCCCCATGCTTACCTAAATTTAGTGCTTCACCTTCTGGTCACTCCACCGTGGACCATCCCTCATTTTGCGAGGCTCTACTCACTGCCCACCCCCACCACACGCTGTCCCTGGAGATCCCCTGAACTTTCCTGGAGCTCAGATTCCCCTCCAGAAGGATGGGCATCTCTCATCAGCACTGTCACCTGTGGGACAGCCCCAGGCAGAAAATTCAGAGACCGTTCCCCATCTCCACTGGCACTGGTCACCAAGAGATGAACCCTGGATCCAGCCCTCAGTCCCTATCAGACCACATGTAGAGTCGGAGCTTGTTCCCCACATCCCATGGAGTTCACAAGCAGAGCAGCAGGCCCTTTTGTGGTGCAATTTMTTTGGGTGTATTTTTGACTCCATCTTCTGAAGAAAGGGCAGACTTGGAAAGGCCTTGAAAAGAGAAAGTCCTGCTGCTGTTGGTGGACA
>NW_020450041.1:0-1475 GCF_003343035.1 Apteryx rowi
AGTGAGTGGTCCCCATGTTTAGGTAAGTAAGTAAGTGAGTGGTCCCCACATTTAAGTAAGTAAGTGAGTGCTCCCCATGTTTAGGTAAGTAAGTGAGTGAGTGCTCCCCACATTTAAGTAAGTAAGTGAGTGGTCCCCATGTTTAGGTCAGTAAGTAAGTGAGTGGTCCCCACATTTAAGTAAGTGAGTGAGTGGTCCCCATGTTTAGGTAAATAAGTAAGTGAGTGGTCCCCACATTTAAGTAAGTAAGTAAGTGCTCCCCACATTTAGGTAAGTAAGTAAGTGAGTGCTCCCCACATTTAAGTAAGTAAGTAAGTGAGTGGTCCCCATGTTTAGGTAAGTAAGTTAGTGAGTGCTCCCCACATTTAAGTAAGTAAGTGAGTGAGTGGTCCCCACGTTTAGGTAAATAAGTAAGTGAGTGGTTCCCCACATTTAAGTAAGTAAGTAAGTGAGTGCTCCCCATGTTTAGGTAAGTAAGTGAGTGCTCCCCACATTTAAGTAAGTGGTCCCCATGTTTAGGTAAGTGAGTGCTCCCCATTTTTAGGTCAGTAAGTACGTAAGTGCTCCCCACATTTAAGCAAGTAAGTGAGTGCTCCCCATGTTTAGGTAAGTAAGTGAGTGCTCCCCACATTTAAGTAAGTAAGTAAGTGCTCCCCATATTTAGGTAAGTAAGTAAGTGAGTGGTCCCCATGTTTAGGTAAGTGCTGCCTGCATTTAAGTAAGTAAGTAGTCAGTCCCCATGTTTAGGTAAGTAAGCAAGTTAAGTGGTCCCCACATGCATTTAAATCAGTCAGTGGTCCCCTGCGTTTAAGTTAGTGGTCCCTGCATTTAAGTGGTGCTTGCATGTAAGTGGTCCCTTTGTTTCAGGTGGAGAGTCATGGGTGTGTGAGGCCCCCGACGAGGTCTGGAGGGTGTGCAAGAGGATGGCTGTGGTGGACAAGAGAGGAGGAGAGGTAGGTGAAGTCACGTGGCCCTGCAGGAGTGGCACCAGGACAGTCCTGGCATGTGCCAGGGGCACGGTGTGCAGCAAATGGTGATCTGTGGGGTGCAAGGGACAGCACCCCATCCCCGGCGTGATGGGAGGGGGCTATTGGGGAAGGCCTTTTCATCTTTGGAGACAGCCATCATGCCAGGAGTGTGATGCCTGTGTGTCTCTGTGTTGTAGGCTGTGCTCTGGACATGTGTTCCTCAAGAGGGCGAAGTCCAGCAATGTGGATGGAGACCCCTCATGGGGATGGCTGGCTGGCTCCTGAGAGACTAAGTGTTGTGTGGGCAGGTAAGTCAGTCAGTCTGTCAGTCAGGGGCAGCCCCCCCAGCCCACAGTGGAGATGTCACTCCAGAGCAGAGGAGTCATCGAGTGGGGAGCTCTGCACGGCCTTGGCCAATGGGGGCTGGCCCAGCCCCCCCGCTTTTCCCATAAATCCCGAGGAGCCCAAGCGACCACGGAGCGGAGCGACCAGGGGGAAGCGAACAGG
>NW_020450041.1:2375-67005 GCF_003343035.1 Apteryx rowi
GGGCAGAGTGTGAGGCCCTGGCCCTGCTTGTCCCTTGCGAAGTGCCTTGCTAAGTGCCCTGTTCGCTTCCCCCTGGTCGCTCCGCTCCGTGGTCGCTTGGGCTCCTCRGGATTTATGGGAAAAGCGGGGGGGCTGGGCCAGCCCCCATTGGCTGGCAGGCTTCCTCCCACCACCTAAGTCTTGCTGTGTGAGTAAGAAAATAAATAAATAAATAAATAAGTGCCCACAGCACCTGGTACATCAAGCACCACACAAGTCCCCACCCAGCTTTCAATTCTCTCTAACTAACTAACTACTTCATTACATACCTATCCCCTCCAACTATCTAGCTTCTCTCCCTCCCAATGCCTAAGTCTC
Organism: Apteryx rowi; assembly: GCF_003343035.1. Classification (NCBI taxonomy): domain Eukaryota; kingdom Metazoa; phylum Chordata; class Aves; order Apterygiformes; family Apterygidae; genus Apteryx; species Apteryx rowi. The sequence goes on from NW_020450041.1 coordinate 2,733, forward strand.
TTGCTGAGTGAGTAAGAAAATAAGTCAGTCAGTCCCCCACTATGACTGCAGCTCTCCAGAGCACCTGGTACACTATGCAAGTCCCCACCCCCCTGCCAGGCCATGACTGAATCCATCCAACCACCTAGTGATCAATCTTCCCAACCACCTTTCCAGCTAGCTATTCCAATATGTGCTTACCCATCCACTCAAACTACCTCCTCAGCACCCACCTACCCCAACTGTCTCCTACCCAGATACAAATCAAACTATCTTCTCTCCCTCCAAACATCTAACCAGGGCCCCATCATCTGCCCACCCAGACACAGGCCCATCCCCTGAGGCTCCTCCTCTTCCACTGAGTCCCCTCTCCTGCAAGACCACACACATCTACCCCGACAAACTGCACAACACTCACTCAGGAGCTCATACTACCCTTTTCCACCACACCCACCCACCACTATCTGACTGCTTAGCCCCCTCTGGACAGGGACAGGCCCAAGCCCACTCCACACATATTGACCTGGAAAAAAACCCACACACAAAATAACCATACCTTTGCAGCACAAAGCCATCCTTTATTGACAGGCCTCTTTCTTCACAGACAGACAAGACTGCAAGCCCACACCAAAGGAGCCCACACCCTTCACCACCACACCCAACAAACATGATGATTGATTGATAAGTCTGCTCGGGCCACAAGAGCCACAGGGCAAGAAGACTGATGCCATCTCTCCAGGGATRCCTTCCTGACCGCTCCCTTCCACTGGATACATCCCTGCTGCTGCTCCTTCAGTCATAGTGGCAAATTCTCTAGTCTCGCCATGAGGCAAGTGGACAAGTCCTCCCTTCTTCACACAACCTGTTTCAGACAAACAGCAACATTTCAGGGCCCTGGTACTAGTCCACTCACAGCCAAACCTGCTCCCTAGGTGCCTCCCTGCAAAGACTAACCCCCCACCTTAGGCCCCAGCTGGCAGCCTCAGCCATGTGCATGTGCACCCTCCTACCCATCCACACCCAACACAACTCTAGCAACCTAGCCAACAGACACCCCCTCACCTCTCACATCTTCAACCTCTTCTCCCAATAACTTTCTCCAGGCACACCACCCAGTACCCACCGGCTCCCTTCTATGCACTACYGCACAAGACTTGCACACCTCCACCAGTCAACATCTCCCTGGGGACAAGGAGAGCCAGCCTCACACCTCAAGCACAGACCTCCCACACTTGCTCCACTTCCACTCATACAAAGGCCACGCACACACAGAGTGCTCCTCACTCGCACAGGATGCACACTGTCCCTTACCTTCAGCGTGCTCCAAAGTGTTGCTCACAAATCCTTTCTGCAGGCCATCAGGGTCCTAGGACGTGGCACATTGTCCCCACTACTGCCCACATTGAAACATCTTCCTGGCATACCCTGGGGGGGGGGGGGGGGACAAAAAAAACCATCAGCCAAGCCCTTCACAACAAACTTCCCCTATGACAACCCCAGCAAAACCTCCTCCCTGCCCCACAGCTGGACCCCCAGGGTCCCACACATCCAGCCCGCCACCCCGGGTGGCCCATGCATCACAGCTTCTGAGACCAACKCCTTTGCCACATGACACACAACTGCCACCATCGCACCCTCTCTCATTCACACACTGTCTGCTCAGAGCAGGGCCGCTTTCCTCTTCTCTTGTCACACAGCCCAGCTCTTTGCACAGCTCCGTTGCCAAGCCCCTCCCTATCCCCCCTCCAGAGGTGGCCCCCCCCTCCCATATGCACCAAGATCCCGCTCCTGCCCCACCAAATACTAGGCAGCACACCAATCCTGCCCCTCCATTTGCCCCAAAGCGTGCCACCTTCCCAGGGCAGCAGCGAGCGGCCGCCACCCAGCACCTCTAACCACGTATGACTCCTGCGCACTCCTCTCCTTTGCCTCCCCRCACAAGGTAGCCTCTGCGCCACGCACCTAGAAGACCCGCAGCCAATGCCAGCCACTGCTCAAAGCCCAAAAATCTGAGAGCTAGGCCCTCGCCCAGAGTCCCCGAGCCTCCCTGCCACAGCCTCTACCCTCCCCCCCCACAAGCTCCTTCCCTTACTTCACCAAAATCCCAAAGCCACCTTCAGTTACTGACTGTCAGCCACACAACCCTAATCGCCACTTCCGTAGAACTAACTCCCCTAACTCCCCTTCTGTAGAACTAACTCCCCTAACTCCCCTTCCATAGAACTACCAGCAGGCACAGTGACACCTGGCACACAACCCAACCGCAACCACCACCTGGGTCCTGTCCCCCCACAGGCTCCCCCATCTCCCGACCCCTTTCCCCCGAGCGCACCCCACGCCTTTCCCCCCCCACCATCGCACTACATGGCTCCCCGTACTTGCCGCCCCCGCTACAGACCTCCAAGCACCAAACACAGGGTGTTTTCTTCCCACACCAGGGAAGAAAACTTCATCCTCTATTCCCTGCACTGCACCTCCACACCACCCCATCACGTGCTCCCCCATGCTTGCCCAGCCCCTCGCCGGCCACGGGGCACACCAGCCCTACGTGCGCATCCCAACTGCTCGCCCACTTTCTCCTTCCCATCCCCACTACCTCACTTTCCAAGTCCAGAACTCCCCACACTTGTCACAGCACCACTCCCCTGTGCCCTCTCTCCCACAGCACCTTCCCGGCCAAGCTCTTACATCCCACCAGCTACTCCCAGGACTATGCGCTTTCCCACTTCTCCTCCCAAAGACTCAGCCCACCATCAACCCCATACAGTCACCCAGACCCCTGCACAGCATCACTTCCACAACATCAACTAGCACTCACAACCTTCCTGCCCTTCCCTGAGCCTCCCTACCACACTGAGTGAGAATCCTTCACAGTTACTCCCACCCCTACAAAGATAAGCCCTGGGCCTTGACAACCACCATAGCAGGGACAGAAACACAAACGCCATGAACTACTTCACAGGTTCTTCCCCCTCCAAAATATCAAAGGACAGGACCATCACTGACCTGCACATCCCGCGCTGTCATCCCTGCAGGGAGCCGAATGCTGGGATGTGTCATTTTGACCGACCAACGCCGCAGCTCCTTGCTCGGACCGGAAGAACCCTTCCCAGCTCCGATTCCTCTCCTGGGGCTCGGTGACCTCCTCCAATTCTCCACCGCAGGGATTGCCAAGGACAGCCAGAAGGATGGAAACAGAGAGCATTAACAGGCTGTACACAGGTAAAACCCTCAAGTCTCTGCCCCCCTATATGTGCACACAGCAACCCAAAGGGAGAAGACCGCTGCCTCCCTCTCCCACCCAGACCCTCCACCTCACACCTCCTGCAAGCCACAACTAAAACCCGAGGTCCCTGTCCCTGTCCCTCCACTCCCCCAGAGCCATCGGCACTGTGCCGGCTGCTGCCCATCTGCACCCTGCCTTCCGTGCCCCACACCGACCACCTGGCACCCAGCTCCTCGCAGTTCATGTCCCCCACCCACTGCCCTCCTCCCGCCGACTACCTGACCCAGCATTAACACGATCACACGTGACCACACAATTTAGGAAGGATTACAACACATTTTATTCTCGCTCAGCCAGTTCACATAATACAAACACAAGACATGTCAGCAAAAGAACCGCCCCCACCGCCCAAGCCTACCGATGCACCAAGCCAACTCCCAACTCTCCTGCCAGTCACACCGAACTCACCAAAGCTGGACCTGCTCTCGCTCTTCCCATAACCGATCCCACTGAGGACGCTGTGGCAGCTCCTATCCCTCAATGACAGCAGGGCCTTCCTCTGCACCTCTCTTTATGGAGCCACAGGCACCCACCCCTGGGACAAGGCACTTAGCACAATTTTGGATGGGTTTCTTGCTTCAAAAGTTTAGACATGTGCCCCCCAGGCCCCACAGAAGGGGACATAACCTGTGGTCAGGTACGTTATGGACCCCCTGCAGCAGCTAACCRCTCCCAACTACAGTTTCAAGGTGTCACCAAACACTTATGACCCAAACCCGACCAGCACYGAGACCTTGCCTTGGGACACCTACCACAGGATGACTCCACTCACTCAAAAGACACTGCCACCACCTGACTCACCACGATGCAGTCACAGAGAATGCCTGGGCCCTGATGCCAACTGGGACTCGGGTGCCCCCGACATCCCAGGCAGAGCGCCCTACCACCCCCCACACAAACACCATTAGACTACAGGGGCCATCACGAGAGACAACCTGGGGAAAAACTACAGAAACAGCAAGGTCCAGCATCCCTCTACAAAACATTGCACTCCACCATGCCATYGCCTTTCCGGCGCTTCAGACGCTTCGTCTGCCCTTCTGGGCCTGCATCCTGCTGCTTTTCCCGTTGAATCCTGCTCCTGCTTCCTGGCCGCCTGCTTTTCCCATCGCTGGCAGTGGTGTGAGTCAGAGGTTGGTTTGCTGCTTGGGGGCACTTGCTCCTATCCTACAGATACTCAGACTTACGAAACAACAGTACCGGACTGGGCAGCGAAGCCGCACATCCCTTATGAGGTCAAGTCCCATTTATACATACAAAGCCACAGCAACAGCTGGGTGACTGTGAGGACAGTGACCCAGGCTTGGGGTTCCCCTGAAGAGCTGGAAGCTGCAGAGAGACCGACAATACCCACGTGAGCTCCGCTGCTTTTATGGACTCGACACAACCTTCTGCACAAAGGCTGCATTACTGGAATACAGCCCGCTCCCTGCCGCCCTCCCCAACTGCCCCACAATGCAACCGGCTTCTTAGCTGCACAGCCCATAGGCAATCATTTCACTGTCCCGCAGGACTCCACCTGGAGCTGTAGCTCCAGCATCCCAAAGAGCTACTCTTAGGAGCAATTACAGACTACCCAGGCAGCACAAAAGCCATGGCACCCCGCTCCCCTGCCGCACACAGCCCCAAAATTTTACTGTCCATTCCGTCCCTCCAAAACCCTGCCCTCCCTACCCTGCTGCTGTAGGAGCCTCCTGCCACAATCCCACACCCCCACCACACCATATACACCCACTGGCCTCAAAAGCCCATCTGCCTTTCACAGCGTATCAGCCTCAGAACGTGCCATCTCAACCCAGCCAGACATCTCCCTCCCTCACGCTTCACATCCCGGACACAACACAGGCCCCTAGGTGCCTTTCCATCTCTGGGGCCACCAGGTCATCCCCAGCATCTCCGCTGCTCTCCCAGCCTTAATCCATACCTGCTCTGGACTTGCATCTAGCTGCCCTTTGCAACCCTCTACCCTCCTACCTGGGACACAGTACATTTTGCCACTGACCTCCTCACCTCTTTCCCCTGCTGCTCGCCCCGACATCCTGCGCRGGCTCCCCCTCCCTCCCCTGTACGCTTCCCGGGCCACCYGCAAGACTTGCCTCTGCAGCTCTTGCCRTCCCCTTGCAGTGTCCCCGTGACGCAGCTGCACAGAGGCCCGTCCGCCCTGCTCGTGCAGATCTGTTCGCACCCTCCGTTGTCTTCACACCAGTCTGACCCTGGGTGCAAACAGCCCAGGCATATCCTTGGCAGACATGCTTCAACCCTGAGTCCTTCCTCGAGATGCWGCCCAGCCCTCTTGGGAGCAACACGACACCCCCTCCCTTGGCTATGGTGCAAGACCCTCTGAAATCCTCCTGTCAACCGGCCAGAAGCTCCCTCTTTTGTAACACAGAACAGCGATCCCACTTGGATGTGCAAGGACTCCTGTACCCAGACTGCAGAGGAGGCATTCAATGCCCTACACGCTACTGGGCCTCTCCACAAAGAGAGATGAGCAGACGCTGCCCTTTGCCTCTCCTCCACAGAGAGACAGCTCCGCGCACCCTGGGGCTCCCGTTGCCTCCCACGCTGTCTCTCTTGCGCTCTCACACAGCTAGCCCCAAAGCCTAATAACATCACAGGGCGAGGCAGACCCTGCGCCAGCCAGGGGCACCACCCATACAATTGGCACACACAAGCGCACGCACCCCTTGTGCCAAGGTTGCTCCTAAGCAAGCTCTGAGATGCCCTGTGCTGCCTCCTGCCACACCCAGCCTGCGCACAGAAAGGGCACAGGCAGTAGGCAACAAACTGGCACAAATAGACGGGATTCCARCTCCAGCCTTCCCGGATCGCTTCGGCAGGGACACGTTGGGAACTGGACTAACCCTCTTGCTTCTGCGCCGTGCACACTTACGCTTCCGGCGAATAGGCCCCACCGACAGGATCTGCTCCTTGGGCTCTTTGGTGAAATCCCTGGCCATCCGGCTATTCTGAGGGCAGTTCTAGATGGGGACAAAAGTCAGCCTCAGTCACCATTAGCCCCTGTCCAGTCTCGCCCTGTGCCCTTCCAGCCCGTCCCCATCCCCATCTCCCAAACTCCCAAACTCCTGTGGCCAGGCTCAGGACCCATACATGATCGGGCTATAGCCAATGCTCCCTCCTGTCACTGGGAGGGAAAGGGAGTCCTTCTGGCCTCCGCACGAGGCTACGTCTCCTGYGCCTCAGAACCGTGCTCTTGGCACTTTCCCCAGGGGCTGCCAACCCCCCTGCCCTSTGCGCCAAGGCATCTGTCAGCATTTCGCAAACTGACTATTTTGCAGGACTATTTTCTTAAGGGACATCTCTCCCCCTGCCCAGAAAGGCTGAACAGATGTTCAGCATTTGGCAAACTTACTATTTTGCAGGAGTATTTTTCTGAGTCACAGAGTGAGACRGCACAGTGGAGATGAACTTCATCATAATCCCCGATGAACTTGAAGACGGTGACATGGAAGCGACAAGTCAATGACACCCCGTTCTCCTCAATGCCAATGGTGTTGTCCTTCAGGTTTTGGCACCTGCGCAAATGGCTCGTGCTCACCCAGGCCCTCACAGATGTGACCTCATCTGCAGAGCCTCTGCCCTCCCCTGCCCCTCTAAGTCCTCTCTCCTGCTTCCCAGAGCAATGCCAGTAAAGTGACCTTATCCACGAGAGCATGGCAGCACTTCATTTCAGCATATGGCAAATGGATGGCAACAATGCAATCTGGCTATGTATCTCAGCATCTCTGTGACATTACTGACTTATTTGTAATCCCATTTCCCGACACTCAGCAGCAACAGTTCCATTCCCCTGTAGCTTCAGCAACGTGGGAAGCTTTCTTCCACCACCGCGACACCCTGACACACATCACTTCCAGGGATGCTGGATACTTGGCGAGCTCCTTTCCTTCCCTTAGCCCAGAAATGCTTGGCTTCCCCCCACCCTGGCAAAGAACACCTTACCTGTCGCTTTCCTGAATGCCACAGTCAGCTATGTGTCTTCTGCCAGCCCTCGACTGTCCGTCCCTTGCCTAACTCGTGCCATAAAGATGCCCCGCCAGCCCCCCTTTTTTCATTCCTCCCCAGCTCTTACAATCTCCCTTGCACACCCTCCTAATTGGCAAGAAAAAGGAAAAATACAGATGCCACAAAGCATCCTCTGTGGTAGCTCACCCTCCCTCGATGATAAAGTAGCGCAGCTTGTCGTTGCTGTCTCGCGAGGGYGTCGCGTAGCACTTGTTCAGCGTCAGGATCAAGTGGGTCGAGTCCGCTCCGACGACAAAAACCCCCACGTAGAGCACGTCCCGGGTGGTCAGCACGACTTCGCCCTGGCGATAGGGGTGCTTATAGGACGAATTTTTATACAGGGCCATCTTGGTCGTGAAGCTGCCTTCCTGGGTTGGGACCGTCAGGTTAATCACACTAGTGATGAAAAAAACCCAAGCTCAGAGTAAGGTAAAAACTCGCAAGTCAGTGCCACACCTCAACCCCATGGAGAAAAGATGGGATGGGCAACTTGCTGCCRCATTTACCTCAGCATTGGCCTCACGACAGAATCCAGAGAGATTTTTATATCCAGCTCGTAGGCGCAGGAAAACTCCACGTTGATGGTTCGGTCCCGGGTGATGATGTTGCCTGTGTTGTTCGCGCTCTCAATCCACACTGTGTTTTTGTACACGATGTGCGTGCCGTTAGACTGCACAGGGGGCAAACGGTGCCGCGTGAGCTCTCCTGTCTCCCTTCTCTCACTTGTTACATGCCCCTCAGCCCCGAAACCGGCCAAACRGCGGAGGGCTCGGCCACCCCTCTGACATTGCTGGCCCTTGCCAGAAGGGTTATGAAACAACAGCRGCAAGAGCCTCAGATCACTTCCCTGCATGGCAAAACCAACCTACACTCACCCAGACCACTGTCACACAACTAGCGGACCCACTTGTCGCTGAAACGTATCCCACCCCAGCATCTAGCCATGCTGTGCTGCCTCTGAGAGGACAGCCATGCTGGCACACTGCCCCCGAGTCATATCAGCCCTGGTCCCACATGGAGAAGTCCCCTGCAGCGAGCGGCCCGCCCTCTGCTGCCGTACCTGCACGACATTCCCGCAGTTCCCCTTGGTGTTGTTGATCTGGAAGGAAATGAAATCCTCCCCTTCGATGCCGGGGCAGTGACGGTCATTGACACGCACCCCCTCTCGCTCAAAGCCCAGCTGAAAGAGCTTGCATTTCGAGATCGACACTTCCATTTGTGCAGCTTTGCAGGTCACCTCAGCATCGATGATGTCATGTGTGTCTAGAGAAGTGTAAAACAAGGCATGAGAACCTCCCCCAAAAGTGCTGCCAGCCTGGCCTGCCAGCCTGCCTGGCCCTCCCTCCTCAGAGGTGCCAGTATCAGCTGCTCTTGCAGGAGAGCACGGTGGTTCTTGTCTATCTCCCAAAACAGCATTATGCAATAACAACCCCCCCAAACCCTGAGTGCCCAAATAGAGCTGGTGCTCACGCCACTGACCGCTTGTCCCAGGGAAGACTTACAGCATATATACAAACACAGGACAGAGGACATGGCCCTGCAGCACAACCTCGTCACACATGGTATGTCCAATGCACTACGTTGGTGCGCCCAACTGTGGGACTCCCACTCTCATGGGGAGCCCGCTCACAGCCTCAGGGACAGCGCTTGGGGTCTCAAAACCTAATGGGCACACGTTTCTGTGGGATGTTGGACTTAGGCGATCTCCAGAGGTCCCTTCCAACCTCAACGATTCTGTGATTCTGTGTTGCGCAGAGGTCAGTACTGTGACGTATACCACTTAACACCTGCACAAACATTTAGCACTGCAGGAGCCTAGCTATCTTCTACCTCACCGTGCATCGGGTCAGGACTGCCAGGGCACCGCAAAACTACTCTGAGCTCCAAATGTGAGTCTGCACTCCAAGCAGATGTGAGACTGCAGCAGTTTCGGCTGCAGCTCTGCCCAGCAATCGGATCACCGTGCTTTGCCAAATTACAGCTTGCTCGTGAGGCCGAGAAAACCAAATGCACGCACCCAAACAGAAATGGAAGAGACTCCAGCTTGGCTTTGCTCCTTTTTGACCACTCACAATCAAACAAGCCCAGCTAGGTGGGTATCCTGACACCCAGCACCCCCATTTCACAAGCCCCTGCTGTCAGACTGCCTCCAAAATGCCCACGCTACTCTGCCCCGATACCGAGCACGACTTCACCGCTGGGACGAGAGGACTCACTGTTTCCGTAGGGCGGAGGCTCAATGCAGCCACACAGCTCCCCTCCGTTGTCCAGCTCGCAGCTTCGGTTGGGACAGTCAGCACCCACGCAGGGGTCTTCCACCACTCCTGCTAAAGAGGAAAAGAGGGACAAGAAACGACACCTTCATTCTCAGACTGGAGTGCAGACACTTCCACGTGCCATCGGCAGCCCGTCTGAAGCCATCCCCTCTGTTGACTTTCCCTCTCCACCCAGGGTCAGCCCAGTATGAGACTTGGAAGAAAACTCCCCTAAACTCATACTGCATGGCTAGAGATCCCCCAGCTCTCTTACAGCAATTCTCCTTCTCGATCCACTCGGTACCCAGAATGCCAAAGGTGCGGCAGGCCTCTCCGTAGGCAGCGAGTGAGCCACAGAGCTGGAACTTCTTGTGATTGTAGCAGCCGTCCAGAAAGCAGGACTCATAGAAAGGCAGGGGATCCAGCAGGCCGTAGCAGGGCTGAAAGAAGCCTTTCATGTCCGTCAGCTTCAGGCAGTAGCTGTCGCTCTGCAGCATCTGGATCTGGACGTTGTCGCAGGATGCGGCGTACTGAGAGTACTGCAGCTCATTACAGCTGTGGGCGTAACACACAACACGGGAGTCCGGATGCGCCTGACCTGCTGCCCAACCGTATGTCCCTGCTCGCAACGAACCCCTCTGCTCCCGCCCGCATTGAGCGCCACAGGAGCGGCCGAGAACTCACCTCTTCTGCATGCCGTTGGTTTTCCAGCTCTGGGCCAGCACCACACTGCTGACAACGGGCTTCCCCCGCAGGGTGACGTAGTCATCCGTCCGGTCACCGTTGAAGTTGCCACAAAGGCCACACACCTTGTTCTGCAGCCGCTCCCCAATGGTAATTTTGATGACGTTGAAGCCGTTATAGCGGATCTGGATGTCAGGGCTCGAGTCGATGACCAGGAAGCCTTCCATGCTGTAGATCTTGGTGGAAAGCCCGGTGACAAAGGGGACGCTCACCTGGCTGCCGTTCACCTGGTTTGGGAAAGGATGCATGGCTGACGTCACCGCTGTAACTTCTGCCTCCCAACATAAGCAGAAGTCACCTGAAAACACCAGTGCTAACACCTCTCCATGCCCTGGACAGGAGAACACCACATCTTTTTGGGCAGCCCCTTTGGCCAGGTCAGGGCTGAGCTGAAGGTCAGGCCATGGGCTCATTCCCTCCTCACTCAGGGAGTTGGTCCCCTGCTCCCTGAATGCTCGGCCCTGCTCTGGAAGGGCAGACACTCTGGACAAGACCTTACCTTGACGGTGTTCCTGTCGCTGATAAGGATCTGCTCCTCATTGATGTAGAAATAAACTGGGGAGATGATGGTGAGGTTGGGCGAGGACCACTTGTCGAAGTTGATGATGAGCTGGAAGGAGAAGTCAGGCAGCTTCTGGCAGATGGTGGAGAGGACGAAGGCGCAGTTGGCCGGGAATCGGAGGAAGGCCCCGTCGAAAGTGCGGAAGACGCCGCCCCCCGCCGCCAGGCAGAAGGAGCTCTTGGTGCTGAAGCAGCCGCGGACACCATTGCGGAGGGCGCACTCCTCGTCGGACTTGCAGTGCCGCGGGTCGCACTGGATGAGGTTGCGCCGGAAACAGCGGCACCGGCGTGTGCAGTCGCTATTCCAGAATAGCTGCTTGGGCTGAAAGACAGAGGCAGGAAGGCAACCCGTTCAGGACCCCTGATCCAACGAGGCTCAGATGGTGGGGGGACGTCTCTCAGAGGACCCCACTCTGATGCCACACCATCTCTGACACCAGTATTGGCACTTTGACAGGGTCTGGTGGGTGCAGCCTGTCCCTGAACGGGGGACGCCCCATGGCATGTCTCCTGGTCCCCAACCCCGTGCATGGCAAAGCAGAGCAGGACCAGCGGGAAGGATGGCTGGAGCCGCACAGCAGGGGTGACCTTGCTGCGTCTCACCCATTTTAGGGTGCGTGGGGGGATTTGAGGGTGTGGGCCAGGGGTGCCAGGACTGGCGGAGGGCATGTAGGGCACACACATCGCTTAGTCTCTCTCGTGGGGGAGCAGCTCGGTCTCCCTGGGCAAACAGGGGAGGCTGCACAGAGAAGCAAACAGAAATCTGCGACAGCCAGCACCACGTCCCAGAGGCCGTTTGGTCCACACCGCACGACAGCAGAGTTTCACAGTCCATGGACTCCGTCAGTCCCTTCCTATCCTTTACAGACTCTCCAATGCACTTTCATTCTCCTCAGGCACATGGAAAGGCAGAGTGGACAATGAGGGCAGAGAGATGCGAGCAAAGGACAAGGCGATGACACACAAATTTCTCCTAAATCTTTGCTACTCGGCCACAGCAAAGAAACGGCCAGTTTCTGTTTCCACAGCAACAACCTTCACCTCTTGCATGCACACAGAAAACCACAGCACTTTGAATAGCTCCTGGACYGCCTCTCTGCACCCTGCCTGCCAAATACAGATCGACTTAGGTCCCCGTATTAGAAGACTGGAATAATTGCACAAAACCAGTTTCTTTGGCTYGGTGATGAAACAGTACACGTAACATCTTCAACAGAAAAATAACAGGCACACAACTGCGGGTAATGCCACCCACAGAACGTGGTGGCCACCCTTCCCAGCAGCATCTTGTGTGGGGTGTATCTCCCTGACAGCCCTCGTGAGACACTTGTAGGTCAAACTAACCTACCCATGGCTGAGACCAGGCATGTGTCAACACACGTTTGGCCCTGCGTCAACCTGCCCTGGGACTCCCTAGCCCCAAAGCCTCTGCTGGCCCTTCAGTTGCCAGCTGTGCAGCTTTCATCTGGACAATATCCTCAGTGGTGATCAGCCACCGCGAGGTTTGCTATTCAACGCCAGCCCAGGCAAGATCATGGCTCTTGTACCCAGCGCTCCGCGGACACCAGATCCATACTGTGCACAGCCCTCTTTGCACAAAACCTGCTTTTCCATCCATTCCCTAATGCAAATGGCCTGCAGTCTGCCTCCYTGTTGGCTCGGGTTGAGTCACGCTGAGCCCAGGCAGGGGGGTCAGTGCACATTGCTTGCACAATAAAAAGTTTGTGCAGGTGCTGGCTGTGCACAGCTTGTTCCTTTAGAGGCAAACATAGCACACCCCTGGGGTATGTCACCACCCCAAGGAAAAGACATGACACAACACCGTATAAAGCTCCAACCTGTCCGTGTTCCCTGCTCAGGGTGCAAGATGCTGGCGGGCAAAAAACAGAAAGGGGGTGGGGGAAAGGACTGAGAGAAGGGCACGGCCGAGGTACCTCATAGTATTTGCCGTCCGAGTAGCAGCCACAGTTGTGGGGAAGGATGCAGCTCTTGCCGTTCAGGACGTACCCCGGGTCGCACTGGCACCCCTCCACGCAGTAATGGCTGCAGTCGCTTTTCAGACGGATGGCGGCGCATCGGGGCTGGCACAGGGACACGCAGCTCTCGTAGTGGCTGTTGGGAGGACAGCTGACAGCTGCGATGCAAAAAGGGAGAAAGCGGAGAGACGCAGATTAGCTCAACAGACAAAAATGACCTCTCTAACTGGCTTGGCAACCGGTATCATTTTTCATTTTTGGCAGCCGGTTATCATTTTGGCTTGTTATCTTTGCTGTCACACCAGAAATCCTGAGAGGGTGGTTCCAGACCCAAAGGTGCGCATGCCTGGGAAAAAAACTATTCCTGTGCCCTTGGCCTCGCCAGCTTGAAAGGGGAGACGAGGGGCGACCCTGGACTGAGCGTGTGGTGTCCCGGGTCCTGGCCTCGCTGTCCCCGCTGTTGGCAGCAGTGCCTTCTAAGCCATGACTTTGTGTGTAAGGCAGAAGAACAGCATACATTTAATTGTCGGTCTCGTTAGCAATGAAAATTACTTTTCATCTGGTTTGCCACATAGCCTGGCTGCCAGAGAGACTCCCTTTCTGCGGCGCCTAATTGAACACTGTGCTGTAAACTTACTGACAATAGCAGGCAGCTTCATTAGAGCAGACACGTACTCTTCTCCATGAATATGACTAATACAATTCACGTTTAACAAAGGAAGAGTAGCTGACGCTGTTTGAACTGGACACTTAACTCTTTCCATCCCTGCTTTTGCTACGGTGCATGCAGTATGAAACAGCTCCAACAGAACTGATGGGCTGTAGCGCGTGACGGCAGCTCCCTCCCGCCGAGTGCAGACCAGCCATGGCGACTGCAGAGCAATGCTTTTTCCTGCAAGACTGATGGGCTGCCGGTGCCTGGCATGCAGCTGCCCAGTAAGCAGGTTTCCCGGCACGGTGAGAGCTCCGGGCTCAATCCCGCAGTGTGCCTGCTGCAATCTCAGGGCTCCAATTTTAACCCTTCTCAGCGTTAGGCTGCTTAGGGATCAGGCGAGGGGGCAGGACCGCACCAACATGAAGCGGGTCGGGCGGCAGCGCGGCCCTTAGGATCCCGCACAGCCATTCCGACCTGGGCTAGGGCAGAGCAGGGCCGCGTCTGGCTCTGGCACGGAGATGAGCAAATTACCAGACAGGCATGTTTTCTCCCAAACGCGCAGAGACCTGTCATGTTTTGTGGCCATCACTCATTCTTCCACAGCTCCATTTCCTTTATGGATCTGTCAACAGGAGAGATAAACTCCTACAAATCTGCTACGCATCTCCTCCTTGTCAGGTTATTTGCTCTGCTATTTTTCTTCTGTCTCCTTTCSTCTGTATTGTGGTTGACCACTGCTTTATTTTTGGTGCCACTCAGACTGTTCCGGGTCGCATAACTCGGGCTGCTTCCCTTCGCATCGCATCGGCCTCCTGAGTCCTGCTGAGGTTGGCACAGTGCTTCTTGTGCTCCTCTTCACCTGCATTCAGGATTCCTGAAGACACCCTTTACCTAACACTTCTCTGCCCCTCCCTTCTCAGGCAGCTTCCTTGCAGCAAGGTGCCCTTCTTATAGCCAGGAAATGCTCACGTCAGTAGCCCTTGCTTTCTTGCCCCAGGTCATTACAGTTTAGGGTCAGGAGGAGGCTGCGGGGGGCTGGAAATTGTCTCCTCCCCCATGAAAAGCAGGGACAAGCTTTAAATCCTTTTCACTGCATGGAGGCACTTGCACTGAAAACAGATCAACAACTGCCCTTCAATGTCAAATGCCAAAAAGGTTTCAGCATTGTYCACATCACACAAAGGTGCCTCTGAAACCCATCCCTTGGTGCTGGCAGGTCCAACTACTTGGCCTTCACATGACGATGGGGCATGCAGGTGGCACGCGAGAAAACCAGGCCTCCAGCTGCCCGCTTCCCGGACCGTTCTGTCTCGCACACGTTTAGCTACTGCACCAACGGCCCCTACACTGTTTTCTCTCACAACTCCATCAACTGCCTTCTTATCCAATGGGAAGGCATGGGAACCCTCGCATCCTCCCCACACCCTGACCTCTGGCTTTCTCCAACCTGCGTGGAACAGTGCAAGAGCCAGGCCGACAGGCAGGCATCCGCTAGCGCTAGACGARGTGCTCTGCTACCTTTCTATGGAGCGATCTTTATCGCCACACCTCCGGAGGGGACCCCCGCGACAGTCGCCCACTTCACATCATCTCCATAGCCCCTCTGCACCTCCCGCATCCTTTCAGGCTCGGACACTTCAGTGTCCAGACCACAGCATGCCCAATCCCTCAGCAGYGACATGCATGTCCATGGTGAATGCCACAGATCTGCCTCTGCCTCAGCGTTTTGCCCCGAAGCAGACAGCCCCAGGAGACATGTCTAGGGAAGAAAGGCTAGAAGGCAGCATGGTACTTACAGCATGAGGTGAAGTTCCTCCAGCCAGTGATGGCAATTCCCTGGGTCTGGCACGTGCTGGCATAATTCTGCAGCCAGCTGCAGGCTGTTTGCATGGCTCCCCCGTCAATGCAGGTGTCGAAGAGGCAGTTCTTGTAGAAGAAGCCGGGGTTGATCTTGCTGTGGCACTTTGCAAACACACCACTTTGGCTGGGGATGAGGCTGCACAGCTGCTGAGGTTTCCAGAAGCCTTCCACCTTCCCACAGGCAGGGCAGCGGTCACCGCAGCCCACCTGGCAGAATGTGTCCCGCTTGACCCAGCTCTGGCCGAAGTCAGTGACGCCAGCCGCTGCCAGACCACTGGAGGCCACCAGGTCATCCTCGGGGTTGCCGTTGTAGCGGCCGCAGAGACCGTAGGTCAGGTTCTGGAAGCTACGCGGGACAGTGACGGAGAGGAAGGTCTTCCAGTCGTACACCACCTTCAGCCCAAAGTCGGTCTCAACCACAATGTGAAAACCAAAGGCAAAGATGTTCACTTTCCCCTGGCCCAGCTTGAGAGGCAGGTAGAGACGTTCATTGTTAATCTGCGGGAAAGAAAACAAGYTGCCCAGTGAGCAGAGACAATCAGCGCTTCTGCATGAGGACACAAACAAAGGCAGTTTGCTGCTGCTGCTGCTGAGGCCAAGTCTCTGCCAGCCTCCCTACAAGCCCCAAAGGGCAGCAGCCAAGAGGAAGGCCCCCTCCAAAAGCTGTGCCCCACGGCACCTTAGGGAAAAGCCTAGTATATTCCCTGCTCCCYTTCCCCTCTAGAAAGCTCATAATCCATAAGGAATTGTGGAACAGAAACCCCAATAACTTTTGGGAGCTGCAACCGACACGGGTAGAACCATTCTCTCAGATGAGGATATCCCAATGCTCCCAAACCGTGGCCGGGCCGTTTTCCCGAGCGAAGGGTGACTGCCTCTCCCTCACGCTCATGGCCCCACTCACCAGCACTGTGTATTTGTAGGCACGGTGGATGACTATGTTGTAATTGAAGACCTCCACTTCCACTTGTTTCACCCACAGGGCCAGGGATGGGTCCCGATCCTCGTTCTTGGCGGTGACGGTGAATGTCGGGAAAGTGTCCGATCTCTCTGACCTCGGCCGGGAGATCGTGGTGCAAAGGACCAAAGTGCAGCTGCTCTGGAAGTCGAAAGAGAAGCCGTCRAAAGTCAGGTAGTGCCCGTAGCCAGAAACGATGCAGGAGGCATCAGTGCGGACACGGCAGTAGTAGAGACCGTTCTCCTCCAGGCAGTACTCGTCATCCTTGCAGGGGACGTTCTCGCAGTACACACTGTTGTCAGAGCCATTACAGTAGCAGAGAAAGTGGCAGGAGATGTCCATCCAAAAGGTCTGGTTGGTGGCCAGCTGACGCCCCTCAAAATTGCAGCCGCACTCGCTGCGGGGAACACAGCGGGTGCCTTGGAGGGCGAAGCCGTCATCA
The DNA here is from genome assembly GCF_003343035.1 of Apteryx rowi. NCBI lineage: Eukaryota > Metazoa > Chordata > Aves > Apterygiformes > Apterygidae > Apteryx > Apteryx rowi. Next base: position 19,475 of record NW_020450041.1, read on the forward strand.
CACTGGCAGCCTTCTGCGCAGCTGTCCGTGCAGACAGGGCCCGTCGCCAGCGTTTCACAGGTCTCCGTGCAGGTCATGCACTCCTCAAAATGGCTGTTCTCTGGGCACGTGAGAGCTGGAGGGCGATCAAACACAGTGCACAGCGTTAGCGGCTCTGGTTGCCTTGAGGGAGCAGGAGGTGTGGGAATGGACAAAAGGTGGGACAAGGCAAGGATCGACTGATTCGGAAAAGAAAGCAAGGGGGTGCCTGGCCCCACCAACCTCCTGGCTGCCTGCTTTGCTCAATCCTCTTTATAGCCTTGTCTCCCCTCCCTCATCACCGCTCCTTGCATCAAGTCCTTGCCCTGCAACGTGCCGAGTGACATCTCCTCCCACTAATTCTAAGGGGACAAGTCCAGGGCATGGCCTTCAGATGTCATCTAGAGCCGAGATGACGTGCCATTCCCCCACTTCCCCAACAGATGCCTCTCTAAAACCTCCGTGACAGAGACAGAGGCTACTCCACCACCTGTTATGTGCTTCCGCACTGTGGATTTTTCACATTCGTTTTTGAATTATGAATGTTTTCACATCAATGGCAAGTTTACAGCGATAGCTACAAACATGCCTTCTTCAAATTAGCCTCTGTTGATGGCTTGCAGTATTGTTAGAAGCCATATGCGGTTCTGTAACGCTCCTACACGGCATCATTAAACTCCTGATGTCTCCTGAAAAGCCACCATGAAATTACTTAATTGGGATATCTGTCTCTGCAGGCAAAGGCGCCGCTTAGAAAATACCTCTAGTACAAAGGGTGACGCTTTCTTGTCTTCAGACTCAAAAACATTGTACTCTTAAAGTACAAGTCACCCGTTTACTTGCTACCTCCAACAAGAATGGGCCCCAAATGCAATACGGGACCAGGGTTTGCTACAATGCTGCTATAGCTAATGTGGGTTCCCAGCTGAAAAAAGCGAGAGACCCGCTAAAGAAGTGAAGAGACTCGCCTGTTTCCCTTCTGCTCACCCGAATGCGGGGCTCCACGCACTATGCGGGAGAGCACTTCATGCACATTGGCTGCAGTCACAGAGGAAAGCTCTATTGGACGGCGCTCTTCCAACAGCAAAACAAACCTTTGACTGACTGGTATTTGCTGACTGTAAGCCTTAGGCTTGGTTCCCTAGGGTTGCATTGTGGGAGAAGTAGGAGAGAGCCGTAGAGCAGTGCCGCACAAAATAAAACATGCAGTGACCCCTTTCACATCTGCATTGTATCTCGATACCCCCATAACAGACAGCCTCATTCAACTGGAGATTGTTCCAGTCTGTCAATAGTGCAAATACTCTCACGGATGTGTTTAGGTGCCCCGTTCCAGAATTATGGCACTGCCATGCTGGCCGCAGTACGGACATTGAAGGAGACGGGATTCGCTCCCTAATGCTTGCAATTCTCCACAAAGAGGAACGCTGCTTATTTTGGCTCAAAATAACTGCCTTAGTTAACTTGCTGCATGCACTTGTAGACTTTGCAAGCCAGAGCAACCTCCCTGATTATCTGCTTCAACTTTCTGCACAACCAAAAGCACGTCTGCTAGATTTTCCCATGCCCTAGCCTCCATCATCGGACAATGAGAGTAAGTAAATCGCTCCAGATCTCCAGTCTTGAGGCACCTCTTCCCCTCCCCATTTCTGTGATTTTTGGACACCTACCGCTGCCATAAACGCTGGATTTCTAGTGAGCTTCTGACATCCCTTTGGCTCACAGCCACCCTTATGAACACCCTTTCTATAACATGCTTTCAAACATGCAGCGGAACAACAGCAGCGGAACAACAGCAAGGGGCACATGCAAGTGACAGGGGAGCGGGGGAAGAAAGGCCATAACTTCTGTCATCCCATAGGAAGGGCGGGTTAACAGCTGTATGCCAAAAAGCCCCTGAGGAAATGATACCACCTGAGGTCCTCTGTGTGCCCTCCAACCCCCCAAAAAGTACTTAAAGACTTTTCTGGACTCACGGCAAAAGCTGTAGCTCCTCCACTGGCCGATGTCCACCTCTGCGTTCTTGCAGGCGCTGGCGTAGCGAGCGACAGAGTCACAGAGCTCCGACTGGTTGCCTCCACTCTGGCACAGACGAAAGAGGCACGTTCTGTAGTAGGCTGAGACATTGACCACGCTGTGGCACTCCAAGAAGGAGCTGTTGGTGGGGTCATTGATGATGCCACATTTGGAGCGGCTCCTGTAGTACTTCAGCAGCTCTGAGTCATTGCTGCAGGCCTTGAGGAGGTCCCCACACTCACCGTTGCAGATCTCGTCRAACGTGGTCCAGCTCTCCAAGAAGAGCTCTAGGTTGTCCGTGCACTTGCCTTTGGGGAGGCAGAACTCGTCGCTGCTGTTGCCGTTGAAGAAGCCACACAGACCTCCGGTACAGTTAAAGTACGCGGTGGAGAGGCGTATCTCCAGGAGGCCTGAATCGTAGTACTGGATGCTCAGGAGTCCCTCTGACTCCATCACAGTGCCGTTTTTGCTACGGTAAATTTCCAGTTGGCCAGAAGGGTGGGAATACGGCAGCTCCACATCGTAGCCGTTCACCTGCAAAACACAAGCGTATCGAGCTGCTTCCAAAGGCAATGTGACTGCGCGGCCATTCCTGCCCACCAGCAAAACCGTATCAGCAATGCGAAACGCTTCCCGACCCGGGCTGGACAATCAAAGACTGGGCACTGCCTTTGGCTGTGAGGAAGCAGCTGCTTCCCTGCATTTTTTCCCTCAAACAGAGGGCAATTTCAAGGAAGAAAACATTGGAGGAGAAAACAGTAATGTTAGAAAAGCCTCCAAAGTCAACTCAGCAAGCAAATAGGAGTAACAGTTGTATTACAACAACTTCAGAGTCACCTAAAGGGCCCCAAAGCGGCAGTGACATGTGTGGGCTCCCTCCAAGTGCTGCCATAGCCCTCATGTTTCAAACACTTTGGGACAGAACTCTGCTGGGTGTGCCCTCYAGCCTGCTGCCACCCGTGCATGGGACATGCGCTGGCTGGCAGCTCAGACTTGCGCCGAGGTCACGGGCAGAAGTAACTCTACGTCAAATCTGCAGTGAAGGATGCCAGGGCATTTGTTTCCTCCCCTGCCGACACAGCCGCGGCTGGACGACTCCTTCCAGAGGCTGGACGGCTATTACTCAGTCCCCTCCTGAGAAAGCCTCAAGCTGGGCTTTGATCAATCTGGCCGAGCCCTTCTTGCGCCTTGCACCATCATTCACTGCTAATAAATGCTTGGCAAATGAGGCTTGGCTGGGAATTTTAGCAATGGCTCTAGTTAACGATGCATGAGACAGAATACCATCTCGCTTTCTCTCCTGTAGCTGTCCTGGCTCAGCAGGACAAAGAAGAGCAAACCCTCGCTGGTGAAACTTAGAGCAAGCAGATAGGGTTGGGATTCAAAGGGCATGGAGATGTTCCATTAGGGATGTTCCTTCTTTTTCACAGCCATTTTGCTGACTGTAACAGCAGTATAACCACTGGCTCTGCAGGCAACTGTACTTTTAATTAAAAACCAAGGGCTTGCAGTATACAACTTCTAGATTTATTTCCTGCATGCCCCCAGTCTTGGCAGTTGTTCAGAGCAGAGAGTTTCTGTGGGCAGACAGCTCACAGCCTCACCTTCCCTGTGCCGTGAGGAAGGTGCCTGAACAAATACTTGTTAAATTCCAGCTCTTCTCTACACAGGGACATCAGTATTTGTTGCTCTGCAGCCAAGCCCCCCACCCACTGTCTTCACTGACATGACATTAAACAGATCAGGCCTTCAGAAACAGAGGAGGGCAGTGCGCAGCTGGGAGGAGGGTGGGAGCCCAGTATATGCTCAGCTCCTCATCATCCCTTTGAGGTCAGGAGCCCAAGATAAAATGTCCTGGGAGCAGAAACTGCTCCAATGGAGAAGAAGGGGTTTCTCAGAAAGGAGATCCTGATGCAGCGCAAGCCCATACCTCCCACCCTGGCCCTAGGGACAGTGGCCCCGTTACCTTGATCTCTGATGGGCTAGTGCCTCCAATCTTGACCTCTTGGTTGACAGCCTGGATCCTCACAGCACGGAGCCCGTTAGTAGATCCTGGCTTCTTTTGGCTGATGTCCACTTCGATGAAGTCCGGTTGCTCCGGGCATGTTTTCAGCAGTGTGTAGGAGTGTTCTAGTGGATAGGGGAACGCTACACCATCAAATGTCTGCAGCACCTGGTTCTGCCCCACAAAACACAGGGTCTCCCGCTTGGGATAGCAGCCCTGGTAGCCGTTCTCAATAGCACAGATCTCTCCTTCCTGGCAGGTCGTATTAAAGCACCTGGCCTCCCCACCGTCCTCACACTGGCACTCCACCGTGCAGTCTGTGGCAGCCCAGAAAGACTCCCCGACAGCGTAGTATCGGCCGTCAACATCGCAGCCGCACTTCTGTACAGGGACGCACCGGTCCGTGCTGAGGACGTGGCCTTCGTCACACTCGCAGCCCTCGGTGCACGGGGAGCCACAGGCCAGCGGAGCCGTGAGGTCCGAGCACGTGGCTGGGCAGCTGCTGGTGCAGATCGAATAGTGGCTGAACTCTGGGCACTGCATGGCTGTCGCTGGAGGGGCAGAGAGGGGACAGAAACAACAGGAGGACAATATGACTGCATGATTCAGGGCCAGATACCTCTTCCCCACTGGCCTATGTCGGCAGCACCACAAAGTGACCCCGCAGCCCCACTTCTCTAAAGATTTGCACTTCTCTCCTGCTTCTCCTCATGCACCTCCCCAGCCATTCCTCTTGTGCACACAAAGGCTCCTCCAGAGCAGCCCCGTAGCAGTTGACCCACCGCAGTGATTTAACACCATGAGCGCAAGGACAGCCCGTGGCTGATCGGCAGAGCCAGCTTCGAAGCAAGGGCCAGCAATCGGTGCWTTAGCCAGCCCCCTCTCCCATCCAGCCTCCGGCTCTTACTGCGGTGGCCAAGTGCCCCTTGAGCGAGGTGGAGCTCCCTTCTCCGTGTCTGACTCTCGCTGTCCTTCCCCGAGCGTGAGAGCCTCATGTTGCAGATAGGAGGGACCGACTGGCTGCCGCCTGGCTCCCTCCACCTCGGGCAACTCCCTCCCCTGGCCTCTTCCCCGCCTCATCTCACACCCTGCTCCTGCTCCGCTGGGAGCTTTGGGCAGGCCCCYGAAACCGCTTCCCTCCTCCAGAGGGGAAGGCTTCCAGCACGGGCACGCAAAGGCTTACCGCATCCCGTCAGGGTGCGCCAGTCTCCCACCGGGATGCCCAAGGCCTGGCACACCAGGGCGTACGCTTGGATGGCTTGACACAGGCCGGTGCCGTTTTTGCGGGAGCCGCAGAGGTCGTAGACGCAGCTGTGCACGAAGGCTGTGGGGTCCACGACGGCGCTGCACTCCCACAGAGGGCCGCTGCTCTTGTTGATGAAGCCGCAATATTCGGAGGTGAAATACAGAGACTCCAGGGCGGCATCGCAGAAGCTGCAGTTATCCAAACAGCCCGGGGAGCACTTCCGGTCCGGGTGATACACGCGCCAGCTCTCTCCCAGGTCCAGCACGGATGCCGCTAATCGCCCGTCTGAGCGAAGGATATCGTCCTCGGGGTCCTTATTGTAATTTCCGCAGAGACCGCACGTAGCATTGATGTACGTGCCCGGAACAGAGATGGAAGCATAGTGTTGTCCATCGTAGGTCACTAGAAGGCCAAAATCGGTCTCCAAGGCTGTAGACAAGCCACTCTGGTAGACTTTGATTGCACCCAGCTTCAAGGAGACGGGTAAGGACATCACCAAGCCATCGACCTGTGGGAACAAATCAAGAAGACTGAACCATTGTGCGAAACAGCAGAGGCCTCACGCTACGACATGGATAGGAGCTGCACAACTCTATTGCCTGCCGTTGCAGGTATGGGTATGTATAGAAAGCCAGCCGCAGGTAAGCATGGGGCATTTTCCAACTTGTGGCTTTGCAGCCATGTGGACTGCCTGTCGACTGCRCCCATTTCTAAAGGGACGTGCAGGGCCCAGAAGCATGATCGATTGCTTCCTGGGCTGCAGTTGCAGCCTTGCTGTCGGCACAAACAGCGATTCAGACCCAGAAAGCAGCCTCAGGGTTGTCCTCAGGAGGCGGCACGGCCATTGCCTTTGGCTCGGCCACAACTAAGCCAGCTTGCGCCCCAGAGGAGCGAACCTGAGACTTTTTCTCTTTTGGCAGGGTCTTACCTGTACTTTCCCAAAGCTGCCCTTGGGGAGGACAATCTTGTGTGAATAAGCCTCTACAAAGATATCCTTCAGCCAGGAGACGGAGGAGCCGCCTCGGTTCTCGTTCTTGGCCTCCACGTTGAAGTAGGGCAGCTTGGACCCTGGCCAGCACTGCCTGGCGAGGAGGTAGGAGCAGGAACCCTGGAAGTGAAAGAGGAAGCCGTCGAACGTGTGGTAGTGGGGATCTCCGAACACCACGCAGGTGCTGCTCTCCACGGGCACGCACTGGAAGAACTTGCTCTTCGGCTCACACGCTTCAAAGGGGCCGCAAGCCATCTCCTGGCAGAAGATCTCGTTGTTGAAGTCGAGGCAGCGGCACTTGGTGGTGCAGTTTGTGTTGTCCCAGAAGATCTCTCCTTGACGAAGAAACTGCCCTGAAAAGAGAAAAACAAACCACATTGCATTAGTTTTCTGAACAGAGGACCTGYCACCCGAGGTTAGAGGCACATCCAAATTGAAACACGTTATCCTCCAGAGAGGTCGACCAGCCTTACAATCAAGCCTGCCAACTAAGCATCTTCCTTCAGTGCTTCTCACGAGCTCACTTTACACAGACTCCCAGCAGGAGCCATTTAGCAAAATGCTACAATCACAAGCTCAGTTTTAAGCATACGCTCAGTGCCATTCAAGTCAAAAGCGCATCCTCCCTGCGTTGGAAGTTCAGCAGATGGTTTGAGAGCTTTCATGAATCCGAGCTTGTGCAGCACCACACAGGCTGGGAAACTGCTAGGCTACTCCTTCCATTTTTGACTCATGCTACCCTAATTCTAGTTCATTTGTTCAGCAAATAAGAGCCCTTCATGCTATTTTCTCAAAGGGGAATTGGACTGCAAGCACATGCACTTTGGAGGCCATTTCCACTGCTGCCATTGTAATTACACTGTCCTACAACTTTGTTGCTATAACTGGAATTACTCAATTCACAAAACTTTGCATGTCACAGAGCAATCCTGCCATAAACAGCCCAGAGTCAATTTGTTTCCATTCTAAAAATGTTCATATTATTTCTGAAAATAAAGAGCTGTTGATAAGTAGCTTCCATGCCATACATCAGAGATGACAAAAAACAATGAGTTACCAAACAGCAACAAAATGAGCTAACTTATAATGCAGCAGTAATTATAAYGGGAGTCTCGGGTTTTTCTAGCGAGAGACACGAGAGGCAGAGAGAAGATCGGAGAACTTAGAGTGGCAAACGCCCATGAGAGTTTCCCTTCCCTCCATATGGTTGTCTTTCACACTCTTCATTCACATGGTTTTCACTTTGCACACTGCCTGCTCTACCTCTCCTGACTTTTTGGTCTCCCCCAACAAGAAAGCTATTTTCTGCTGCATCTCCTSTTAGTGAGACCTGGCCGCAATGGCTGCTGAGCCAGCTGTCCCAGCACGTGTGATTCAGGCAATCAAATGGTGTTAGGCACAGCAAGCCTCATCGTCTCACACTGCATCTCCTCTCGTGGTGGTGATGAGTTGTCCACCATGAATTACAAATCCAGGCGCGGCTCTTACGTACGCTGCCCTCCTCATCTTGAAGGCAAAGCACGGGTTTCAGTCACTTTGCAAAGTCTGGCCTTGGTTCCTGGAGTCAGCCACTAGATGTGGCTAGATCAGTTTGACCTCATGCAGGGGCTGCGGGAGCCTTTGGGTTTAGCAGGTCATTTTCGGTACAAGCCTAAACCCGACTGTGAAGAAGCCACATGTCTCAGAGCGGTGACGCCTCGGCTTCCAGCAGCGAGTGACAATTCGCTCTTGTCAGAAAGGTCCCAGGAGCAAAGCAGATGCTCCAGACAGCTTTATCTGTCAAATGGTAATGCAATAATCTCTATGCAGCAAAGTCCCTTTGCTATCACTGCATGCATTTAATCCCTTTATAGCTCTACACTGTCAGTGACATATGCAGAGACACCATAATTGGTGCAGGGGCATTGAATTCATCCGGCACATGCATGGAGAAGCTGCAATTCCTGCTGCTGAAACAAGGGAAATGAAACCAGATGGTCAGCTGTTTCCTTCTGGTGACAAGACTGAGAGAACGGCCATCTCCGTGCCTTTTCCGTCATTGCCATCAGCATCACAGAAAGGACTCGAGATGACGGCTAGGTGGCATTCAGTTCCCGTGAATCACTGGAAGCCCGTCTTCCCTTGCTCTCACGCTTCCGGCAGCACAAACAACGGCTTTCAGCAGCGCTTTGCTAATAAAATCCYAGGAAGGAAACAAGGCTAGCGCCGACAACAGTTTTGTTCGCTGATGTTTGAAAGCAACACAGACAGCGGAGAAGACTCCTGATTCTTTACGGGGCCCTTTCAGGTTTCACAGAGCTGCGGAGTCAAGCCTCAGCTGCCCTGGGAACTTGCTGCAAACACACTCATGGCTCGCTCGGTCTCCAGCAATCCGGTCCGTGAGAGCACCTCCATCCCCTTTGGAGAGGGAAATGCAGCCRGCAGGAAAAGCAAACTGTGGCTGACGATGGCTTTCCTGCATACGCCGCCAAGGCTGCTCTACCACACAACAAAACGCGCCCTTTTTGAGATGAATGGCAAAACTCTCTGGCCACTCTTAAAAGCATTAGCCTTTCACTGAGGGCAGACTGACAGTTGCTCCTGGAAGATGGGGGTGACTTTGCCTGGGGCATGCAGCAAATCAGAGACACACGCAGGACCTGAATCCCGGTCATGTAATTCTGTCCCCCTGACTGTAACTACAAGGGAGCTTTTAACCCTGGATTTCCTTGTCAAAAATACAAATCACGCAGCAGCCCAGAGCAGTCACACGCATTGCTATTAAGCCTCACAGCCACGTTATATTTTACTCCTCTGCACTACAAAAGCCAAAGACGTTTCTCTGTTACCTCTCAGGCTGCAGCCACGGGCCGGATCTATTTCTCTCCCATCTATTTTGAAAGCCCAGCGCCCAGGGACATTAACGTTGGTCGTGTCTTCAATATTGACTATGTCTGGGGTTCTGGAACCTGGGAGGCTGAAAAAATTGGTGATATTTCCTCCATTGAATCCAGCCTAAAAGAGACAGAGATCAAAATTTATCACTCATCCTTGCTAGAGGAAAACAACATTGCATTTCTGTTCTTCCCTCCCACCCAGCCCCAAAATAATTACTGAGCAGGGTAAAAGCATGTTTTCAGGAATTTCTGTTTTCAGATAGTTTGGGTGAGAATGATAAATTGAGCATGTACTAGAAGGATTATGCATGTGTGTGTATAAGTATGCACAGAAAATGCACACAGACAGCACAGATTAAATCTAACATCACCTAGTTTATGCCTCTCTGCTTGCATCGCCAAAATGGGGAAGGCTTGGGAGCAAACCCAAAGGCAACGTCTTGGTTGCTCATGCAGCACAAGCCCAAAACRCGGCTGGGCCCAAACCTGTCCACCCCCCAAACAGACCGGATGCACATCCCATGACTGGGCATGGGCAAGCTTCAGAGCCCAGTGGGGAAGACAGCTTTAACTGCTGAAGCCCTGTAGGTGTATCTAAGTCTATAGGTGTATCTAYGGTGTATCATTAGGCAGATGGGCTGGCCACAGCGCAGCCGCTGACACCAAATTTACAGGAGCTTATCTCACGGTGCCTCGCGGCGAGCTTGCGAGGCCAGCACTGGGGACATCAAGGAACGAGCAGCATGGGCGAGCACAGCTATGACAGCAAAGCTACAGCAGCCGTCCGAGCGCTCTCAGGCCGGTGTTTGGCCAGGCAGCGCCCCAGTGGAGATGGGGGTGCTGGGGTGAGAGCTGTGGGTTGTAGAGTCTCCATCCTTGGAGATATTCAAAAGCTGTCTGGATACGGTCCTGGGCAATGTGCTCTAGGTGACCCAGTTTGAGCAAAGGGGTTGGACTAGATGATCTCCAGAGGTCCCTTCCAACCTTAACCATTCTGTGATTCTGCGAGAGCCTCACCTGGGCCATCACACCGCCGAGTCCTGTCAGGGGATCCCCTCCGCTGGCTGTCCCCGTGGTCCAGCTGATTTCATGGTAGTTAAATATGGCAAAGGAAGACACGCCATCTGTGATCAGGACGGCTTGAAAAGTGTTCACCTGTTGAAAACACAAGTAGATTCACAAGATGAGATTGCTCTTTTCAGACAGTTTATCTGCCCTTTTTTCACATTCCTCGTTTGCCTAGGAGGGAGACAAGAGCCTCGCAGGGAGAAATGGCAGATGCCGAACGTGAGCTGAAATATGCTCTCCCTTCTGATGTGACTCCAGCTGCTCCCATCCCGACCATTCCTTCTATCCAGGAAGCGACAATTACATTTCTGATTCAATTTAACACCAATAGATGGCAGCATGAGAATAAGCTCATGGAAGAAAAGTAAATCGGCAGGATTTAGACTGTTACAACCTGTTATCTTCCTGTTACCCAATCTTAGCTTTTCTCATCACCAAGTTATCTTACCGGGTTCCCTTCTGCGTTCATATTCTACAGAACTGTTAACAGAGGTATACATCAAAGTCAACCATGTCTTATACCTAAGGAAATGCCACTGTGCTTAGCTACCGGATCCCATAGCTACCTGCCAAATCTGCTGATCACATTCTTCCTTTCACTTGAAATGACTGCATTTCCAGCCACAAATATTTCAGATAAATTCACTCAACTGTGAACCCGGGTCTCATGCAAAAAAGGATGTGCTTTGCCAGCTGATGAAGGCAACATAAAACTAAACTCTTAACTTCTACAGTTGTGCAGAAAGGCAAAAGACACTATCCCCTTAATTAAGATCATGCTTCTATGTATCTAAATGTGGTTGCAGAACTCAACACTGGGAGTATAACAGATCGATTCCAAGTCAACAATTCATTTTAGCTATCTGCATTTTCCTGTCTTTCCCATTGCTTCCCATCCTAAACGGTYATGCGCCGGGCCTGGGCCTTGGTAAATGACCAGTCCTTCCACCTCTGAGGAAGCAGAATTTCAGTGGAGGACAATGCACATGTTACCCTTCTTCTACTTATTTGAAAATAACATGATGAGCCTAGTTAACCGGCCTCTACAAACTAGAAATGGTGTAGTTCACATCAGGGGAAGGGGAAAAAGCAATCTAATGCGAAGCTACCATTTTCACTCATCCATACTGTCTCCTTTTCCTTTGGTTCCACCTCTTACATCTGCTTCTTTCTCTACCTCCTCAGCACATCTGTTGACCTTTGCCAAGTCTTTTTCCAATACTGTGAGATCTGAAGGCATTAAAACTATAATGGCATTAGAGCTATCTTGGAGAAGTAGTATGCCATGCCTTTAGAAATTTGGAAATGATAGAAAACATCTCCCATCAGACCCGTTGTCCAGAAAGCCAGACTAAGGCCCAAGAAGTGCCCTGCTATCGGGTTCTATGAATCRCAGCCTGCTGAGCACAAACAAACTTGTCATGGCAGCTCGGGGACAGGTTGGTGCATCCTTTCTCCCATCACCTTTTTGTCCTGCCTGTAGGACTGCAATTTCTCCACAGCAAGGACTGCACAYTACTCTGAGCATGTGCAGCACGCATGGTGCCCAGCATGCACAGGGTCCCAACATACCCTACGACTACAACAAGCATTATGAGGCTATCAAGGGGAACGAACCCCACGCTGGCTGGGTGCATCCTTGAGGCTAATGGGAGCTGACCCAGCATCATGAGTTTCCAGATTGGTCGGCAGTCTTCATTAGGAGCGATTACATGAACCACGTAGATTTCCCAGTTTGACACTCACAGCCAGAAGTGAGTTGGCAACCCTAGCCATACAAAATGGTCCTTGAAAATCGAACCCATTTGATCTGGAGTCACCAAGAGACAGTAAGTGCAGCATCCATGATGCCATATTCACAAAATTGCTATTCAAAGTAGAGGTAAAGAATTTTCTGCAGCTTTTCTGCATTGCGAAGAATTTCCTCCTTAAGTTGCATCGTGCTATTCCGCATGCCAACCGGGAGCGTTGGTGGCTATTGAACGGGAAGGCTGCTCTATAACAAAATAAACTGCATTGTGTTGCAAATGTAATTCTTTAGGCAATACACGAATCTCTGTATTGCTTGCTGTCTGCAAATATATATATATATGTATTTTTTTCAGCGAGCACTGCCAGGACTGGAAAAAAATATGCATTAAATCTCAAGCCTCTCTAACAAATGGAAAAGAGCAGAACTGTTTATCAGAGCCAGCTCCTCGAGACAAGCAGCTAACTCTTGGCACTTATAGTTTGCACACCGATCCTGAAAAACCCATTCCCGAAGCAATAGTGTGTGTCACTCACATGCTATCTGCACCCCAGTCTTCTGCGTGGACCCTACCAGCAACACATGAGCGGTACGGCACGGACCTTGCAATGTCAGCTGTTGTCACAGCTCATGTATTAACCAGAATTTAAAAGTGCTTCCTGCCCAGAAGAAGATCACACCTGCTACCACCATCCCTGTCCTCAGAGATCAGACTCTTGCATTTTCGTAAATGCAAAGAGCTACTGCAGCCAAATCGCTAGCGTGACTTTCTGGTCAGTCTCCATTGGTCTCGCAATGCAGACAGGTCAGTTATCATTGCAAAAATGTCAATATTCCCTTTGCTTTTCCCCTCTCTATTTAAGTGTCCACATAGGACTTCAGAGCAGCTGGTTCAACACTTTTTTATGAGATGCCCTCACCACCCTCTTGGATTAGYGCTACAAAGAAAGCATTTCAGCTTCAGCCATGAAAAAAACCATCATGATCTGAAAGGAAAAGGCTATTTTTGCCAAATAAATACAAATTAGAGCTCCCATTTTCTCTTTCCTGTCCCAGACTCCTTGGAGAATGGATTACAGCCAAAAATTAGCTTATTGCCGTTTCTTGAACTTGGGCAWTTTCTGCAGGAGCAGCCCTCCCTCCTCGTGGAGGCAAGGAGAAAGTAACAGCTAAGCTYCATTTCGAAGCTGCCGTAGCCTTGGAAGTTGAGCTGAGGGTGCAAAAATGATCAGACTTGTATTGCATCCTAGTTAGTCTTGAGTAATGGGGAGAGAAGGGGGAATTATAAAATCCATCATCAAAAGGGTAGCCGAGGAGGAGAACAGCGCACYGAGCAGAAGATTATGATAAGAGAGACAAAGGAAGCCTTCCACCTCCGCAGCCCATTTGTTTCGATCACCCCACTGCTACGTGCTGTCTTTTCCCAATATTAGAAGGCCCTGCTCCTTCTCCCCAGGGCTAAGTGCTGGTCAGGTTTATCCCTGCCCCCCTACATGTACGCTCCTGTGCTCCGATCCAGCCCTGGGGTCAGCAGAGCTGCTCTCAAGTCCTTTTGCAGGATCAGATGCAAGTCTGTGTGCAGTTTGGCACTCCTGTTACTTTCTGCTCAATTCCTGGGCACCACTGGCCACTTTGGAGTCTCTAAAAGCGCCTGCTATATGTGCACGCACACAGCCTTTCAGCCCCAAGCGCACGTATACATGGGCATGCTCAAATGCCAGATACACAGTACGGCTCCCTTTGGTACTTGGCTCCCTGCTAAAGGGTGCTTCTGTTGCTCACCCAACACCCAGGCTACATTACTGCCATAATAAGTTGCCTTTAAACTGAATCACACTTGAGAAACTGACTGGAGATTAGCGGTGCAAACTTTGAGTGATTCATGCCATGACAGAAGGCATCAATCTCCCCTTTCCCAGTTACGGAGAAGCCCCTGAGCTAATGTTACATTAATAAAATTTGGCTCTTCCAAGGTCCCTGTAGCGCTATGCAAAAATAGCTCTGTTTTATCAACGTGGAAACAGGCGAAGCRAAGGTCATGTAGCAAGGCACAAATGAAAATGGAAATCTGCATTTGTATCYAACAGAAATTATCCAGAATATGATCAAGGCAAAACTCCTAACCAGCATCAGAGCCTTGTTTTGGCGTGCAACATACAAATACCTAAGAGAGRATGCTTATCCTGAAGATCTTGCAGCATACGGCGAGGATCTTAGGGGCTACCGTGGGAGAGGATTGGTATGCTCATCTGCCAGAAGGGCGACTGAAGAGTAGRAAGATGAAATGACTTGCTCAGGTTTCCACACACAACCTGTGGCAGAGTCAGGAAGCAAAACTCTGTGTTTCTGGTTCCTGACTCATTAGCCTCCTGTTCGTTTGTTGGTTCTTCCTTTACTAAATACACTTATAGACATAGACTTAAACATCGAACACCATCAGTCAAGAAGCATAACCATTTGCCCTTACCGGAGTCGTGCTGCTCCCTCCGTAGAAAGTGACTTCCTCCCAGGTGGCAATGAAGATCCAGACAGCAGAGAAAGAGGACATGTCTTTGAAGTACTTGCGAATGTCTTTGGAGGCTCTCTTCAGCAGCTCGGGGTCTGTGCTCTCCCTGTAGTAGATCTCTCCTCGGATCCCATTGTGCACATCCGCCCAAAACGGAGCGAGGAAGGCCCGGCCGTCCGAGAGGGGGAAGGCTTCTGGGGTAAACTGGCTCACCAGCACGTTGAAGGAGATCACGCCGTTGTTGTTGACCTGCAGAAAGAGAGCAGCTTTCATTTGACCAAGGCTTAGCAGCAGCCAGAGGGCTGCCGGTTTGGCAGAACATGCAGGGTGAGCAGCTTCTGACAGAGGTTGGCTTATAACAACGATAGTCTGCGAGAAGGCCTGACCATCTAGGCAGAGATTCAGCTTCATCCTACTGCTAGAGGCCAGTGCTGCGAGGAAGGCTGGGTTTGGGAAGCTAATGTATCTTTGCCTCTCTTCTGATAGCTGGGCTCACATGTTTATGGCCTGCTTTTGACCGGTTATACACACAGAGATTAGCTCCCACAAAACAYGGACACACTCGGGATCGGGATTATGGTCATGCTGACTTAGGCCAGCGTCTAATGCACTGTTTTTATGTGCTCATGTTAATCCTTTTAGTACAGCCTGGAAGGGATGGCTTTCTTCTCACCAGGCTTTTGCTGTAATCTCGTTTGAAAACAGCAGCAGTCCATAATTTTCTCGGGCACCCAAATGAAGGTCCAAATCATTGCCTTTTTTTTCCTTGCGGGTCTCTGCAAGTTCTTGTTTCTTGTCATGTAACAGGAATAATGTTCCTTGTGTCAAGGCCTTAGCTTTGCTGCACTATTTAATCACCTACAAAGACAATTTATTGCCTTTTATATTCCTTCCCCATGAACATTAGCCCATTAAATATACCTTTGACTTTCTTAATCATAAAACCTATCAGTTCATGAAATCTAAGAACTTGTCAGGTAGGTACTAATAAATCTTCCAATTCCTGACGATGGGGAAAGCGTGTTTAAAATGCAGCTGCTAAGGGCAAGGAAAAGAATAAAAGGAAAGTCTGCAGCAAAGCTACTTCTCCACTTACATAAATGGTTCTGTACGGGGCTCCAAAAAAGATGAACGGGACGGAGAGCTTAATCTCAGGAGAGCTTCCATCATCAACTTTGGGCGTTTTCGTGTCATTCTGCCAGAACGGATACAGATCCGCCATGGCGTGAGCTGAAAGGAGAGGACAGAGTCCTTATGACAAYGTCAGGACTGGTCCTGACTTCGGAGGGAGCACGACCCGGCCCCTGGGATTGCCTGTCCCAAAGCTCTGACCTCCAGCTTTGCATCTGCACAGCAGGGAGAACAGCTCTGTTGTACYCCCAGGGATTCGCTGAAGGTGCCAGGACGGACCGGGAGCTGCTCAGGTGCCTCGGGAAGGGTTGCTGCCTCCGCCTGTGCCTGCGCTCAGAGCCGTGCTCCCTGCAGCCGTCAGCCGCCCGGGAGCACTCATGGTTCCAACATTTCCTGACAAAATTAGGTTTCCTGCTAAAAGGTACTGCTGGTGAACATAACTGCCTCTCCTAAAAATATTTTAAAAGAAGGCTTTGACGTGTTTCAATACAAGCCTCTCGTTTTCTTCAAGACTAAAATCCATTTTCCAATCAGCTCTGCTCACAAGCATACATTCACGKCCCTAGGGCGAATGCCCTTTCCCATGCCGGCTCCTGCCAGATCTCTGCTATCGTCTGCTTCCCCATTTTTTTAGTTTCCTACCAGTGTGACTCCTCACAGAGGAAGCGGGGACTTAGTTGGGCTTTCCTCCCCCTCCTCTCCTCTTTGATGTAGAAAAGAAATGTACTGTCCCCACGRTATTCAATCGAAGGCGACGCGAGCGACTGGGCTCAGAACAATCCGGGCTCTGTTTAGCTCAGTTCAGGACATGCTTTTATTTTCTAGGTCCTAACCTGCAGTTTGCAGAGGCCTCTAGCTGAAGAGAGCATGCTCTAAGTCCAGCTTTTAAAGACGCAAAGGGGTGTCTTACTATTCCCTGAAGGGGAAGCTGTTCTGTTCTGGTAACATTTAAGCTGCCCCCTGCTAGAAACTGCCTTGGAATAAGGATGGTAGCAAGCYGACCCTTCTCAGCACATTCAACCGGTCGCGCTTTCCTCAGGGAGAAGGGAAAAAAGGGAAATCTGGCCTAAACCCTGCTTGCGTTCAGATGCCCCAAGATATAGGCGTGTGGCCTAAGTTCCCTGCTGGACATAAAGTTTGGCGGTGCGTGACGGCGCCGAGCTGCCAGCCTRCTTTCGCAGGAGGCTCTCAAGGACCGTGGCAGAACTCCTCGCTGCCAGGTAGTAAAACAAGTCATTTCACAGCTGTTATGCGACTGACAGGTTATTACAGCTGAGGCATAGCTACGAGACATAGATTTAACTTCTTTTTTAGATGTGAAGCTCAGCAAAAACTTCTCAGTGTTGGCTTCTTACGTGTTAGTAGCGTGACACTGCTATAACTTTGCACGCGTCGCTTTGACTGCCCGAGCACCTCGCCAGCCCCTGCTGACAATGATTTTTACCACTGGTGGCATTTCTCGCGGGTGAACTACCGTCCTCATTTTACAAGAGGAGAAACAGAGTCACAGCTTTTAAATGAGCTGTCCTCAGTAGCTGACCAGGGAAATCACTTCAAGATTTCCCAGCTCCCAAGCTCTAGGCTCCCTGGCTAGAGGTCCTCGAGTCAGTCRCACACCTAGTATCAACCATGCAGTGAAAATACGCTGCGTTACTAAACTAAAGATGCTTTGCCAGTCCATATCAACTCAACATGCCTCCCTCTGGAGTAAAACCTAACAAAGATGACCCCATGAGACTAGGGAGATGTCCCTGTGCTTTTCAACATCACAGAAAAGTGGAGCTTGGAAGGGTCTCCAGAGGCCATCTGGTCTCACCTCCTGCTCCAAGCAGGGCTGACTTCGCAGTCCGATCATGTTGCTGGGAGCCTCGTCCRGCCCAGTTAAGAAACCTCATCCCCACAAAACAAAACGCACCGAGAGAAATGTGGCCACCGTGGGTGATCTCCCCGAGACACATCCCTCCCTAGGTTGCAGCCCAGAGGACACAACAGGGGCACATCCTGACCTGGTGTCGGACGACTCTACAACCAGTGCTGCCAACATTTCCTAAGCAGGAGCTCAAAGGAAAACTTAATTACAGAAGACCTCGGGGGCTGYGACATTTTGCTGCCGCTCACCCAATTTACCCTTTACTTGATATAGGTTTGTCTGCCTGGTCAGCAGTCCAAAGACTTGAAATTTGTCAAAGTCCTATTTTATAGCAACTGGCAAGACTATTGCAACCTCTTGCACACACCGTGTGTGCCCATACAGACATATACATACATAATATATGCATGCAGATGTAAAATGCTCACAGAGCTCAACAACTTACGCAGCCTCTATGTCCTGTCAGCTTTTTCAGCTTCATATTCAAAGCAGCCTGCCAGGTCCTCATTTAATGYAAACTATCGCTGCTTCATTGCTTCCAATGAAGCGAGGGCCATTTATACAGGCTGACAATCCATCTCCCACAACACAGTCTATCACTCTTCCAGACTGACACCTGTGCTTACCCATAAAGGCACACGAATCTCTGTGTTTCTTATTCACCCTTAAAACCAAGCGGACCCTCCAACCCCAAAGGAAAAACTGAATTTGACCCGGTGTTGTACGTGCTCCCAAGCAAGGGATGAGGGGATTTTTTCAGGCCCTTTGTACTCGTGCGGTCCCTGGGCACAGCACTGCTCCAAAGCGAGCGCTTTCCCATCGCAGAGGAAGAGCACCGGTATCGCAGCGCCTGAGGTCAGAGATACTAACCTTCGTGCCGGGCAATTAGGACCGAAAGGGCCACCCAGGTTCTAAGCAGCGATCGGTTGTTCATCCTAAAGGAAAGAGAGGAACCCAGACACACATCACATCGACAGGAAAGCACATCCTCCAGCAAACCCCAGGTGACGTCTAGCGCAACCACTTCCTAAAGCTGCCTGCTTGCCCCTGCCGGGAGGACATTTCGGAGATGGAGATCCCTCACCCGTGAAGCAGGCCTAAAATGCCTACTTCATTAAGTGGCGTAATGAGAGCTCTCCGGTGATACAAGTACATTGCCCTGCAGGTACTGTCAAAGCAAGCCCTTACCAAAACAGAAGAGGGTCTAATTTCACACGGAGAGTGGATTTTGGAAATAGCCCCGTCTCTCAGTAGGTCTCCAATTCTCCTAATAGTTCGCAACCAATTCCTGCCTGATCTGCCTAGCATGAGGGCACTTCTGCCCGACTTTGAGAYGAACAGCTTCGCGTTGTTCCAAAAATGAAGCTGGTTCTAAGCTGCAGTGTACTTTCATCGTTAAGAGACTTCAAATGTTGCTTTAACTAATCCTTTGCGCTGGCTGGTAATACAACCATCACTTAACATTTGTGACTAGTGTGAAAGAAGCACAAACATTTACACAGCTGGGCAATTTCCTCGCTGTACAGAAGTCAATGATATAGAGAGAAGCAAAAATGAGGCTGGGTACATGAAGGAGAAAACCTGCACCCATTTGAATTCCTTTCACATCTGACACAATTTGTTACTCATTATTAATCAAATAGGAAATATTGCTAAAATACCTGCTATGATTTCCTCACCCATCACTCCTGCTCATTATACAGAGGCACGGCTCATGCAGAGCTAATAGGAAGCTATCATGTCCTCCCCGTGTGCACGCATATGAATAAAAATTACAGGATCAGCTTTGGACACCAATTATATCTACACATTACRTACAGCCTTCATTTCCATTTCTGCCACACACATTTCAATTGTGTGGACACAACTGCTACAAAACACTGCATCTCTTTATATTCTCGCTCTTTTTGGATCTATTTCTATAATCTAGGAATAGCGACAGATCCAACTACTTCTAAATATACACACGCATATACGGAATGCATATAACATAGCGCTACAGCGAGGAACGTTATGTCATCTGTCCCACAGCACTTACACTTGAGTCCGATTAATGGGAGCTTGGAAAGCGCAAAACACCGTGGAAGGCAACTTCCACACTCGTTCAGTGCTTCGCCGTGCGCCAGCCGCAATTACGCTGGCAAAAATCTGCTTTCAGCTAACTTGTTCTGGGGTGAGAAAAATTCATTTCACCATGAAAGAGCTTTACCACATTCCTTATCTTGAAAAGATGAAAACATGACAATAGAATTTCATATAGGTCATAAATCTCTGTCCCTGTAGCTTCGTTAGTGGAGAACAGGCACACAATGACTAGAGGAGAATACGGCGGTCCGAGAACAAGACCAAGAAAGGCACCGCTTGGGAAACACGACAGAAAATAATGAACACATTACTTAGCATGCCACACTCAAAAATACATTTTTGTCAGTATGGGGAAAAAAATTTTACCAACCTGTTTTGTAGACTAGAGGAGAAATTAAGTCTGAAATTTTAAACCAGTCTTGGTAGAAGAGGGGGAAAAATTATGTCAATGGAGAATGCATTTCCATGCTCTTTTGCCAATTATTGCTGATGACTAAACGGATGTCTCAGTCCTCTCGCTCTTGCAATTGAAAAGTCCGTTTTCTTCAGGGTTGCTTTAGGGCTGCGGTAGTGTTGAGTTGCAATCACAACTTTTGCCTCTATTGATAACCAGCAAGTTAATCTAAAGATCAGATTCTGGCCTGGAGAGGTAGAGAAGCTTCTTTCTTCCAAAAAAGCTCACCCTTCAGGTAGATTTGGATGGAAATGTCAGCTAGTTGGAGCCGGGTTTGCGGCTGTTCTGCTCAGAATCACTTTTCACTGAAGGGAAAAAAAAACTCAGAAGAATTGAGCCCCTTCCTCCTTTGTGTAGGAAAAAAAAAAAAAGGCATCAATATAGTGTTACAGAATTAGCATTAAACAGTGCTAGGCTTAAAGCACAGTACAAAGTCAGTGCCACGAAATTTCAATGAACTTAATTTTCCATCAAAATCTTGTTTTAGTTTCTGTAAATCAACTCAGTTCTGCTTTTACAGGTACAAGAAGAAAAACTTTTTCAATAAAGCACATTCTCTCCAAATCTTCTGGAGAAGATTTTACTTCTGCTCCTGTTCCCACCCTCTGAGAGCACTGCCTTGCATTTTTAATCAAGCTCGCAGGGAATTTTAAGCAGTGACTACCATGAATATTAGACTCTGCGTTCACATGTACAGCCTGCAGTTTACACCAGGGGAAAACTCCAACTCTGTCACCGCTTGGCAGCGGCCAAGACCCGGGACGTTTGTTAGGTCCACAGCTGCCTCAAGGGACAAAACCATAGGCTGAGGGTGCACCTTGGTGAGGACTTATGGCCCACAAGTCATACTTTTGAAGGGGTGCAGGCTGTGCAAGCTGCAGCTTACATGAAAACATAGCTGCTCACACTTAATTCAAGGCAGCCCGTAGAAGCTCTGCTGCTCCGAGCTCCCTTCGCTGAACCTCTTGCTGCAACCCACTAGCAAGTTCCTGGCATGACTGTGTTCTTCTCATGCCCATCTCTCATCCCACGCTATAATTAATGCAACTACAAATAGTGACGTGAGCATGCAATTACATGTTTGCAGGACTGAGCAAGGACATCCTGGCCCTCCATGTTCACGGCACGTGACAGTCTGAGCTGAGGAAACAACAGAGATGCTTATTTTTCTTAGGGCCTAAGTTATAGGCAACTCGCTTTGCACATATTTCGACCTGTGCTTAATTCCAGGCTCACACATGCCCCCGCTCATTTAGCATGGGACCACTGCTAGCCCTGAAGTTAGTACCTGCCAAAATGGTTGCAGGATGCAAGCCCTAAACTGCATTACAGAGACCAAAGCTCCTCACCAGAGCCTGATTTCTACTCTCCAAGATCTCTACCGCTTCAATTCAGTTCACATCAATGTCATATGAGAGGGAGAGAGACAGAGACAGAGAATTGAACAAAGAGTAAAGGATGGAATCAGAACCCCATTAGTAAAGCTGATTTTAAGGCCTCCATCAAGGTTCAATTTAAGTAGGTGGTGGTCCAACCTCAGCATTAACTGGTGGGAAAATTGTCATGTTTTCATGCACAAAGACACATGGTACAAACTTGGAAAAAGAATGATTTTCTCTTCTGACATTTTTGGTGGGGGCCTTTTATTAACTATTTGCACTGCTAGAAGTTACGTATTCCTTCTTTTCTCCCTTGTACATCCACAACCTGTTTCCTGTCCTTTGACAGAAAAAGAGAGGGGACAGGAAAATAAACTGGAAAAAAAAACCAAAAAAGCCCAAAACTGCCAGACTGCTCCAAAGATTTTGAACAGTTTGAGTAAGACTTTTTCAATCTTTAACAGCACACAAAATTAAAAGGACCCTCACCATAATGGAGTGGGACTCCAGGTGCTCCTGGAAAGGCGCTTAGTAAGCTCACGCCCAAGGTGTCATATTTTATCTCCAATAGTGTCTTTTAGCATACCATGGCACAGGACAGTAACCACTTCCACGGCAGATGCCCAAGTTTGCTTTGTCTTTATCCTCCAAACATGGCCATGCCAGTAGGAAGCTTTATTGTTTTTTTCTTTTCCAAGCCAACAACTAATTTAGGAGAGCAGCAGGATTTTAAAGCACTAATAAACCAGGGAAGAATATATCCAGGAGTGCTACGTGCCACACACCCTAACTCTTCCTTTTCGCTCCCATACAAATTTTAAAAGTTACCAGCAGAAGGAAGATAAATTGATCCTTCTCATACCATTTTGTGAGATAGATACCATGAAAACAGGTTTCCTTCTGCTCCTTGTGCAGTTTAACACTCAGGTCCTGCTTGTCCTGGGCAAGTGGACACCAATTAAGTTTGATTAGGTTTCACTGACTACTCGGGGAAGACTTTGTCTTCTACGCTGTTTTCTTTTGGCAGGGGATGCCGCCGCCACGCAGCGCTGGGTAGGGCATTGGACCGAACAAACCACCGTTTCTTGAGCAGCACACTTCCTTCCCATGCCAGACCTGGAGAAAAAACAAGCACTAAGAGACGAGGCAAGGGGGGGCAGAAGGCAGAGCAACCACAGGCGGAATTAGCTTTGCTGAATTCCCGTTTCAGGGACTCAGGCTAGCCCCAGGAAGCCGCAAAAGGGCTTTTCCCAGGAGCCACATCCCTGCTGGCAAGGCACCTGCTCCCTCCTCCAGCCTCTCCCTGGGTAGTCCAGTGCAGGCCGGCACAGTAACCCCCCGACGACTGCTCCCAGCTGGCTGCTTTCCTAGAGCAGGTACGTTACCTCGCTCCTTAGTAAGCCCCAAGCACGCTCCCTCCATCCTCCAGTGCTGTCAGGAAACCAGTAAAGTAGTTTTTGCTTTCCTGAGTCTCCCCTCCTAGATGCTAAGCCCATGACTAAATGCTTTGGTGGGCCATGCTGCCCTCCCCGTAAGTGACCTGCGAGCTTACTGCGTCTTTCTGGATGGGTGAAACTCGTCTTAACTGCGAGGCTGGTCCCACCGCGCGCAGGCAGCAAGGAACGGAGACAGAGCTCGTGCTTTGCTCCGAGCCTGCAAGCGGACGTTTATCACCACCACTGAAAGACAGAGTCCAGAAGAGGAACAGACACTCGAGCATCGGGACCCCACCACGTAAAGCAAAATGACATGGGTTGGAGACAAAATGCTCTCTTACTATTTCCAAAGCGCTCAGCGCCGCTTTCGACAAGCAGGATCGCTCACAAGTAAGGTGATCGAGCCTTAGCAACTAGGGCAGACGACTGATGTGAATAGCTAGTAAAACAAGAAAATTCTTGGCAGGTTTAACTCTCCCAAAGGTGTGCATAAACGTGTGGGTGAGAAGGAGGGAAAAGTTTTGCTTGAAGAAACAAGAAAGTGCTCACAAAACTCTGGAAACTTTTTTTGTGCAAAAATTTAAATAAGTTTATTGAACTGATCCAAACCGATTACCTAATTGGCCTGAATTCCACCGCTAAGTCTGCAAGCAAACCAAAGGCAAATTGTGGGAAGTATATTCCCCACGAGAGAAACCAGAATAAAAAAAGAGATGGACTTACAGTTTTTCCTTTTTCTTTAAAATTACATATGGATGTATAATTAATAGAGTGCAAGAATAGAACTCCATGTTTAAATTATATTTGAAGTTTCCAGTAACTGCAGAAAAGCAATCACAGAGACAAAGGCCTGAGATGGCGAAAGCCCCTTCTGCCGTCGCTCTGGGGAAGGCGTCCCCTCTAATGCCTAGGCAAAGTGCCACAATCGGACGACGGCGGCACAGCTGCCAGGAATACATATTTTAGCCTCTGGGATGCTTTCAGCAGATCACTCGCATTTTCAAATCTGTACACGAACAGAACCTAAAGAATCTCATTTACAAGCAAAAACGGCAACTGACAGAGGCAGAGCCGACACGTTGCATTTTTAGGATTACAGACCAGAGGAGGCAAGGGCAAAACAAGACCCCCTCCCCAGAGGCAAGGAGCATGATTAAGCACAGTTCCTCTGAGGTGTCCCAAGCCATCGTTGACTACGCTGCATCATCTACCACCAGTATGTATGCAACTCCCAGTAAAAGCAGTTACAAAACACACCAAGGGAGCAGAGGACAAACAGTCGCCACACTATACATATTCATAACATCGCTGATTAAGCAATCCAGTTGTAACATCTGGTCAAAACACGGATATTCAAGAGGAACACATCCAAAAAGACAACGGCACAGCATCTGATCTCAATACACAGAGCCGTGTGATACTTTGGTATATAGCTGTCACCTAATTCCTTGTGAACCAGGTGCTTTTTCCACTGCGCAAACTGCCTGTGGCAGACTTTATGCATGAACTAGCATGAACAACAAAACGGTTCTTGACAAAAGTCGCGCTCGGATAAAAGGACACAAAAGCTAGAGAAGCTTGCAAGTCTGTATTTTGTCTTCTTCAAAGAACACAACAGAACTAGGGACCTTTTGCTAAAGCGGGTATGTCGACAAATCGAGGACGCAGACCCTTATGACACTGAATAGATTTAAATCAAATTTCCTACTGTCTCAGAGCCCTCTCAGATTCTCACGACCCATGTTCTGCAAAAAAACTATCTTGTTCAGACCCCCTCTCCCCACGACACAGTCCCATATGAAGTGGTAACATTGCACAAATACATGACCCTTTTCCAAAAGCTGTTACGCACGAAAAGCGATCCGATTTGGAACATTTTGCTGTGTTTGTGGCGCACCACTCCACCTACTGTCAAAGGTCAAGCGCCTGGATGCAGACACCGCTCTGGGCTTGGGGCATGCCTTTTTCTCCTTGGAAGCCAACCGATATTTTTGGTTTTCGCCCAACGCACGCTCTGCTGGCTGCACAGAAGGTGAACGGCTTTACAACGCTGGCCAGAAACAACCTTCCCCTCACGAAGCGGCAAGACTGCAACATTTGTACCATGACTTTTGCAGACCTGGACAGACCAGGGGATCCAGTTTAGATGTTAACACCAAATCTCCAGTGGCTATGCAGCGCGTGTCAACCTGGTACGCCAGAAGGTGTTCTCCTTTTCCGTTTTCAATTTCCCGCCAGGTCTGCCGTAAATCAAACCATTATTTATTTATAGTTCAG
This sequence comes from Apteryx rowi, assembly GCF_003343035.1. Classification (NCBI taxonomy): domain Eukaryota; kingdom Metazoa; phylum Chordata; class Aves; order Apterygiformes; family Apterygidae; genus Apteryx; species Apteryx rowi. Next base: position 44,580 of record NW_020450041.1, read on the forward strand.
AGCCAGCGTGGTGACACTATCATTCTGTGTGCAGACAAGCGTAACTTTTTGCAGGCAAACAAACTTACAAGCACATATTTGGTTCTTCTTTAAAATCCCATTCAATTCTTTAATTGACCTTGTTTATTTCCTTCTCTGAAACCGAGACATTTAATTGTGCTGAAAAAGTTGGTCAATAATTACAGCATCTCATTAATACCAGTTACAATGCCATAAATATACTCACATAGGCAATTACTGCTCTATAGAATTAGATCAGATATTCCTTTGTATCTGCATCAGTCGCTTACCTCTAGCAATCCAGCGACTGATGGATAATGTACTTAAACAGGAGGTCAATGGGAGAAATAGGCTTCTAATATTAAACAACCATATCTTCATAAAACTTTGCTTTATAACAAAATATCTTATTAAACACAACTTTTCCTATGCGTATGTATGTATATATCATACATAAGTGTTGGCTTTAGAGTTCCACTATAAGGCAGCAAATGCCTTTCACTACCCAAATGGAAAATACATCTTCAGTAAAGCTCTAGCTTATAAAAGCATCATCTTATGTTACACGGCTGCCATCTCCCCGTTCTTCTGTGTTAAGGGTACCACAGTCCCACAGCCACGTACTGCAGATTCTCTGTTACAAACGGCAAGTCTTGGTCTGTTTTGTATTGCTCATCTCAGCAGCGCCATGAGATGTACGTTTTTTGGCAGGGGGATGAGGCACAAATAATTAACTTGTCTTATATCTTCCCATTTTTATCATTACCTTAAATGCAGAACCAGTCTCCTCTGAACGGATCCTACATCCTGAACCTGAAGATTATGAGATAATACTTCATACCTCCCCATCCTACCCCACCCCACAATCTAGGTAAAATATGAAGAGAAATACACAACTCCAAGAATATAAAGGAGCTCAGTGACTGGGACAAAAGCATCATGGGAAAGAAAGTGCACGTGGGGATTGAGAACGCTTAAAAATTAAGGTCAGAAGTTCATGTGTAACTAGAGCCCTCATTGCACAGCTTGAAAAACTTTTTATGCAGTTGCTTATAACTAAGTAATTTGAAAAGTCTTCAGCTTCTCAGGGCGACAGAGGAACGAGGCAGGACACAGTAAAGCGAAACGGCTGTCTGATTTACAAGAGATATAAAGGAAGGAGGGTCTCATAGCACAGATAAAGGGAATCTGCTCTGAAGTAGAAAAAAGGGGCTAATTTAAGCAGCAGCACACAATGCCTACAAGGTGCATGTGGGGGGAAGCTGATATAGAGGGTGAAAAACTGCTTTACAATAAATGTGAGTATAGTTGCTCACTTACTGACCTTCTATAAACTGCTCTGAGTCAAAACTTTCCTAGTTCAGACCCTAAGCAGGGACCCCACAGTCAGGGGCTGGGGAAAGTGCTAAATTTCAATTCTGGTGCAACAGCAACATACAAAAACTTCAGCTTTAGACTTACTCTCTCCCAGGAGAGCAATTTTAGCCATTCCACTTTCAGTACAAACTGTCGCAATGCTAAGTGCTTATAACTGGATCTTTTCAGCATTGCAGCGATGTTCCAGTAGCCAAGGTGGGGAATAAATTCTTCAACACAATTCTGTACTCTTACCCTTGAACCCCACCCAATGCAAGGCCCATCCATCGCCTTCCAAAATTTCCTTCAGAACTTACATTGCCAAGTTACCTTTGCCTTCAGATTTTCAGTGTTACAGAATGGGCACAGAAATCAAACTTTTTCATCAAAAAATCAGAGTGGGACAGCACAAATACACATCACAAATTTTGAAAAGAAATCTTCCTTCTAATAGGGTCTCTTTCATTCTCCCATCTGGTTCAGTCTCGCAAACCAATGGAATTAAGGATGCAGAATGCATCAAATACCTGAGCTCTGATTCAAGCTGAACACTGTTTAACATCCTTTCAGTGAACTCAAGCGTGACAAAGTTAAGAGACAGCACCCAGCTAGAAAAGATATTTCAGCTAGCTAAAGCCACAGTCAGATAGCTAGGCAAAAGGGTGCTCTGTTGTATCAAAAAAAAAAAAAMCCCAAAAAACAAAAAAAAACAAAAAAACCCAAACACCCACAAAAAACAGCTCTCTAATTTATGGGCCCTAGCATTCTTTAGCTTGAACAACTGACCATTCATGCCAAATCACGAGTATACCGGAGCATTGATGAAAACATCAAGGTATTGGACACACTGAAACACATGCGCTGAAGTCAATTGCCACTTCAAGGTCACCAGCATTGGATGGTGGGCATGGTTCTCAGATCAGGGCACGCTCTCCGGGCTAAGAAATTACCTGCTATAGAAACGCAACCAAACCTCAACCAACTGGCTGAAATAAAAACCCTGCAAAAACTCCTTAATGCATGTGTGTGGGTGTGTGGGGGTGTGTGTGCACACACGCGTGCACGCACAAGGTCAAAAGAGGCTATTTCATTCTGGGCTCCACATAAAGTTTATCTCCATCCCGAATGCCGTAAGAATGCAGTGCTCGTGAGTTGTATTTCATCTCCTCGGGACCAAAGGGAGTTTCGTGGTCCAAGTAGAAGAGCAACATGTTGCTTGTTGACAATTGCACTACAGTTTTTAATTGTTTCTTTAAGTCTGCCACAGTCTGATCAAGGCGGATCGACATCTCTTCTACCTTATCCTTGAAGTGAACTTCAACTTTCGCGCTGCTCTGTGGCCGAAGATCCACTACTGCCAAAGGTTCCAACTTCCCGTACTTTGTTACCAGCTCGTGATACCTGAAAAATTGAACAGGTCCAGAGTTACAGCGCAGTTCCTCATACAGCCATTGCACTCTTCACAAGACACTTTCTTAATACTACCATTCTGCAGCAGCAATCATCCAAGGATGCTACTAGCTTGCAAAGTTTAAATTAACATCTGGATGGAGAATACAGTGACCAGTTTACAAGAGGTAAGTGCAGATTCCAAAGTGCGATCCATGCAAAGCCCAGAACTATTTGACAAGAACTAAGGCCAGAACCCAGACAGTGCTGAGTGATCCCCGTCCTCTGTTTCAGTGAATGGCTCACATATGGCTCTCCTGGAAACATCTATCAGTTTAACTGACAATTCCTTCAAGGTGAGCAGGAAGGACGAAGCTCCCATGAATAAAGAATATTGCCGTGCTAGAGTTCAAAGCCTGAAGTACACTCCTCTCGTCATACAAGTATCCCGCACAGAAACGACCAAAGAAACAACCCATTTGCCACCAAATCTCAAAACACTTCAGGGAGCATTCTTACTGTATTTTGCTCACATTAGACAATGTTCATCCCCGACTCAAGTTAAATGACCTAAACAGACATCCACTAGGAAGAAATCTGGAATGGTACGAGTCCTGTTTTCCGCTCTTCTAGCACGAGGCAACACAGATCACACAATGCTTCCCAAGCACGACACTGGAAAGGAAAAATAGAACCAGAAAGCCCACCCACTCCAGTCACCACGTCTCACACAGTCCCCAAGCTGCACTGCAGGGCAGATATCAAGCTGAGCGGGTGCCAGACTAGGGAGGAGGTATCTCACTGAAGGTAAAGCTATCACCAACCCGAGAGGCTCAGGTCAACTGGTCTCAAAATAGCCTAATGAAGAAAACTCATCAGCAGTGCTCACTACTGGCATTCTACAGTTGTGGAAACAGCTGTGACTGGAGCAGGATCTGGAAGCAAGAGAGGACGCTGTGCTTGCAAGAGTCTAAGTCGGCTGCTAAAACAAAAACACTTCCCTAAGGAGCATCAGGATTAAACATACAATAACACAAACGATACATCCCTCAGCCTAGGTTCCCAGTAACAGTGCCTTAAGTGCCTGACCCAAGTCTCAGGTAATTCTTGGCATTTTTCAGGAGGCTAGCTAGCTTCCAAATGCTACACTTTCATTGAACACAGTGTCACCGAGATCACCTGTGTCAAGGTGAGCAGCCACATATTCTGGAAACCGATATCATATAGTGAAAACCGCACTGCTCTAGTAAAGTCAGTACTGCTCTCTTTGCAAATGCACTGCGCCAGAACCAAAGTGGGACTTTCCACCAACTGCTCACTCGCATCTATTCTAAAATGACATGGGAATTTTACTGGCATAGCTCTAATGGCTCCACCACACGTTCGACAAACTTTCTCCTTAGAGCAAAGTTCACCAAATTTCCTTGACGAGGTCCAGCCCCAGGGAGCCACATGCTGGAACGGAGCCACTCTCCCCCTCCCGCAGCAGATCTCTCTCCCATCAGGAGAGGCAGCATCTCCCCTGCCTGGCTGGGAAAGTGGCAGAAAGTCAACCCAGAACACAATGCAACTGAAACGACAAAGACCAGGAGCTGCAGAGAGGAGGTAACATTTCAGAGGCTCTCCACTGTGTGCCACACAGAAAGCTCTCTTTGTTCCCAATCTGACTCCGAGCTGAATGTGATTGGTGCTGTGTCACCGCCCCTGTCAAGTGATGATGGGATCTGGCAAGACGGATGACCCCAGGGACTCATGCTGAAGGTAGGAATGTTCCTGCAGAACAGCAGGCCCTCTGTCTGCCCGGGAAATGAGGCAAGGACCACGACGCACTAGGATTTCCCTAGCTTCACGGACAAAATAAGCCTTCTCCAGGGTGGAGTGTCCAAATACGGGCTGGTGCCCTGCTCTCACAATCAACAGGGTGACACAATCAGGCTTGTGCAGAAAGCCATTCGTTCTCAGAGGAGACAACGCATTCCCCGTCTTTTACCCACTGGGCTACCGCCGGCGGTAAGAATGAGTGCTAGCCCACATGTCACCGGCAGGGAGGATTTCCACGTGGCACAGTTTCCGCTACCTCTGGAAGGACGTGTTCAGCAGCACCAGCCAGCCAGAGTGGGAGAGAGAGCAAACCCGCATCTTGCATGCAGCACCAGCCCCTCAGCCCTCTTTGGGACTTCCCTTAGTCTAACCAATTCTGCAGGCTGCAATCCGGCAACGGCTTTCTCACATGCCGGCTGTAAGTATTGCCACAACTCAGGCACCGAGGGAAACAGCGTGCCACACAGAGCGAGGCAAAGACAGCAAGCCTGCAGACAGCTGGGCTGCAATGACTCCCTGCCTTAACAGCTGTATGCTCACAGCCGCTTCCCTGAAGCACAGCCTACAGGTGAAAGCAAACAGTGCAGATAGGGGGAACAGAATAAAGAGAAGGAAAATTTTCAAGTAAGCTGAGAGGGAGAAGTACTGTGAATGTGTTAAGGTTACCCAAATGCAAGCTTTAAACATGCAGAGGGTTAGGGCAACATTGTCTTAAACTTTCTCAAGTCAAGGAAAGGCAGAACAAGCTTTCCAGTCCACTCCTTGCACACTAACCACAATCCGCAAGCAAAGCTAGCAGTCTAAACAACCGGACACCCACCAATCAATAAGGACGAAGGCATACTGCTCATGCGGTTCTGTCGTACCCTGGTAACGGGCACCTCAGAGACTTGCACAATCACCCCTCACAGCCTGACGGACGCTGGCTGCCAGAGAAGATGGTGCTGAAGAACTGAGCCTGGCTAAAAGTGGCTCTGATATTCTGCAGATAAACAATGGACCAGACAAGCAGAGGACTCATTAAAAAGCCACAGAAACAAAGACGTCACTCAAGAAGCCAGCCAATATTGGATTGTACGCTCAGCGCTCTTTTCTGGCCCACGTCACCCAGGGAGAGAAACTATTCTGTCCGTTTCACTCCTTTTCCCATCCCTTCAAGCTGTAGTCTGTGAAGAGATACAACACAACCGGGGAGGTTTAACACCAGACAGCAGGCTGTTTGTTTATCACACGCTATGCATCTACAGTCTTGGGCGGTGGGGGGAGGGTGCTTGCACTTTTAAGTCTTCCATGCGCAAATATGTCTTATTCCTCCACTTGAGGCAGCACTGCAATGCAGATGCTGTACCCCCAGCAACAACATGTATTTGTCCTGATTAGATTCTAATTACAAACCACCTTCTGAGAGACAGTACCAGACTTGGGAGCAAAGCGGAGGATTAACAGCAAACAAACAAAAATTCACTCTACAAAGGATGTCAAATTTTGGTTCTTATAAGAACTGCTGCATATGAGTCTAGGAAGTGAAATCTGGCCCTTGGCACTAAAAACACCCTCTCAGCCCTCTGCAGCCTCACTGGAAAACATTCTGAAGTGGCACACAACCCCTCCAGAACAGAATAACCCCCTTTAGGAGCTGCACAAGTCTCTTGGAAACACTGCATGGATGAAGGGATTCAAACAAAGAGCCCATTGATTAAGAGGAGGACAGTAACAGTGTTTAAAGGTTAAGGAATCAGCAGAGGAGGTAAATCTCCGGTATCTACTGAAGCAGCATAAAGAGATAGCATGTTCATCAACGTATTTCTTTCCCCAGTCCAGCTTTATGATAGGGGTGTGTAAGAGATAATAGCAGTTTATGAAATGGCCAGAATACCCTGAGCTCACACCTGGAAACACAGCTCAGTTGTGCATGGTACTATGCAACTATATGGGCACACATGGCCTGTTCCCAGTGCTTGGGATCTCAATAGTAGCATCCCGTGCATCTGAAGCTACGCTTGGCCATCTTCTTCTCAATAACATATCGCTCCTGTACACACAGGGCACCACAATACCTTGAGATGCAGGTCCAAGGCAACAAGTAGGAAAAAAAAATAATCGGAGTCTGCACACTTCATTATTTAGCTTCTCTCTCACGCCTGAACCATTTTTGAGCTCAGGGTGGCACACTGACTAAAAGGTTACTTGCACCTTAGTTCCCCTCCTACCCTGTAACTAAACACTCTTTCAGCGCCAGGGCCTGCCTTGCCTTCTCCTGGGTAGGGTTTCCAGGTCACCCCAAGCCATATTCACCAAGAGTTGGACTCAGCTGGAGCAACTGGGCTCAGCTGCCCTGCAATTCTTCCTTCTGGAGCCATGAAAGCAGGGACATAAAACAGTTTTCTCAGGAATAAAATGTTAATGAAAACAATCCWTTTTAGGAACAGCACTATGAGCTCACAGTCCCTGTCCCCCTTTCCCCTTCCTCTCCCCTGCGTTCCCAGGCTGCGTTGCTATCCCTTACAATGTTTGCTTCAATTTTTCTGCTTGAAGGGCTTCTAAAATTACAAGCCAGGACTTGTCCTCAGAAAAAGACACAGAGGGATCACCAGGTGTCTTGTTCTCCTGACTATATTAGTAGCATTCACCTCTGAACTGACCCTTAGCACGCCTTTAACAAATACTATAACCGCTGGACCTGTTTGTATTCATATAAATACCATGGCCTCACTCCCCATTCCAGCCTTCTGAGGCACTTATTGTATTGGCAGGTCAAATACACAACTCTCTAAAAAACAGAGGTAGTTTTACCTATGAGTTAAACTAAAGGAAACACTGACAGGCCAACAAAACACTGATTAGATTCTAATTTCCGTCTTTGTGATCCCTACCAGGCCATACCTTTAACCTTCTCTACCTCAGTTTGTCCTTGAACATGCACACCCCTGCACACATACACTTCTCTTACCCCCTTCTGTAAAGAAAAGATTATGAAGCTTCACTGTTTGAAAAGTACGTGAGGGCAAGTGCATTGTCCTAGTGCAAAACACATGTAAACGCAGTAGCTTGACACTCAATGATCCTTCCTCACCCCATTAAGAAGCAGTAAGTAGATGCTGGCTTAGAGAAGATACTGACTGAACAGCATCTGTCAAAGTTCATTAGTTTACTAAGATTAACAGATCATTGGGCATACATTTTTGGCAAAGAAAAACCATCAGACTTCCGATTTGCAGGTTTTAAAGTGAGGGGACAGCTTCCTAACACCAGGCCCATTCCACATGCCAGATGGTCAAGAGAATTAGATGTCTCGGCCCGGCACCAGAGAGAAAGATCTGTACTGGCTTTTGGGGACTCCCAAGCACAGGTGGATTATGAAACTAGCCACCAGGGAGACCAGGGAGCAATGAAGATCATTAACTGAACAGTCATGTCGCGAAATGGTACTTGACGTAGACACTTTAAGGCTGAATGTGACTCAGAAGCAATTCAGCAAGTCATCAGACAACAATCTCAATATGAACGAGATGAACTAAAACAGAATGAGGAAGACAAGACAGAAGGAAGGCAAAGAATGTTTTTTCTGGAACAGCTAGCCCCAGTTTGCCATGTAACATCATCTCTTCAGTCACCTTTTATTTTGCCTTGCTTCCCTTTTGTGCCTGCTCCGCATTTCAGGACAAAGAATTCATACCTGAATGGGACTTCCTCCTCTGGGAACTCCATGTAATATCGGATGAAGAATCGTTCCGAGTCCTCTCGCTCCCCATCGGCAACGATGCTTCCGTTAAGCTTGACAATAGATGGCAACCTGCTTGTAGACACCGAGAAACACAGTCAGCAAGGACAGAAATGCAGCCAGGGTGATCAGCAAGACGGTCACGGCCAAAAGCTACGTTCCGCAATTCTGTCATCAGGAGAATCATGCCAGGTAGTTTAAGCCTCTGTTCCCTCTCTCAAGAGGGCAAGTTCCATGCAGTTTCTCCAAAGAGATTTAAAACTAAGCATGATCATTTGAGCACACACATGCATCGTATGCACACACATGTATGAGACTCAAAAAATTCTCTGAAAAGTAGAGAATTTAGACCAAACATTTCCACTTCTCCCCTTCTTTCCCACACAGGAAAAACACCAAGTCTTTCTGAGCTGTGAATTCATACAAAACAGTGTCTCATAACAGCCTCTTCCTCTGATTACCCACTCCCAGCCATTCATTGTCATTTARTACATCTGCTGTGCAGAGCAAACAAACAACAGACCTGGCTATTAGCAGCTTCCTGCGCTCCTCAGTGGTGTAGGACTGCAGCAAAGGGATTCCTAGCAATTTGACTTCCTCAAGCTTGGGAAAAGAATTTAGCTTGTCAATGTCTTCCCAGCAATGCAGACCTGCTTGGAAGAAATGACTTGCTTAAATAAACACAGATAATACATAATATATCAAAGAATATCAGACATAGCCAAAGAACATACATGACAGGGCAGCGTCAACTGAAGTTGCTTGGAGAAGTCAACTTATTGCTGGTGAAATACTGCAACAAATCTCCTTCATTTGCTTATAAGAGGTAGCAGCTTAAGTTCTCTCATGTTGTTGTTTAGAAGGATGATCTCTATGGTTGAATAGGGAGCTTAGTTTTTATGTGCCATTCGGTCCTTGGCTGCACTGCTGAATATCAATCAGCATCAGTTAGGATGGCTGCTTCTATAGAGGGATGCTGCCTTAAGCAGTATTAAAGTTACCAGGATGTACGTCATTCTAGAGGTCACTAAATAGCCATCAAATGGCTTTAACTTGCACATGTAACCAACCTGGGTCCAGGCTGAACTCACAATCCAAAGGTAAAACAGTCCCCTAAGCCATCCCACCATTTAATGAAAAGGCTTTAGATCAATTTTATCCCCCTCAAGATCTGACGTGGGATAATAAGGCGAGTAGAGGGGGTAAAATAAAAAAGGGGAGGATCAAGCAACAGTACAACTCTGATCATGTAGTGATACCAACACCAATCGGCTTTGCTTCCTTTTGCTGTGACTGCAGAAAAGTTTAATGTAATCCTTTTCGAATGAATGTTCCAGATGCTTAAACTAACAAAGCAAGTTAGAAAACCATTCTGTCAGAAAAACAATCAGCAGCTTCACCTCTACAGCACAGAAAACAAGAAAAGACAGAAAAATTAACACTTCAAAGACAATTAGAGGTCTTGTTTAAGCTAAGCCTGTCAGGAAACTGTAAGTTCAAGCCCAAACCTTGTGTTGCAATAGCAACGCAGAAGAATAGGCTGTTTTCAGAGCAGAATCAAAATTCCTACAACTAGCATGGCACTGTGAGCAAGGTGGGCCGAGAGAGCTTCCTTCTTCCATAGTAGCCAAAACACCTCTGCCAAGGTGACCTGTAACTAAAGTTTGGGTAACGTTGTCAGCCACAGCCACGCTGACAGACAAATTAAAGAACGTGTGATACAGAAGCAGAACTCTTCCACCTTCTCTCTGCAGTGCTTGCAGTGACACTGCAAGGGGTGACGAGTAACCCTCTGAATCACCCTGGTCTGAAATGGCCAAAAAGTTCTTGTAGCTGGGAGAAAGCTAGATCTGAGAGCCAACTACATCTGAAGAAGACACTGATGTCACCAACAGCATCTGCTCTGACAGAAAAATATACTCATCCTTTCATCCCGCCACCCTGCTACACTTTGAATAAAAACCATTATCTTCAGCTCATCCCTGATCTCCACTAAGCACCTCAGAGACTACACATACAGACTGGCTTTAACAACATGAATTTCACCAAACATAAAACATAGGGAATGAAAGGCAAATGGGATATTTTTGTTCCATCCACTGTCAGACATTTGTTTATCCTTTCCCCAGCCAGGAGGCACCTGGGGGCAGGGAGAGGAAAGAGAGGGAAACTACTAACATAGAAAACCTTTGCCAGTTCATTTTGAATAACTACCAGTCCACATTACTCTGACTCATCAGTTAGACAATGAGTAACTACCAAAAGCAGCAAGCAAAGCCAACAGAGATGGGCAAGTTCATTTCCCGCCTGTTTTCCTTTCCTAAAAGAAAAGATTTCACTGTATTCTTCAGGTCATTGCTTTGCTACATCTGTTTGTGTGGCCTTACTTTAGCTCCATTAGGAAACAAGACTTCAACATGATAGGCTTATCCTGACCACATTTATGGACAGCTTCTAGACACGGCTGATAGGCCAGGATAGATTAGGTCAAAGGTAACTGGACATTTTCATCTCCATGAGAGTAACACAGACATCCCACAAGAGTTATTCTCCTGCACAGCACTTCTGCCTTCACTCACCTTCTCTCACACTTTGCAGGAAGCAATGCTGACTGCAGGTAATTTACTGCTAACAGAGATCTAGCAAGCCACCACACCAAGGCATAAGTTTCAAAGTGCAACAAAACAAGCATGTTTTTCACCTACTCAAGAGCAAAGATTTTGATCAACGGCTGTCACATACACTGAGAACAAAAAGCATATAGCTTCCAGGCTCTCACCTGATTTGTGCAAATTGATGGATCGCAGGTTTGGGAACAGCCTTGCTAGAGAATCTTCTGATTCTTCAATGGTTGTTAGGTTGTTGTTAGCCAGAATAAGTGTGTCCAGTGATGGGAACATAATTCCTAATTTTCGAATTTCAGTCCAGTCCTGAAGATTATTATCAGTTATGTGGAGTAATTTGAGAGACTGACAGCAAACTGGAGAACAAGACACTGTTTCATAGTCATTAAGGCACAGGAAGAGCTCCTCCAAGCTGCACAGGGGAAGAAAGATCGTATTATCATCTCAATATTCCTTCTGCAATGGTTAACATCTTAGGTAGAGGGACTTCCATATGCAATTTTAACACAGCTGTCTGTAAAGGCTCTTATGTGATCTGAAACCTCAATGTAGAGAAGGCCTTTGAACAGTCAAAATGGAGGGTTTCAACCAGGTCTCTACTTCACTCCCATCCACAAGCCTCCTACACAGATGAAAAATACCTCTAAGCATTCCCCTAACCCCCAAAATACTATCGGTATTAGTTATGTAACAGATTGCTCAAAAAAGCATTACACATTTGTGCCCAACAAGCCATTAACCCAACTCCCATAGTCATTTTACCTGTTGTAATAGTCAATGTTCACCATTTAATTTAAAAAGGCATTTGCATACAACACAGACAACCCTTTTTATCCATATTACTGGTTCAGCCAAAGACTCCCATTAACTAGAGAACAGGTCCTGGTAAGTTTTCAGACCACTAAACTGGCTTCCCTAATCCCTGTTAAGTGTGCATTTGCCAAGTGGGATATACCACTGTAATCTTCTCTGCTTACAAAGTGGTATAAAGAGAAATCTGGCATCAAACTGAAGCCACCGAGGAAGTTGAAGTTTAGGGAAGCAGAATGCCACTGCCAAGGTGGACTGTGGCCAAGCCACAGAAATCAACAAATTCTCACAAAAAAGCATGATGAAATATTACTTGACAAGTGGCCAGACCCTCAAATTTACATCCCTTTCAAGAGTTATTATTACAGGTGTGCAGCACGCCATTCATTTGGCAGTGACTCAGAGGAATGCATGTCACCTCCTGAATTGTCAGGATCATTATCCATCTCTCTCAGCACTAGTGTTTAGATGTGAAAGAGGGGCCTCTGGCTTTGCAGAGCCAAACAAGTTGAACTTTAAAGACAATGTGAAACACTCAACTGGCCAGTTTCCAAGCTCCCAAAGAAAAAATCCCCTTTTCCTCTACTGATCACGTTCGCTTCCCCACCCCTCTTACTCATTCCCACCACAGGATTTGATAAGACAGCCTTAACGTACATGCAGTGAGCACTCCTTTCTGTGCCAAACTCCCCATGCTTACTCTGGTAATTCCTGCAGGATTGTGTGGACCGTTTCCCAGGAGGCTTTGCTGTTGTTGAGTACAAGTTTGCGAACACCAGCAAAAGACCCAGCACACCTTCTCTCTAAAACGGACAAACTGAGAGGATTGGAACTCAAGTTTAGAAACTCCAAGTGGGGAACGTTGGACACGATTTTACTGACCTAGGTGGGGAGGGAAAAAACAGAGAAAGAAAGAAATGCGTATCAAGCAGTAATCGGACCTCATGCAATAATATCGCATCTCCTAAAAGGGGGGGCCCTTCAGAATGACCATGAGACAAGGAAATTACACGGGGGTAAAAAAAGACTTCTTGATAACTATCTGTAATTCATACTCCAGGTATTCAACGATCTAGATTGATTGGTTAATTGCTCATTCACCTCAACAGTTCATTTAATTACACTCTCAGAGCAGCTTGATAAGAGAAAGCAGGTCACTTGGGAGAGGTCATAAAACCCACCTGAACACAAAGCTTAAGACATAGCACATTAAAGGAGTTAGTATCTTAGAAAACAGCTGTAGCCCTCTTTTGGCAGGGAGGCAATTGGTATGTCCCTTGAGTTTACAGCTGTCACACTGATCACTTGCTCAGCTTTCTACTGCTCTCCACTAGTCAGAGACCACCCTGTTTTGCCCAATGTAAAAGACAGAAGCCCCCTGTACACATACAGTGAATTCCTTACTAGATTCCATTATTCTGAAAACAGCAGCTTTCTTACAATCAGTCCAAACGTTCAGACAACTGTGCTTGGGGCTACTTTCTCTTTTTGTGTGTACCAAATGTGTACCTGAGGGCAAATCAACAGAGAAGTACAGAAGAAAGATCAACAAATAGAAAGGAAAGCCAGATACAGACAGTGTGCACCTCTGCAGTATGGATACATAGTGGATCGTGTGATTGGTACTGATCTCAATGTCGTATATATGCAGAAAAATACTGGAACAGGTTAATAAATGATCAATTTGTAGGCACCTAAAAGAAGATTAAGTGAGAAGAACAGCCAGCCAATATCAATTTGTAAAGAACACATCCCATCAATCTGATTTTCCTCCTCAACTGGATAACTGATTCAGTGAGAAGTATTAGATATAATGGGACGACAGCTTCCGACATGACCCGCACACCAGTCTCACAGGCAAACTGGGGGGTTACAGTCTCTGGGAAATTATTATGAAGTTAAGAGTTCAAAATGAGACTAGCAGACAAACCAAGGAGGTGTTTCAGCAGAGTACTACTTGTTACGTTTTTAATGACCAGAATAATCACATACTACGAGTTTTCTTAATGTGTGGGTGGTTCTAAGGTGGGAAGGGCTGCCATCACACTGGGGTACAAGACTAGAATCCAAAGTGAAGCCATGTGGAACATGTAAGATAAAGTTCGGTTCAGAAAAGGTCAAAGTACGAACATCTGGGAAAAAAGAAGTTCATTCAGAAAACAGTTACAAGTCAGAAACAACTGGCTAAAGAGCTCCATTCTGCAAGGCAATTGGGATGAGAGGAGATAAGGCAGACCACGAAATACACAAGTCAGCAGTGGGGCCTCATTGCAAAAGTCTCGTGGGGAGGTTTAACTGAAGTGTCACACACATGACACTGGAGGTTATTATCCAGCTGCATTTTGCGCTAATGAAGCCTCAGCTTAGGTGACGTCATGTTTTGGGCACTAAGCTTTAGGAATGAACTAGACAAACTGGAAGGACAACAAAGCAACAAAAACAGTAAGGGGTCTAGAAAACATAGCCTAAAATGAATGATTGGAAGAACTGGATGGATTTTTTCAGTATTATACAAAAAGAGGAACAGAAGGAGACATTGAAGTTCTTCACAGGATAAAAAGCTGTAATAAGGGGATGGTAAGGAATGGTCCTCCACACCTACTGTGGATAGGGCAGGATGCAACTAACTTAATTTGGAGCATGGAAGACTTCAGGTAGATAGTTCAGACTACAAAGTTAGCTAAGCATGGGAACAGGCTACCTAGGGATTTGAAATCCCCATCACTGGCAGTTTTGAAGAGCCAGTTAGGTATCTGTGGGGAAGGGCTACGAAAATTCAATCCTGTCTTGGAGGAAGGGGTCAAAGCGCACGAAAGCCTTTCATTTCCCAGTTTACTGCAGTTCATGCAGAAGCCAGCAAATTGAGCCTAAACAGTGCACCAGAATGAACGAATAGCAGGGTATGAGGCACACAGTGTGGAGTCACAGGTGGACGTGCATCTCTCTCAACTGATTAAGGACCTTAATATGCTAACAGCCATGAAGCTAGCCCAACCAAGATTAAGCAGTAGAACAGTGAGCAGGAATACAGCAACTGATCACTGCGGGAGGGGGCTTTTAGGGGTCAGAATAAACCAAGTCAGGAGGTACCATCCCAGTTCTAAGCAGATATGCCTTCAGTACAAAACCATCTTCCCTGGCTCTAATCTCAGCAGACAACACTGAGTTCTCATTCTCACCCACAGAGATAATACCTTTTAGGCTAACACAGACGTGGGCAGGACAGGGAGAGACCCATCCCGCCTCTGACTTGGCAACATCTGTGCCAGAGTTGGAATGTTTACACAAATCTGCATTCACTAGCGTTTAAAGACACAGGAGCTTGATAGGATAGAAACTCATGATAATTTTTAGGTCACAGGTCCCGTTCTTTTTCACATATTTCTAACAATCAACACTGTCATAAAAGCAGAGCACATGCCAGTGAAGAACAACAACACTTGAACGCATTGTGATTATTTTACTGGTGTTACATTGCATTTACCCAGCGTATTTCAGTCAAGCACTTCAAAGCATTTTACAATAGCATTTACCATTAATTAATGAGGCCTCAAAGTGTCCTATGAGGCAGATGTTATTAAACCTGTTCTGCAGGTGGGGAAACTAAAGCAGAGAAAGAAAAAGTACCTTGCCCAGTGTCACAGAATCAGTGGCAGAGCTGGAATCAAGTCCCATTCCTCAGACCTCCTGATTCCTACTCTGTTAACAAGCCGCACTGCTCATTAACCTCTTGACGTTTGAAAGGACAGTTCCAGCGCTTTGCATGATAGAAAATACATTTGTCACCTATAGGCCAAGATCATAAGTCACTAGGAAAATGGAGTCAGGTGCTCAAATGGATTATATTCATCAAGTTTATCGCTCTATGGTTGTCAAAGTAAATAACTATCAACTTCAAAGATAAGAAAGAACCCACAAAAAAATGGAAACGTATCTCCTTAAACGAGCATAACACTCTTATAACCTGCAATGCATTCACAGTCATAGTAGCAGCCATCAAAGCTGTTCAGAAAGCCTTTTTTACCTCATGCCAATCTTCCAGTTTATTGTCAGAAAGATCTAGCTCAGACACATGAGCACAGAAGGCAGCAATTTCATTCTCATCCCCTGCACAGGTTATGCCACAGCTGTTCAATACTAGCACGCTTGGAAGGTTGAGGCGATCTGAAACAGGGGAAAAAAAGATGCCCTCCAGTCAGCATTGCATTCCTTAGTTACAGAAGATTACCCCTTGGTCTCAACAAGCACAAAGAAGATAAGCCTGAAATCCAACAAAAGAAAAGGATCCAATGGTAATTACCACAATTTATACATATTCTAGAGATATCCAGAGAGAAATGTATTTTACAACAAGTGTCTGATATAAATCAGGAAGTCTTCTTTCCTCTAAATGTGAAGTATCATTCTGTATCAATGCTCATTTACTATATGCATTTCTTTCCACAACCCAGCAAGGACAGGCCAGACACTTGTGGTTTATAGTCCGTGTCGTATCAGTGCTTGCCAGAACTTAGGCTCTTTCCCAGGCATCTGCTACTGGAGATAGGATATGGTTCTACCTGCACTGTTAGTTGTACTGAGTCAGACTCCCTTATCCTCTTGTATTTAGCTCACTTTGGTTAGGAACAGCACGGCAATATTTAAACATTTCTTTTCTGAGCTTTTCCTTTTCAACAAAATAGGATGTTTAATGCTCTTTATGATCTGGGAAAGCTTAGTTGTTTGCTCTGCTTTTTATGCTTCTGCTTAAATTTTGCTCTAGTCCCTTCTCATGCAGGTAAACATTCTTGCAGCTATTTCACAGGCAAGGACTTAGATCACAGTCACAGCCTGATTTGCTAATGCATAACCAAGACAAAGTAAATGGCTATGGATTTGTAACAGAAAACCATTTCAACACAAGAAGTTCATGTTTAGACAAAGCATGCCATCAATCTTACAGTCTGTCAAATAGAATACAGCTCTCATTCACCTCTGTTGAGTACCAAAACCCACTAAAATTTAACAACAAGCTTCCTCCTAAAAAGCTAGTACTTTTTCTCTCTCTCTTTAGTACTTGACAATTGTATGACTAGAAAGGTATTGTAACAGCAGACAATTACCAGAGTAATTTGAGTTTCAAGTTCATTAACATTAGGKTTCTTTAAAGGACAGTGATGTACTTCAGAAATTATTCATGAGGTACTTGTAAGTCATGTTTAAGTCKCATTTTAAGACTTATAAACAAGGTCCCTCTTCTCAGGTAAGCGTGCGCTCACACACAGAGGAAAGGGAGTTGACTGAATATTCCATTAAGACGATTTTCTGTTCCTGTTAATGTTGAGCGACAGGCAGTACATTTTATCCTCAACTRAACTTGGGCATTTTTTTCTCCTCTGTCAAACTCAGTTACTGTAAATTCATCCAGCTAACATCCATAGCTATTTTTCCCTTTTGGGGCTGGTTATGACATAAATTGACCCGATAGAAATTTAAACTATAGTTACAACTCAAGATAGTCAAAAGGTTATACAAAGAAGTGGTGGTTCTGGTGGGATAAATGTGAATCTCAGAATCATCTGAATAAACAGAGAATCAAAAGCTAACACCAGAGCTTGAGGGAAGACTAAAGGGTGTCAGACTGATCCATTTAAAAAGCTGGAAACAGCGACATGGATTTTGCATTGAAAAAGGCTGAAGGACACACATGAACAGCAGAGCGCTTCAGACACACATCTGTCTGAAACTCCCTCAAGGCAGCATGGGCAGAAGCAAGGGAGAAAGGGCCATTTCTCCACAATGTCAGTATAAGCTCGCCCAGAGATCATTCAGTGCCTTCAGAAGTGAGCTAAAGTACACCACAGACTCGAGCCGCTTGTCGCAAAAGAAGCCTATTTAGACATTAAATGACTCATTGCTTGGCTTGATGAATGGCCCCATCGAGTGCACCCTTGACTCCCTCTGAACCTGTAGGCATTAACATAAGTTGATAGCATTGCATAATACCGTTGGCATACGGAGCTACCTAGACTTTGAATCAAGTTTTGTGCGTTCATTAAGCCACCTCTGCAAAAATACATGTTGTTACAGCTACTAGTAAAATAGTTAGTGTCTCTAGTCTGAGGAAAATAAACCGCAGGACTGCTGAGTCCTTAAAAAATCAGCTTTGTACACGGCCTTTTCCCATCTTTCTTCGACAGGATTCTGTTATGCTAGCAATGAAGGGGATAGGAAAACTTACTTGGATTTTACAGTAACCAGTTCAGTCACTGAATCAACTTTCCCTCTTTGTTAGATGCCAGTCTCTCGACTCTTTCTTCTCCCAACAATTTTTACATTTCATTTTATTTGCAAGCAATGTTAATTAAACCCTTAATACTTGAAACAGGCAATCATCTGCATCTAAGAGAAGAAGAAAATAAATGCAAAGTAGGCTTCCCATGGTTAAGAAGGAAGGTCAGGAGATGAGTCAGAAGGACCAGAATTCAGGAGATACTTGACCCCAGCAACTTGAACCCTGTTCTATAACCCTACATAATTTTGGGCTGCTGCTGTGAGCAATGCTGTCCGACTACATGGAGCCTGGCAACGATTAGAGCATACTAATTTGACCAAGATACACAACTGAATAGTAAGAAATACATATTAATACAAGTACGATGGTTCTCTTTGAAGCAAATAAGGGGGATTCTTCCTTCAAGACGAGCAAGAACAACAGAGGAACTGATCCCACACAAAACCCCACATAGGCTCAGAAAGACAGGAACCCTACCTTTCATAGGTGAACCCTGGGGAGTTGCTGGGACGTGAACTCCCATACCAGGACCACGACGATACGGGAAATTCTCGGGGCTGTATTTCTCACAAAGAACTTGCATGAAACTCCTTCCACTGGGCTGGTCCATGTTCCCTTCTTGGACTTCTAATTCATACAGAAAACATCAGAGGACATAAACAGTCAGCTACTAATGATCATCTCCAGTAGTGGTCTTTAGAAACGCAGGACAAGAAGTGACCAGCTGGGTCATGGGTTTCATTTCTTCTGAACTGCGGATTAGTCTACTAGGTTATATTTCAAATTTAATCTTCAAGTAACACATCACATGAAAAAAAACAGGGCTCAAGATACACAAGCCCATTCAATCATACCATTACAGTCCAAGTACAAGACCTCCTGACCCCACACGCTCTTCCAGAACTGCCCAGTTCCCAGTACTCCCCAGGCTGTAAGAGAGTGTTTATTTGCCTTACAAGTGGACTATGAGATTTTCATATGTATTCTCAAAGACGTTTATAGGGTTGCAAGGAGGGCAGAGAAGGAAGAGTTGTTTAAGAGTGAGAAATTGCTTGAAAGTGTGTTCGCATCCTGACACTTCCCTTTTTTCTAGCTCAGGACTTTCAGTCAAGATGGGCTTTGGGGATTCTAATTGCTGTGCTCGGTGTGCTGAAGTTACGTCTAGGACTTTAAACTCCGACGCAAAACGACTCTTCTGTTGGCTGGGGACAATAATATTTATCCACTGTCATTTGCTTTGACAGATTATGATGCACTTCGATTGCATACGTGTGATAGAGATACCAGCATTTCAGCTTGATAGACAAAATAAAAGTAATGGCTTTAGCCATACCTTCTTGTGTTTCAAAAAAAAAAAAAAAAAAAGGCCTAACTGTTTATGAAGAAACACTATGCAAAACAGGACACGCTTTGTTTTTTTTTAAATCACCCCAATGCAATAAATAGCCTGGAGCTCAACAGCCTCTGCTGACAAGGCCTCCATCAGTTGGCCCACAGGGTGTCATGGAAGTACTCGAGTTTGATATTAAGCTCACTAAGGTATCTCAGGGCTCTCATCTTCACTAACAACAGCGCCTCATTCAAAGCAAGTTTTAGCCTGAAAAGCAGTATCATCATTTCTCCTCTGATATTTGCAAAGAACTACAATTCTTCCACCCTGCTTGCAAACCTGGGCTTCTAATTAGAATACAACTGCTGGGTCATGAAACAGTCTCAAGCACATCTGAACACATCATTTGGCCAGTCTAAAAAGAAAGTTTTGCCATTTCAATTTTGCAGCTGTTTAATGTATCTTGAAGATAAACATGCCCTTCGTATCTATGTGTCACAGAAAGGAACAGCACAGGAAAAAGGACTTGGTATATTGTGGGCTGCTGACGTTTCTTGTAAGATATCAAATGTCAGCTGGAAGTTACTTGGCACAAAGATACCATGGTGGTCGCTATTCTGTTGTACCCGAGGTGAAAGTAAATTTACCTGTCCTACTTTCCTTCGCACACTCTGAACTTCACGTTTTATGTTATTCCAGATAAAAGGGGGTCACGTTCAATACGTGCATAGAGTCAAGGGAGCCATATTATTTGCAGGCTGAATAGAGCCCTTGCGCTCCCAAGCAGGGCCTGCCACTTATCTTGGGCACAGAGGAGAAATCCACATCTGTCAGTTCTAACTCCACAAGGAACAAATTTGCAGGAAAAAAATGCAGATTTCGTAGAGCATATAATTAGTCACGGAGCACCATTTTCATAAATTACTGTATAATTACATTTTTAATATACCAGCAAAACTCAACTCATGTACRCATTCTGCACACAAATCGGCAACTCCAGGACTTCTATGGGAAATCTGTACTTCGAGTTAATGAGGGGACCACACTTATTTTGAAATGATGCTGCTAGCCAACACAGAATTAAAAATTCTCTCTGCTGCCAAGAACTTTCCTTTAGATTTGTTAAAGGTAAGGACAGATATAAATTCCTGAACAAAAAATAGAAGTAAGATTCAGTTTCCCTTTGCTGAGAATCAACTGTTTAACAAGCTCTACTTTGCTCATTCATGAATAGACTACCTAAAAAACCCTCTCTCACAATGGAATTTGGTATAATAAGGAGCAAATTGACTGAAGCCTGTTAAATTTTTTATATATTATACAGATAATACATCACAAATACGGACCTAAAGGATTTGTCTTACTAAAAAAAAAAGAAATACCCCAACCAACAAACCCTTTTTTAACCACACATCAACTAATGGTCCAATTCATACCGCAGAGTTAACTTCACGTCAGTATCCTAGCATGTGGTTAGAATCTAAAAGCAAGTCCTCAAAGAAAAGTATGTGTTAGAAAGAAGACATTTAATTTTATGATAAAGCATTCAGCATGTGAGAAGAATGATTTGTCTGGACAGCCAAGGCCTTACGTTGAAAAGCCCTCAAACTAAAAGTGGATTAGAGCTCAGTATTATAAGAGAGAGAGATACTGGTTTCTAGATGGACATTAAGACATCCTGCTCTGGAACTCACCCACCCATAAAGCTTTCTGTCCTTTACTCTGCTTTTCAGTCAACTCCGCTCCTGTTCATCCACTGAGGTAACATCAAGTGGGAAATTCCAAATGAGGAAGTCACCTCAACATAACACTAGAGGAAAAAAAAAACACCAAAAAATTCACATGTTCTCCTGAAAAATGAAAGTATTCCAGAACTGAAAACAAAACCTCAAAACTAACACTATTTATGTTCATCAACTTTCCATCACAAACATTTTCTTTTTAAGATTTACTTTAGCAAAGCAATGTCACTGCCAGATGACAACAGTGTTGGGGGGGGGTGTCCAATTACCTTTCTCACCTCCCTTCTCATCAGATTTAACATGAAGTATAATAATCTGTCAGGTACATAGCTTCTGTAAATTACYGCGTTACTTAATAACAAGGGCTAACAAACATTCAAAGAAAGCCATGRGGCACTTCAAATGAATGTCATCTGCACAAGGGCAGGATACGATAATTAGCAGGGTGCACATTTCTCAGCGGTTTTCTACTGGTGGTTCAAGGAACAAGTCGTATCCTAAAATAACTTTGGGGTTTTCTAAATAACACAATGGATTCCAAAAGGTGCGCTCAGATTTCAGAAGATGTTGACAAAAATTCTTTGCGTTTAAACATCTTGCTGAAGGGCTGTGGCCCCGATGACATACAACACGCTAAGTGTCCGCGAAGAAAGGTGTGAACCTGACTTGAGATCCAAGGGAAACCAATCTGGCTCCTTCAGAGGATGAGGGAAGTGCAAGAAGAACAAAGGCCAAACCAAACAAGAATAACAGGAAAATATTTCTATTTCAGTGCTATAAGCTGAAAAAAAGAAAAAAAGAAGAGACCTGTCAGAAGAATTACATCACTAACGATGCTCTAATGAACTCCAATGCCATCTGAATGCCTTCAGAGCGGATTCTGGCCGGTCACACACCTAACGCATTTTGACGTGTTCATATATGTGAAAAAGTAAGGCAAGGATAAGACAATACACACATTTGATAGAAGGTGGCGTGTCCTTCTGTGACAAGATTCGGGGAAATTACTTGTGAGGAGATCCTTGGATAGGGATGGATGAGAACCAGCAGGATAGGGGGACACGCGCTTCGAGCCACCGCGGCAAGCTGCCCCGGGCCACGAAACGGTGCCAGAGACGCCACCAGAGCAAGCCCGGCTGCTCGCTCGCTCGCCCGCCCGCCCCAGGCCCCCGTTTCCGGCAGCAGGCGACGCCAGGGCGCGGGCAAGCGCACGAGGGGGCCTCCGGGAGCGACCCGGGCAACTGCGCCGGCCCCTCGGGGCTGCCGGGGACGCGACCCGAGCGCAGGGGGCGGCCGCCGCCTCCTGCCCCGCGCGGCCCGCTCCGCCTCGGGCATCCCCGTGAGTCCCCCCGGCCCGGC
>NW_020450041.1:67340-297847 GCF_003343035.1 Apteryx rowi
CCCCCCCCCCCGCTTCATCCTCTGATGCCACCTTACATCACGGGGTGACGTCACGCCGGGGGGCGACGGGGTGATGTCAGCCCCCAGGACCACCCTCAGGCCCCCAGCTTGTGCCACCCCACGTGGGGACGGGGAGGCGGCAAGAAAAGTAATGGCAAGCAGAAAATTGGTGGAAAAAGGCAGATCAGGAGAACGGTGTGTGTTCTGTACACGTGATGTCAGCTTTATGAGGAACCCACGTCCGGTTCCTAGCTACACTCATTTACTCAAAAAACAAACAACAACAACAACAAAAAAGCCCAGCTACTCTTTCCAAGTTTGCCCTTTTCTCTGCTATTTAAAGGATGGCACCACCTTTTCCACAGTGCCTGGTCGTGACCTCATGAGGCAAGATGGTAAATCAGGCAGGGAGCAAGGCAGCCACAGATGCATCTGCCTAGCAACCAATCTCCCTGGTTCTCCACCCGTATCCGTACTAGGATTACATGACAGGAATCAGAAACTGCCTGCAACAGACAGGAGAATTTTGGGGAGAGTTGCATGAGGCCCGGGCGAATAGCCTGCGGCCCAGCTGCAGTAACATCGCTGGTACAACTTTATACTGTTGGGCACAAGCCTGATCTGCGCACGCTCCGCCGAGAGGGCCGAGCACAACGGCAGCACTGAGGATGCCATCGGGGCGCGGGCAGCGAAAACCAACAGCGCCTGCAGCAGCAGCCTGGCGGGCGACGGACTGGCTTAACTCCTGCGCTGCCATCCATTTCTGGCCCAATTTTGCAACTTCGGGGGGGGGGGGGGGGACTCCTTGGGAAAGCCATTTTGACCAGGGTGACCTCAGCAGCAGACCTCCACCGCGGGCCTCAGGCTGACCGCTGGTACTAACCCGCAGCCAAAGCCATCAGCACTTCAGCTAAGCACCAACTGCAAAGTTAAGAGCTGCATTAAGCTTAATCAGAAGTGACCCTGTCTATTACCACTCCTAAAATTCAGCTGTTTTGTCTGCTGTTCCCTGCTTCTTGTCGCTGGGACTTTGCTCGCACGCGGCAGCTTTTTAGATAAGCATTGGGTTTGCATCTGCAAGATGCCAGTGGTAAAAGACTTATTTACTCCCTAACCTTGCTTGATTACAGATTACGGAAGATTCACATTACTGCTACGCTTCTTAGGGCAAATCCTGCCTTTGTGGCTATGCACAGGGTGTCAGGGTTTTCCAGGTAGCACAGTCCGAATCATATGCAGTATCACATAATTTGCTATATGCAACACTGTCAATCCCGGGGCTGCTTAACAGTGGAGCTATGCAGTTTTAGAGCCCAAGCTGTTGCTGCTGAAATATATGCAGGGCTTTCATAGGCCCGATTTCCCTTTAACACAGAGAAAATACTTTTGTGTTCTTTCTTATTACCCTGTTGACACAACACCGGTTTTATTTTGTTTCTATGCAGGCCAGCACAGATGAACATTGCCTTGCTAACGTTCCAATAAAAAACATCTATCCGCACGCTCTGAATGGCTTATTCGGTTCTTTTTATACATTCCAGGGAGAGCTTTGTCTCTGTTTGGTTTTCCTTTCCCCCCTTCTTCTCGTATCTGTTTCAGCGAGATAAAGAACTCCATTGCATTCAGACGCTACACTCTTTCACTAACAATCCTCATGTTTTTGCACAACTTACCTATGCTATTTAGTTGCTGGAAGGGAAAAAGAGCGTACTTCAGCTGTAACTGGCACCAGCAGGCTACATTTTGATTTGAAACTCATTTTGGTTGCTGCTTTCTATAGTTACAGATCAAGCTGATATAAGATGCCTGCATTAACCTCCAGTGGGTCAGCGCTGCAAGTGTGAGAAAACGGCCAGTGTATTCCCTGGCCTAAATTAAAGACCATTTTAATGGAGACTGTGCAAGTCGGGAAATTGTTTACACAATATAGTCTTTCACCTGTAGGTGCCAGTTTGAATTCAGCCCAAGCTAGCAGCGATTGAATGTGCTTATCATCTGTCGGCTGTCTCATTGTTCAAGTGAAATAAGTTTGACGGGTCTCAATCTACTCCTCCTTAGAAGACAAGTATCCATTTGCCAAAACGTTTACAACCCTTGGCAGACATGTGCGACCCCTCTCTGGCAGGCTCCCCTCTTTCCCACAGCCGCCTCCCATAGGATTAAACAGGCCATGGGAACCAGAGTCACCTCTAGAGATGCTTCCTCTTAGCCTGGCTTGTGAGGATGTTGACAGGATACTGCAGGGGATACCTCCAACGTTACTCATCGACGGTGGAGCTATTTCATGCATGCAGAACAGGTTCCACTTATGAGGATATTCTCCCTCAGGGACATATTCATGTCAGGTGAAAGAGCAATTTAGGTCCAGTTTCATTATTTTGGTACTTTTAGAGCTGGAATGGATCAAGCTCATTGAGAGAAACGTCCTCAATATCTGAAAAAATTCCAGTCAAGATCCTTTTCCCATAGCTCATGCTTCTAATGTACCACAAATAAATGTCACTCACTATGGAGGRGGGGAGAAGGGGGGCACAACAACTTACCAGGGTCTGAGCAGGTTCATGGGTTCATAAATACCAAGGCCAGAAGGGAGCCACTGTTAACATCCAGAATACAAGCCACAGACTCCCTTAATTGCATTCCTATTTGATCTGGAGCAGAAGAAATGCATGTACTCTTGAAAAATTACCTGAGATGGAGAATTGACCAGTCTGTGAAAAATCATTCCAACAGTAAATTACTCATAATATTAACCAAAAAAAAAAAGTGGGCCTTATTCTAACCTCAGAGAGACACCTAAATCCAATTAATTCCCAACCCATACTAATAATGTTGTACAGATCTTGCTGTCCTCAGGAAAGTAGGGTCAACGTTCAATGCGGGGAAACCAACCCACAGAGAACAGAATTTCTCAAGGTCACACAATGAGTTAACAGCAGAAGCAGTGGCAGGAATATCTAGTGAACTCTGCTGGTTGTCAGAATAATTTTCCCTATATTTCAATCACCAGAGGTTTTTGGGGGGGAGAGGATTTCAAACATATGCAATTTTTAACTTTTTTTTTTTTTGGTAGCTTTTTGATCCTTTTGCTTATGGGTTTTGCAACTGCAACTTTCTTCATCCTTGGAGATTATTCTTCAATTCCTCAAAGAGGCTTCAATTTTCTCAGAAATCTCTTCCTTTCACTTAATTTAAACATTTTTGGCCAATTTCATGATTTAATAATGAGAAATAAAATTGGAGCTTTAATAAGTGTTGAGAGAAGACCTTTCATTTCATCTGGGGATTAAGAAGGGAGTTAAAGGTGTGAATCCTGTTAGCCACACTGGTCTAACCTGAGATCTAGCATGTTAAAGAGCCCAAATCAAGAGCTGCTGAGTGCTCTCTGCTCCCACTGAGGTCAGGGAGGTCTTGTAGACTCAGAGCACATTGCAGATTTGGGCCCTGTAGGACACCATGCTAGCATATAAATCCATAGCAGCACACTCTCATAGATATTTTGCTAATAACTTTCAATCTGACCTCATTTAATACTACCACCAGCTGATCAACTCAAAGCAGCTTCTTACTGCACCATTAATTTAAGGTAACAATTCACTTAGATTTTTGGTTCTGCATAAGTGCTTCTCAAATCATTTCTTGGGTCTTTGATGATTATCTGAGACTAATGCACCTTTAAGTTACCTTTTAGAGCAAGCATCACTAGACTGTAATAATTCTAAAATATTATCAATAGGCAAAAGATAGGACTTACATACCTTTCACTTCAGAAATTCATACTGCAACTTAAAACACTGAAATAAAACATAAATCAGTACTGATACAGTCTGAAGATCTCTTGACTTTTCACAGTTTGGCATTTGTTAGCCATGTTAACAGGACCAAACGATCCTTGAACCTTTAGTTCATCTGATTTCTTTTTCTGGATGACTACTATTAGATAAAGACGGCTTCTCAGGTAACTCTCTGAAATGGCACTGGCTATCAAATTTTATCTAGCAAGTCAAATCTCACATGCTCTGTGCTAGACTCACTCAGCTGGCTGCTCTCACCCTCTCTGTCACGACAGGACTTCTCTCCCAAACTCGGTCACATGGTGCCAGGTGCAGTCAGGCTCGCTCTTCTTCAGGTGACCTGCTGCACTCAAGAGACTCCCCAAACACATGGGAGCCACTGTGCCAGACACCCCTCCTCTCCTCTGATCCTCAAGTGTGACACCTCACGTGTTAGGAAGTGCCCGGCACAGCCAGGTGCTTGTTGACCCAGCCCAAGCAGGAAAAAAGGCCAACAGGGGCACAGCTTATGCCCAGTGACCTTCTCCAGTCGAATTTGAATCTGTGTGTGTCCTGCAATGGAGCATGCTGCCCCATGTGCTGCCCAAATAGCTGTTATCCTTCTTCCCTGGGGCTAAGCTGGGGTGTCAGTTGGACCCTACTGATAACCCGGTGCTCCTCATACTCCCAAACCTCCCCTGCGATGAAAACTCCTTGAACAAGCAGCCCATTTCCCAAAGGGAAATGGCCCTGCTTCTTCACCGTTGGGGCATATCTCATTTCAGATCCCTATTTCTATTCTGCGCAGTCATACAAAAATGGAACCAGCAGACAGAAACGAGTCTAGACATGAAAATGGCTAAAGCCTTCCTTTGCCAAATGCTCTGGATTCATCACTAGTTGTTACAACAAGATAGAAAAGCTCTGCTGCTCTCTGATCTTGGAATGGGACTTTGGCTAGGAGAATAGGACAGAAGCAGAGTGAGAAGCTGTCTCTTTACGTCTTGTGTGTTTAACAACTCCATAACAGGTCTGGATCTCACTCAGAGAAAGATGCTGGCTGAGTATGCAGGCTGCCAGCTTTCATAATAATTAACCATTAATGTTAGCAAACACTTGGCAAATCTCCACCAACTTTCATCTGAAGCTCTCAGAGTCCTTTGCAAACATGAATGGATTAAATCTCACTGTACCCCTCCCAATCCTACGCATCGATCCAACAAATTTCCTTCACTTCTCTCTATTCTATCACTACCATAGTATCCGAATGCCTCATAATCTTCAGGGTATTTAGTAAACTGTGGGAGGCCCTGAAGTACTAACATCATCCCCATTTTATGATGCAGAGTTGAGGACCAGATGGGTAATGTGACATTCCCAAAGCCTCAGAGAGAGTTGCTGCCACAGCAATCGGGTGACTGACCCTAGTCTCCCACATTGCAGGTTAGCGCCTCAAACCCTGCCCCATCCTTCCTCCGCTTTGCAGGTCTTTATCCCTGTCTCACTGTTGAGAAAGTCCAGGCACAAAAGGGACATAGGATTAGCACAAAGTCCCACAGGGAGCAGCAAGCCAGTAGAACAAGAGCTCTGCTGCTGGTTTTACTGCCAGGACACAATGGGCACCACAGACAGAAATAACCATGAGCAAGACAAAGACTAGCCAGACCGTAACGTYCCCTCTGAGAGCGTCGCCTCTCGTGCCTGCTAGGGCCCGGTGGCATTTTTGCCATCCGCTTTGGCCATCCTTGCTGTTGCTATTTAACAGATCCTCTTAGACAAACTATTTTGGTCAAAAAAAGGAGAAAAAAAAAAAGGACTTCATTACAGCGTAATGATTCTCCCTTGAAATACAGTGTCCACCTGGGGAAATTATAATGAAATAGCTAGATCAGAGTGGCTATTGTGCCTGCTAAATGAGCAGACTTCCCCCACAAAGACAGTCCTTTACAAAACTCTGCTTTTATGTTTGAAGTCTAGCTTCAGAAAGAAACATCCATCCATTTGACACAATCACATGGCCGGCAGCRTGCCAACGCCATCTGAAAAGGCCAACAAACAGACCTTCCTCACAGATGAGAACAATCTGGCTCACAGGACTTGGGAGCCCGGACACTTGGTAGCCTCGTGCCGATTACTGGCTCCCCACCACTCTGGGACCTCCAGTTCTGGCTGCCTGAAGGCTAAAGGTATTGTGGCTGATAAATAGCTCAGGAATAAAACCAGAGGCTGTGTGTTCACCTGCTTGTCCCAGTTTAGTTCAGCAAGCAATAATCCAGAGCGTCTTCTGCAGCCATACTCACAAACGCACAAGGGTATTTACTGTAGACTCTGGAAGAACAATCGGTTTTAGGCAGATAGAGCAGTCATCTCGCTGCTCACCTGGGAATAAGAAGTCTTTTTTCTTTTCATCCCCTAGATCATTCCTCTCATTTGCATTCACTTTTGGCTCAGAAATAAATTACTTTAAATCTCAGCTCAGCAAGAGCTAAGCCTGAAAATCCAGAAGACTACATTCATGAACATTTCCTGGGAGTTCAGGCAAAAGCCAACCCGAGATTTTTTTTCAGAGACTGAGCAACATGAGGAGGAGTATTTTGGGGATGAATAGGAAAGAGAAAGGTGCTTGGAAGGAAGTGATAGAACAAGAGAAAAGACAACAGGGCTGAAAAAGGATGGGTCTCTCCCATAGTGGTTCTCAACTGCCTTCTCCTCACCAATGTCAATGAAATTCCCCCTTACCTCAGTAGATTTTGTCCCAAACAAAGCAGTAAATCCTCTCTGTTCTCCATGTTATACACGGATTTGGGTTTTTAGCAGCTATTTTGGACCAGCTCCCCAGCATGTGTAGCCCAGCATAGCTCCCAAATGACTTAAAGGAGATGAGCTGTGACTCTGCATAGTCCTAACAGGTTGTGAGCAAAGCCTTGGCCTGCCAGCGATGACTCTATGTGCTGTCTTTACAGTCCAACAGAYGTTTTCTCTCCCCTGCAAACTAAGCTCAGTACATGAGAAACAAAAAACATACCAAACAATAAAAAAGCCAGAAAGGATTAGTCTATACTAATCGATCAAACTAGGAAAATACTTTTACAAAACAGTGTAAGTCAAGAAACAAGTAAACGTTAGGTCTTTCCATTGTAATAAACCATTATTTGTCACCTTGGAAAGGATATTTTTTAAGCAAATGGCCAGGTAGTCCCCTTTATACTTGGAGATACTTCAAGATAGGTATGCTATAGAAAACCTAGACAGAAAATACATACTTGCTAATCAGACAAGAGTCTTGCCAATCTCTTTTACAGCCAGCTACTGTCATTCCGGTCTTTGAGAACTGCCAGCTACACTGATAACTACAAACCCAAACACCAGAGAGGAGAGAGCATTTGTTAATTATGCTAGCTTCCTTCATTTTCGTACTGATCTGGCTTTAGAGCAGCGCTTTTGAAAAGCTGGTGCTGTGTGGCCCTTTGTGCTGCTGAATGCCTGCTGCGCTCCCACCCAAGAGACTGCTGCATGTCAACGGCGAGGCGGGCGATCCTCATCCGCAGCCTGGAGTGCATTCTGGGACCAAATGCTGCAATCCCTCTGTAAATCAGACTGTTAAGTCAATTGGAGCGCAGCATACTCCGGCTTGGAGGGGAAAAAAAATCTCCCTGAAAGTCTTATAAACCTGACCATTGTCTGATCCAACTGATAGAGAGCTGATTTTCTCATTGCCATATCAAGTTCCAGAGGAGCCTATTTATACTGAATTCATAAGTGCTACTTTGTACCCAGAAGAGTTCAGCTCTGTATTTTCAATCAGTTAGTGGCCATCAAATTATAATGGGGTTTCTAGAACTGTGGGTGCTTTATACTCTACTCAGCAGGCATTTAGACACGCTTATCCTTTGCTTTGCTAGCTCTGTTCAAGTTGCAGCTCCTCATTTCATTCAGAAGTGCTCTCCCACTCACAGTTAGATATTTCCCAGATTGACAGAAGCATATTTAGCAAGAATGGACAAAGCTCAGCAGACTTCCAAGTGTCACGTATGAGCCCAAATTTACTTTTTACCATTTCTGATTGTAGCTTGCGATTTCTTTTGCAGATCACAGGCCTGATTCTGCCTCCACTTAAGCCTCTAGGTCATCAGGATTGTCTCCCCTACTTTGGAGTTGTGCCTTACCAACAGGGTAAGGTATCTTCATCTGATACCAGTGCAGTGCTACATTTTCCCTCAAGTTAAAGCCATAGTTTATGTACCATAAGAAATTTCATTACCTTCACCCAATATGCGAGTCAAGTACAGGAGGGAAACAAACAATGTAGTACAGGTAATTAATCTCAGGGCTAGCTGAAACCAAAGCTGGTGGGGCTGACTTCCTTCATTCATGTCAGCCTTTTCATAGCCAATTTTTGACATCACCTCCAAACCTACCATCAAAGCCTGTCTTTGCTTCTTAGCCGTTTCATAGGGTTACAAATCAGCTCAACCAGCTAGCTTCCACCAAGGAGACCTCATGCACAGGTCCCTTCGTTTTCCCATGGGATGTCTTTACTGTTCAAAGAGAGTCATCACCCAAGAATCATCAAAACCAGTTACCCACATTCTCACGTCTAATCCCAGTTACCCTGTGCCCCTAACTGCAGTTACCAATGCTGTATGTATCTCCACAAGCTTACATACGACTGCTGGGACTCACATCCCTTCCAGATCCTTTATGTAACTCGGGTTCTCTGCAAAACAAAGCAAAGCAAAACACACTAGCGATTTTCTTGGCCTCTTCCTCCACAAACTGCTTTCTGGTCACTTACCTATTGAAATACTTAGGGTACTATGATGAGGAAGGAGTCGGTAAGGGAGAAGCAGGGAAGGTTGCTGTGTATCTGAAACAGTCAAAAAGATTTTTGCCTTGGAAGCACTAACTTCAAAAGGGTTCAGTCCCCATTTTATCATTTTTAGCTGACCTCCTTTCTTCCCAAAGTCATGTGGGCTCATGGTCCAAAGAACAACCTCTGCTATCTTAATTATGCCACTGAGTTCAGTAAATGCCGCCAGCCTAGTCCTGAAAAAAGGTGTCCAAGCCTTATTAATACTTTTGCCCATGCAACCTCAGAGGAAAAAAAAATCTCTATCACCAAGCCTGGAATAATAACACAAACCCAGATTTTAGCGCAAGAGAGATCCCAGGCCTTTCAAGTAGGACTCCTGCCTGAGCAGCTGGGAGCTGGGTCTGGACAAGAATCAGGCTGAGACCCCTCCTGCTACTGCAGGGGCAAAGCAGCCCTGGGAACGCAGGTAAGAGACACCCCCAGCTCGCATGCCCCCAGGCTCCACCGCGGGGCTCCCCTAATGGGGGGGGCAGCAGGCAGATCAGGCACAACAGTTAAAAGGGAGAAAGCAAAGTATTACATTTTAATTGATCTAATCTTTGGCTCCCAGTGGAATCTGCAGAGATATCTTACTAGAATTACTCAAGTTTTATCAAGAGATAGCTATTCTGGGAAAGTGCATTTTGGACAGCAAACTACTCCAGATCTTGAACTTCATTAGCATTGGGATTGGCTGAGCAAAAGAGGCCCCTATAGTAGTTTCAAAGATGAGAGCAAAAGCTGGGGAAAGAAAGAACATGTGATGCATAAAAGCCATCCTCCTGGGCATGCAAATGCATAGGAATACTAAACCCAGGCATATACACAATAATGTCTGCTGTGGTGTCCTCCAGGGTGTGTAAAACCTGTATGTATTCACTAGTGAGAAGAAAATGTAGGGCCTACACAGACACTAGAAAAGGCATCTAAGATAAAGCAGCTTTTTATCCATCTGCTAGTATTCTGAGGTCCGTTTATGCTTTGCTTGTAAATCATATGATAATGGGGGGGGGGGAAGAGGATCATGAAAAAATCTCCTTAAAATACAGATCCAAACATAAAATACTGTATGGGAAGCTAACAGGAGACATAAAAAGTGAAGACTTAGAGAAACCAGGTGGTTTCTCATCATTTTTTTCCCTGACATCCTCTGTCTGAGCTGATGACCGAGATCTTCGGAGAAGCAAAGGGAAGGTGTCTGGCTCTGTCAAGTTCCCTCTTTATTCATCGCAGTGAAGGGGTGAAAAAAAAAAACAAACAGGTCTGATAAATGATTTATGGAACCTTTTCTTTTGCTAATCTGTAAATAAATTCTAAAAGCAGCTTCTTTTTGATGAATATATTGTGCTGCTCATAAAAACATGTCAGCCTTTAAACACTACACAGGCGCGTTCAGACGTCTCTGGTGCTCTTGTCAGAGTACCTTACCAAGGAATGAGAGTCCTTTGAAAGCCAAAGCTCGGATCCTTGCCAAATGCCATTCTCACGAAGGGATGGAGGATATGCTGATTTACACCAGCGGAGGATCTGGCCCTCTGATCCTACAGCACCAGATTGCCAGGCTGTGGCAAAGTCTTACCTCATCCTCCTCCTTGTACACCTCACCTCATGCTCCCAGCTTCTCCTAGCACACCCATCGTCATGGTACCACTGCACAGGTCCCTGCACATTCTCCCCACAAACATCTGTTGGATATAGGTTCCTGCACCATGTCGGACCACTCATTTCATCTGCTCTACTAAGCCTCAACCCACAGTCAACTGGGTTCCAATGAGGAGGTTTGAAAGAGGCTGTAGCTGATGTTGTCCTCCTCTTGCTGACAACTGGGCCCTCCTGGAGAGACTGCATTGCAGTTTGTTATGTCCTGCCCCGTCCCCCCACCTCCTCCTCACCCTTTATATCCTGGACCTTTTTTTTGCCTTTTTTCTCCATTTTCATCCAGCTGCAGAAAACAGCAACAGCATAGGTGAGGACATAATCAAGCATAGAGACCTGTAACAGCTACAGCACCTCCTCTGCGGCAGCAGAGATTGAGTGAGAACTCCCTCTTCCCCTTCAGCCGGGGAGCTGCTGGGTTTCTCCCTGAGCAGACGGGACTCGAACTGTCTCGCGACTTTTCTCAGTGTGGATGAGAAAGAAGAAAAGAAAAAAGGCATAATTATACAAGGACATCTTTTATTTCAGTACATTCAAGACAAAAAGAAAAGAAAACAATTCAAGAACAGGATGTACCTTCACTCAAGGCTTCTGTTCATCTCCCCCACCCCTCTCCATTTTCATCTCTTTCCTTTTACAATCAGAAATTGCATAGAATTTGTTTTTCAATCAGAAAATTAAACTCATCAGTGTAAAACCCACGTCTGTACCAAGCAGAGGGTGAGCTGCTGCTGTTGCTAGGGAAGTAAATATTTTCCTCACGCAAGATCCCAGACTGATGGTTTTCTCAAATGCTGTGTGACATCTTTGCTGCTAGGCATGGGTAGTAAGACACCCTTCAGAGCTGAGGATGCTCCATGGGTCACAGACACGGGGAGCTCTTGAGCCTGGAGCAGAGCTCAGTCACTTGGTTTGGGCACGTGCAGAGCACGGGTTTATAAAACTTTTGGAAGCGACAGTGGGCAGTAAATACCACCTCCCTCCGCTGGTGGGAAAGGGCAGCGTTGCCCAGAGAGTATATGGAAACCCACAGCACCAGCTGCTCTCTCCTGCTCCCATTTTGCCTTCCACAAAAGGCTCCCCCACCCATACCCCCGAAACCAGAAAAGAAATAAGCAAAGAATAACCCCAAAACAAAGCAAAAAAGAAGACACAGAACCCCTGAAATTCCAGGCGTTTCAAGGCCTCTTTGAGTTCACTGTGTTTGTTGGTTGGTTTTTGGCATCTTAATATATATATATATCTATGTGTGTGTGTATATATATATATATGTATATGTATTTTAACAACTCCTCAAATGGACTTTCATTATATGCTGTTTCTCACTGGGAGCATGTCCCATTCCCTCCTTTCTCATTCCACCTGCCAACCTGCCATAAAGGAAGAAGAGTTTAGCACCTGAAACCTGGTGCACGGGAGACTAGGTCCTGAAGTACCCAAAATAAAATAAAATAATTACTCCTCTCTTCCCATCCCTTATCCTTCTCAAATAAAAATACCCTCCCCCCGCCCTTTGCGAACATCCCCCTGTAAGTCTATGTAATCGGAAAAGATAGCGCTAGCATCCTTTCTCTTGGCCTGGGACAGAGAAGTTCCAGGAACAACTCTTGCCCCTGGGTGGGCAATATCTGGTACATGAATTACCCACTATATCCCTCCTTCCCACCTTGGAGTTGCAAGGTAGTAGGGAGCCAACTGCTGAAGACAGGCCAGCCAGAGGAGCTTCCTCCTGGTGCGTCAGAACTCAGCGGGACGTGCGTYCTCTCAGACATGAAAAGCAAACCCAACGCTCTGGCCAGGCCCGATCGTCAGCCCAAAGGTTTGTCTTGCTCTGGAGAAGCTGGGTAACTGCTTTTAATTTAAAAACGAGTTTGACATTATACAAGTCCATGTTCTGTAAAATGGAACAGGACCCTCTTGGCCCACCCCAATTCCCCCTGCCCCAGCTTTACTCAGGTTCGCTGCTATTAGTGGTCTTCTCCCACTCCAAGCTCTCTTCGCTCTGTGCAGGCGAGCCTGGAGTCGGCCGTGCCCGGAGGCCCTGGAACCTGCGGCACTCGGGGCACACGCGGATGTGCGTGCACCCTCGGGCTACTAGGGCAGCTTCCTGCGCGAGTCTTTGTGCCAAGGCATCTGGCTCTCCCCCACTGCACAGTTTCCCGTTGCTGAGAGTGGTTGTGCTGCGGGCTCGGCGCTCCTCAGGGATAACGGGGCGAGTCCGTATCATTCCCCCTCGCTTCCGACGGGGGTGGAAACTGTCCTTGCAGAGAATGATGTTGCGCAGCTCTGTCACCATCTCTTGACACACCGACACCTGGAAGGCAGACCCAAGAGATACTGCTCACCAAGGTAAGCTGCAAGCCCAACAGGGTTGCATCTGCTCCGCGTTCTGATGCCAAAGCGTTACAGACCCTGTCTTGAATCTTGCCACTGGCTTTAAGATACCAACGCTCGGACATTCATGCTTGTTTTAGTCCAACAGGTTCTTCCTCTCGTCAAAGACCCTCTTATGTTCTGGATCCCCAAATCAACATGAGACCCAAACCTACTGTATGCAAAAATCTGCAGATCTTCCACACTCCATGAAAAGTACCTGGACTTTGCATACATCTCAGATCCCTTCRGAAGCAATTGGAACTTCCATACAGSCTCAATCTTACTGGAAGTACATGAGATGCCCGTGCATTTTAAACCCTGCCAGACATACATAGAGTTCTCATGCATTTTAGGTCTCGTTGTCAGGAATACTCATCTCACCCTAGGTGCATTATTTGCTCCAGAACAGTGTACTACTGAGCACCTCACAAATAGCAATAAACACATGCTGCTCCCAGGACACTTTCAGGTCCTACCTCTGACTGCTCAGAGTGCCGAAGGCTCCACAAAAATTCCAGCATTGCCATAAAAATTGCTACGATTAAGCCACAGATGAGAACCACGAAGATTCCGCCAATATTCTCCATTCCCAGGCCTAAAATAAAGCAGAGAACACAGTGCTGTGGAGAGGCAGACACAACATAAATTGCACTCATCATTGTGTGGCAACCCAACTCTTTGCTGTTTAGTTGGCATCGCACACATCCAAACAGGGACCAAAAACTCAGACAACACTGTCCTATTAAAATCAAACAGCTCAGGTTGCAAACTGAATGACTTGCAATAACTGCACGATCGAAGATGCATTCTCAGAAATGATGATTTTGCAAATAAACAGCAAGTACATTAGAGGGAAGTACAAAGCAATTTGTGGACAAACTGAAAACAGGAAAAAAAAGATGGAAGATCAATTGGGCACATTAATCCCTGCAAATTATTCACCCAGCTCCAGTTGCTTTGAACTTTGCAAAGGGAGATGAAGAATGCTGTTAAAGAAGCAGAGATGAAGATGACAAGAAAGAGCATTAAAGGAAGCTGGCACCAAGAAAAACTCTTTTGATCACATTCAAAAGTGCTGCTGAAAAACGATTACAGCTGCTTGTGTTACAGCAGCAAGGAGAGGTCCCAAACAAGACCAGGACCCAACGTTGTTTGACAGTATATAGAGCGACAGAGGGGTTTGTGTCACCCAGTAGTAGCTGGCTAAAAGTTGGATGCTCTCTGTCCAGCATCCTCCGGCCCACGAGGAGAAAACTGCCCCTTTAGCAGGGCAACGCATCACCTCCATTAGACATCTCGCTTTCAGCGGGACCATCGCATCTCTGCTGATCACAGAAGGAGCCATTCAGCTGCCCTGGGCCAAATGCCTTACGCAGACAGCTTCATTTAGGGGAGGAACTAAATCCTACCCATGTCAGATGCCAGTCCTGTCCTAAACAGCTTCCCTTCCACATACCTGAGGCAGGCAAAAGCTGGAAGGAAAATGCAAGTCATGTCTTAGCTCGGTTAGGGTAGTCCTTAGCTCACCTTTCTCAGAGATCTCTGAGGAAGATTTTGYTCTTCTGGTCTCCAAAAAACCACTCTGACACAAAGTGGCAGTGAACTAGCAGTCAAACCTGGCCCAAAAGCAATCTCTTGACCCTCTTTCTAAGCAGTTAGTATCAGCTGCACCAGTCTGGAGTAAGCCCTCTGATCTGAATTTTCACTGACGCACATGAGATCGGCTCTGGACCGCTGGCCTCTTAGAAGCCGCRCCCAACCTTTGCACATGCTTTTCAGCCAGACTTCCACGGGTGGGAACGGCCAGATCCTCAGCTAACGCAGTCAGGCCCAACTCTGCAATCTTACGAGGCAGTCTGAACAGCACCCCTCGAAAACCTGGCTCTAGCTTTGTGTGTACCGGGGTTGTCACCTAGCTTCCCATCATGACTCCTTTCCACCAAAAACTGCAGCCTGCGTCTCCTCCTGTCCCTGCAGAAYGGGACAAAAAAGTCCAAGCGTGCTGGGCCATGGGAGGAGTCAGGGAGCAGCGTCCGCGCCTCAGCACAAGGAGTCCAAGAAGTGACTCTTCTCTCCTTTGCTTGTTGTTTTTGGGTCTCAAGTGGACTGGGCTCCTGATTGAATTGATTACTAAAAAGCATGCCATGCTTTGCACTGAGGTGATTGTATGAGGCCATTAGTCAACTAGAACATCTATAAAAATCTTCCTCTCCCCTCTGTAACATTAAATCAAAGCGCAAGAAGCAATGATTTATTGACTTAATCTCTACATGGCTTTTAGACATAAAATCTCACCAAAATCCTTGTAAATCGCTGACCTGTTTTGTTTTAAAAAACTTACGAGGTCACATTTCTCCCCCATTCTCCGTCATTCTTTTGTCATCGCCCCTGCAGCAATCTAGAGACCGTATAAAATAAGCGCTTTGCAGAGAGATGCTTCCACACTAAGACAGCACCTCTCTAATATCTGCCCAAATCAGTCTCTCTCCAAACACCTGAGCTTTCTGTCAGCTAAAATATAACTGAATATTTATTAAAACAAACAGGCAAACAAACTGAAACATTTTCTCATTCCCATTCCACTTTTCCTCAGGTACCTGACAGCACTTTCATTAACTGCTTGCGGCTCGCACRACCAGCAGGCTACAGCCTTCCTAATTTCCCAAACTGAGAAACTGAAGCACAACAGAAGGGCAGAAAAGGGAGGAAAAATTTGTCCAAGGCCACAGAGCGAGTCAAGTAGTGCTAGAAACAGAACCCAGGAGCCCTGCTTCCAATCTGCCCCTGCCAAACCCGTCTCAAAACGGCCCACAGATTCAGTTCGGCTTCAGAGTTGTTTTTCACACAGTCCATGGAGGAAAAGACTCCCACATGCCTGCTCTCCCTCAAAAGGGAATCATTTAGTATCTTGTCACATTACGCTGAGGCCTGATGCCTTGCGCTGCTCCAATATGTTATGCCTAGAGGGTAAAAGCCAGGGCTGTCTACAGTAGAGCACCAGCCCTAGCAGGAAGCACCAGCTCAAAGACCAAACGGTGCCTCACCCAGCCTAGCTTATCAACTACACRCACACACCAACATCCGCTGCAAGGGATATGCTAATGTCAGAAAACAAAACAGCTATCATAGACCCTTCTTGGCTCTCTATCTTTGCACTCAGAAAGGTCAAAAGACTATTCTTTCAACTAGGGAACCTTCTGGCCTCCCAAGAAAAACGCTTGCTGAGGTAAGGATGACTGCCAAAACCAAAAAATGCAGCAACTACGTTAAGCTGGCAACTGTTGTAGTGCTGGGACATCGGCCTAATGCAGTAGCTTTTACAGCAATTAGCATAGCATTACCCAAAAGAATTTGCTCTTCAGTTTTACAGATTTACTAATAAAGTCCTTGTGTCCCTTCCTTAGCTGTTTAGAAGGAGCTTTCACTTGGAGCCATTAACCAGCAGGCCTGTGGTGGAGATCCATCTCCTCTTAAAGGAACCCAGGATTTTGGTCTGATCCCTTTAGCCATCCATTTTCCCATGCAATGCTGCAGACATTCATTAGAAGCTAATTTACCCTCCATATGCCTCCAATATTTGTCATTTGGTTGTTCCTGCTATCTTTGCCCCAGGCAAAAACACACAGCATGAGGCACAGCAGAGCTGTTTGGCTTTCTCCTTGAATTGTGAAGGAAGTAAACTCGGGTCAGAAGAAAGGGAAAAAGTAATTCGCAGGCAGAAAACCTGGCCATGCTCATGTATGGCTGAAAGCTCATCCTACCGCAGCTGGTGAGGATGCTCCTGGTGCCCGATACCTTCGGCAATGAAACGGAGAGTAGCGTGGCATACCTTTGGCTCTGTGGTCTTCCTCTTTGGGGCACTTGCCTCCTTCCCACCACTTCCGCTTCAGGATTTCCAGGCGGTTGTTCTCTTGCAACTGGAGAATGGCCAGGTCAAACTCGTCACGAAACACAGAGCCTGCAGCACCAAGAGGTACATTGTAAGGTACTGCCTCGGCCAGCTTTCCTCCCCGCTCATCCCCTCCACGATACCCTGCCAGAGAGCCTGACTACAGCTGCTCTTCCCTGAAAGGTCTGGAGGGCAGTTCAGTCTATGCGAGCCATAGACACCCACAGCCTCCTTACGAAGACTGCCAACAAATTAACGCCATTTGCAGATGGTGATTTTGCCTGGCCACCAAGACCCACTTAGACCATTTTTTGAAAGTCCATTACAAGGGAGAGCTTTGGCTTGCTAAACAGGATTCAAAAAAGCTGTTCAGTATCACACTTCTTCTCCAGACCATTTAGGTCCATCTCCTGTCATTCGGCCCCTAACTTTACTCTTGCTCTAAGACTCATTCCCTCAAACTGGTGCACTGCAACAGCAGCGAATCCAGTCTACACGCAAGCACAAACCTTCACTGGAGAAGGGGCTCAGTTCTACGCTCAACACCACGCACTACTCCAGTCTTCATAATTTCTACTTATCAGAGATGCAGAAGACAGACCGTGGGAAAGACTGCAGTTCTCCTGGTAACTCTGCACTATTGTAACAGGGAGAAGCTTTATACTCTTTTTATCTGCTACAATTTCACTGTTTAACAAGACAATGTCAGAACAAATTTCGTCCTGAAAATAAGGATTTGTACTCATGATCAGGTTACTGTGACTTTACAAGCTTACGCATGTCAGCTAAACTATAGTGACTATTTGTGTGGCTGTTCTTATGTAATCCGATTTAACTTTGTATTGCTAAGTGCAGGTGTTTAAAGGTCAGGAATCAGGCTTCCTGAAACTGTGAGACTGGCCGAAAGATCAGTTGATCATTTGGAATAACAACTGTTACATCCTTTTTCTTTGCTACCCTGGGAGATGATGTTCTCTTGTTAGCTCTCATGTTTTAAAGAAAAAAGACCAGCATTTGTTAGAACCTGATTACTAGCTGAGATAGTCAGTAAATTGCCTGATTCTCTGTTCTGGGGTTTTAAGAAACACCAGCTGTTAAAAAACTTGTGCTAAAAACTACAAGAGTTGCAATAGCATTACTTTTAGAGAACTTCCGAGATAAAACAAGAAGCAGAACATGATTCAAAAACACTGATTCAAAAGGGAAACAGTCAGCAAAGAGCATATATGCAGAAAATAAACAGCAATTTTGAAATGTCTTTCACATGAATTACTTAAAGAGCCGCAGTCGCGTATTACACGGCTCTGGACCAGAGCTGGGTCTCATACATCTGGCTCAGAGTGTGCACCTTGGACAACTGGAATGTATTCGATTTTCTTCCCGAGATAAAAATGACCCTGGACAGAGCCGTGAAACGTGACATTGGTTTTAGAGCCGGTTCAGCCTTTCAAATGCTCCGGTCCTCTGCTGACAGCTGAGAAGGACTAGAATTTTTCTTCACTGCCTACCGACGGGCATGCCAATCCCGTAGCCCTTGGTGTCCAGAAGGCCCCCGACCTGCGTGAGGTTGCAATTGCGCTGACGATAATACTCGTTCATGGTGGACTCCAGCAGGAAGGCGTAATTGGAGTTCAGCACCCGCGCAATCCCTTCCTCCGTGCTCTTCACAAACACGCTTGGCTGCTTGGAGTACATGTAATTCCACATCCGCTGGTATGTCTGATAGCGGGAATTCTGCAGAAGAAAGGAGGCATGTGGAGCTAAGGTAGGAGCATCTTGTTGTAACATAACCCCCAAATTAGACGCTATTAAAAAAAGCCACAATGTGGAAAGGAATCAAAAAAGATTTGGTGCCAAAGCCACAAAGGGATTTAGATGCCTAACTTCCATTTATTCCAATGAGTTTCAGAGGCCCAAATATCTTTGTGGATTTGAGACTTTGTTGTCAAAGTTTGGAGTGAAATGCATGCCTAATTCCAGTAGGTTCCAGCAAAGCTCTTTGCATAAATTCAGTTTTAGAGAATGCATAGTTTCCATAACCTTATATTAAAAGAAAAAAAAAAAAGCAACAACCAGAAGAAACAGCTCATGCATGGCTGATTTACTCTTAAATTGCCGAATGCTCCCCACACAGCTTACACCCTATTGTTTGTCAAAGTAACCTTGTACTTAAGAGCCAGTGTCAGAGCCAGACACTACCAACCCAAGAAGGTCATTGAGTTCTGGGTGTAGAGCCAAAGCTCTTTTGAGGTTGTTGCAGGATTTTGGTTCACCCCATCACGAACCAAAACACAGTACCTATGTAAGTGAACTGGAGTCTTTTCATCGACTGCAGTAAACTAAAGCTCAAGCAGACCCAAATCCTGAGACCTTGTAGGTGKTGGAACCCATTTTGGTTTGAGTGAAGGAGAAGCTGAGCAGCAGTTAATGTCTTGCCTGGGCTGAGTGAAGAGTGAAATCTGCTAGCACAAAGACTGAAAATAATCACACTCTGGTCTATGCTGGGAGTTTCTGAATTTGACTTTTACCCCTCACATTTGTTTTTCTGCAGCACATGGAATCCCTTGCACCAGCCTTTGCTCACCTCCTGGCAACCACATCGGGTAAGCGGTGTGCTGTTAACCAGCCTCTCGGCCAACCAGATGGCCATCGCACTTTTAAGAGCCAATTTTCTGTGGCTCGTGAGCTACGTTGGACAGTCTCAGTTAATCTGCTGCTGACCTAGTTACTGTCCTCATCTGTCCACCTCTATCCTCTGGGTACAGTCACTTGTGCAAGAGACAGATGAACAGGTTGTGTGCTTGTTCCTGAATCACTGTACTTTTAAACCCTGCGTATTAGCAGTGGAAACTGCTGCCAGTAGAGGTTAATAGCCAAGGTGGTTTAGGAAAGGACATACGCTTCAAGCAACCAGTAGTTGAGGTGAAGACAGCTTCAGCTATGCCTGCTTAATCCGTCACTGCATTTGACTCACCGCCTTCATACCAATGAAAAATGGATCCCAACACAGTGCAAAATGCTGCATATAGTACGAGAACGTGTTTTGCTAATTTCTTTTCTGATCCTAGCGACTCCAGCACGCACCAGGCAATGTAGAGCTGCAGTCAGGCTTTTTAACTTGAAAGCCTTCCTGAAAAGAACTAAGCAAGTGCCTCATATACAACCACCTTATTCACTTGGGCTCTGTTCAGCTCCTTTTAGATGTAACATTCTGCTTAAAAGTAGCTTTTTGCCAAACTCCTGAAGGGTGTAAAGTCAGGCTGAAAAGCTCAGGCTCACTTGAGAGATTTCTCAGGTTTCCCAACTCAGTTCAGACTGGGAGGAAAAAAACAGTGAGAAGAGCTTCATCTTTTCTTGGTATTTCAACATGTAATTAATAAATAATCAATCCTTGGCAGTTCTTTATGTGTTCAGAGCACAGCAGAAAAAATCCAGTCAATTTGTTTCCCTTCTAAACAGAAGGGGGAAGATGGAAATGAAACTGGGCTAAATGGCATGCCTACATTTGCATGTAGATGACTTGTGTGTTTTCAGTGCTGCTGACCACATACAAATTACGTTTTGCACGTGCACTTTTACCTATGCTAGCCCAGCTGTGGTTTGCAAATGTTTCTTTGCTTATCTAACCTGAGGGACTTTCACATAGAAGTTAAAGTCGCATAAAAAATGCATAGACACCCATGGAAATTTGGCTGCAAATGCTTTGCTGCTGAAGACTGTGTTATGCCATTGCTGTGCCATACGGATATGAACTAGTTTCCTGCCCACTTGGTGACACACCAAGTGCCAAGTCATATTCCAAGTCTGAGCAGGTAGGCCTGTTCCTCTGTGGTCCAGCACAGATATCCTGAATCTACTCCAGCATCCAAAGATCACGCTAGCTACTACATTATGAAATACTGCCTTCGCTTTCCTCTTCCATGCCTCTCCCATGCCATTTATCTCAGTTCAAGCATAATCTTAGTCCCTTCTTTTTCAATTTAAGGATTAAAGGTTTGGCCCACTGAATACAAAAATAAACATGCAGAAAGTGCAGAGAATCAATTTGCTTTCCTCGAAACTTTCTTTTCCAGATTACAGTCCAAAAATTGTAACATGTCCTCTCTTTTACCAGCCTCATTGCTGTCCACTGTAATTTCAYAACACGTTACCAATCACACATCCATAAGCCATGATGTTCTCAGCTAGGAAACCATTTAAATTATCCCCTCATCACCCACTATGGAACTAGCCCAGTCCTGTGCAACCAGCTAGCCAGGGGGCTCTCCAAATTACCCCTCCRTGCCAGAAACCAGAAGGCAACACACCAGAAACAGGTACGAGCAGCTGGGGCAATATCCAAATCTGATTAAAGAGTGCCCTTTGCACCCTCTTCCCCAGTTAGCAAAAGAACGGGGTTTACTTGGAAGAAGGTCATGCTGGAGCCTCCGTGAATG
This sequence comes from Apteryx rowi, assembly GCF_003343035.1. Lineage (NCBI taxonomy): Eukaryota > Metazoa > Chordata > Aves > Apterygiformes > Apterygidae > Apteryx > Apteryx rowi. The sequence continues at coordinate 88,323 of NW_020450041.1, forward strand.
GTGCCATACTCGATCGTTGTCTGGTCAGCCAGGTCATCCACAGATTCGATGGGGACGTCCATCCGCTGCACAGTGAGGAAGGCTGCTAGATTAGCCGTGTAGGAGGAGATGATGATCAAGGTGAATGCCCACCTAGGGAAAGCAGAAGCAMAGAATGCAAGAGAGACTGTGACCTGGGATTTCCCCATGGACTGAATCTGGTCTCCATCCCCACTATCTGCCTCTCCATCTGCTTTCGCCCAGAAAAGGCCCACAGAGAAGCCAGGCATGTACAAAGTTCCCTGAAAAYGCAAAGCTTCATGACCCTGATCCTGTTTTGCTCACGGTAGCCCTACTTTGCGTAGGTACCACTCTGGCTGAAGAGTCTGCTCTGCTTCCTCTTTAAAATGAAGGCTGGATCTCCTTACCAGACTCCACTGACACAGCGCGTGGATAATGCTTGGGGCGCAATGGTAGAGCCCTGCTGCATGAATCCCCCAACTGGAAACCACAAGCTGTTGCCAAGAGAGTACTGATTCACGAGAAGATTGCATCTTCCTTGTGAGCAGGGGTGGGGGCTGTACCACTCATACGGTGTCAATCTAAAATGACAAGAAAMAAGTAGCTTGGTTAACTCGCTAGGAAATGCAGCGCTTTGGAGAAAGAAAGCAAAAAAGAAAAACTGTGAAGCCCTAACTCTCCTGGAGGCAGAATTTTCTGAAGAGGAAACTCTTTGCTGTCAATTGATGCCCAAGGCCCAAGCTGAGTTGTGTGCTGCGAGGCTCAGAAGCCAGAGGCTTTGTTTTAAGATTTACCAAAGTTTTGAGAGGCTCTGATGAAAATCTGGGCATGAGCCATGGAGAAGCTGGAGCCCTGTTTGCAGATTTGTACCACAGACAACAACAATAATGCAATAGGTAAACGGACTTGATGTGAAATCAAACATCTTCTGTTGTGTTCCCTGACAGAGAATGAACATCAACRGGAAACTCAAACGTGAAACATGTCAGACCTGACTACAGAACAGCATCAAGAAAAATAACTGTATTGGTGCAAATGGCTGCTCCAAGGTCTATTTGTCCCAGCAAGGTCTAGGTCCCAGGTCTAGCTTAAAGCCAAGTGTCAGTTTTCACAAGCATCAAAYGCTTTCAGTGCTCATGGGGATAGGACAGAGATGGGAATCTGAAATAACTGATAACATGCCACTAAAGTGRCTGTAGCCTAGCTCTCCTCCTTATTCTGTGGGTGGAGAAATCAAACAACATGGTTTTAGCCACACAAGTTAAGAGCTTCTGACCATGCACCACACCTTTATTTCTGCTGTTTCCAATCCTCAGTTCCRCAGTTGTTAAGAAAGTCTCATTCCTATGCTGCAGTTCATTCAGTTGCTACYGGTTAACAAAACTGGTATCTGGGAGGGTTGTTCTGGGGGTACTGCAAATACAGGTGAAGGATGCTGCCATCTTACACAGCATTTAACCAAAATGAGGTGTTTACTTTCATTTCTTCATCTGTGACCTCAATGTGAGGCTGGAAAGGTGGAGGTTATTTCTCGAAGACTTTCTGTGGTGGGGTCAAGGACTGGCAGTAAAACACAGTTCTGAGAAAGTCTTTTGCAATTCACAGGCTCAAAAGCTCCTAACTGCTGAACAGCACAGACAGCAGTGTCAGAAACKCCATCTCCAACGGGAAACCATGTAAAGGTCCCTTTCTAGAGGATCATGTTTAAAACTTACAGAGAGGGGCTGAAGGGACACCAAATCTCAGTCTAGAAAGAGTGCCTGACTGCATTAAGTGTTCTTTTAGAACTATGTTTTTGAGATTGTAACAGGATTCAAAAAACCATTAAAGCCCTGTCAGCATGACACCTTTAGCCATGCTAAGGGACCAACCGACAGCACACTTCCATTTTTATAATGAGAATTGGGTATTAACCATGACCTGAAACAGTGTTTAAGCCTTGGGCATGTCTTTAGCACACACTGTCAGGACACAGTTAAAGTATGTCCGAGAAGGCCCATCTATGCCACCGCACATAAATGGTTTGTTATGAGGTCAGGGAAAACAGCAACGGAGCCAAGACCCCGGGCCTCGATGGGAGACATGCTGCAGACAAGCCCTCAATGACAGAATTTAATTCTGATTTAAACTAGTCCTAGGGAAACTGAACCGAGCGCTGTCAGGCAAGGCTCTGCACATAACCTGAGAGGCTCTTGAGAGCTATTAATGTACTTCCATTTTCTGTATGCACTGGGTTTTAAAGGGCCAGACAAACCAACACAAGTACTGGAATTTGCTTTAGAACCTCTGAATTCATTTGTCCGTACCTGCTGGCCCTATTGTTTCTATTCAAGAGGAGCAGCTGGGTTTATCCATCAGATTTTGCACCGAAAGCGAGTTGCACCCTTTGCACAACACCAGCCCTAGTCTCGCACCTCCTCTCGCCTTTCTGAGCCTTCCCAGGCCGCTTGCGGCAACAGTGGCCAGACGTGCGGCCAAATGCTCTCGCAAATCCTGCCAACCTGCTCCTGCTCGTACCACGTGGTAAAGCCACAGCCACGGGGGGCAGAGAACAGCGGGGCTGGGACACCTCTGCCCCTTGTATTGTGGCTTCCAAATTTGTGGCCCAGGGGTCTCGCCACACTTCCCCGCGTGGGGCTGAGAGCATGACGCTAGATGGCACCGCAAGGAAAGGAACAGCAACACAAGTCACATTACCGAGCAACCAAGAAGAGGACACAGCTGACAGCCAGGTAGGCAAGCAACATGAAGAGCCAGACGCCAGGGGAAAAGGGATCCAGGAAAGAGAAGTAGCCAGGTTTGCGGCCCTGAAAGGGAAACAAAAAACAGTTTGACCTGTATTTTTTTCTTCAAATTAAATTGGCCCTTCTAAAAATGACACAATGAAACATGCCTGCCCTCATGCTGACAACAGAGGGGAGCAATAGATGGGAAATAAAGTAAAAGCGGATTTGCAAAAGTCTTGCAGAGGACACGGGTGAGACAGAATGCAGCAGCACCAATCACCGAGTCCTGCAGTGTCTCACCAGCTAGGACACGTCTCCTCAGACACTTCCTCTTCCCGCTTCAATCAACTTTTGTTCCTCCAGGCAAACAGAAACAGGTGAATCATCAGAAAAACAAGGCAATGCTACGGCTCGGCCCCCCACAGTGGTRTAACGTCTATCAGACACACACAGTTAGGAGCCCAAGGGTTCGCGTCCTTGTGAGAAGCAGAACTGCCTAGTGTCATCTCCTGGACAACGTGACCTCGGAGCTTCACTTCACCTCGCACCTCTCAGCCTGCAGGACCTCAAAAGGGGATGCCCAGATCTGTAGGCCTGGTTCATCCAAGTGGTCTTTACGTACTGAAGGGCTCCCCTGGGAGAGAACATGCCTGAGCAYGGAGGCGGGCGGGATCCTTTGCAAGAAGCAGAGTGGGAGAAAGTATTCCCATGCAGTAAGAAAAAAAAGAAATGTTTGCAATATTTCTGTTTTTCTTTCTTCAGCCTTGAAATGCTATTTCTTTACATAACCCAATAAAATGATTACTTTTATCTCAGGGAACACGGTATTTTTATCTTCAGGATGCGTCAGAATTTCCTGCTTTTTTTCAGCAAAACCACCTTTGCTTGAAAAATAAGACCCTCACTGCTAGAAAAAGTGGGCTGATTTTCTCCCAGGATAATTTAAAGTTTCAGTAGGACACTGCTGCCACTGAAATCTTGTCAAATTTTGTGAAACTTGTACAAAGGGAGGATGAATTTCTAGGAGAAGTTTTTTAAAAGCTGAACACCTCCCAAATGGTTGAAAATATTTCTCCTGCTGCCACCAGGTGTGCATATGCAATTCCTCTGGGACACAGCCACCTCCAGGGTGTGACAAGTAGCCACAAATGCATCTCACAGCAGACTGAATGACACTGGGGGGCAAAAGGAGAAGCAAAAATAGAAYGAAAGCCATAAGGGTAAAAAATTGCTCTTCTGCTCTCTGTGCAGTTTTTAATATCCAGGTGGAGCAGGAAGCACTTTGTTTAAGCACTGTGATCCTCTGGCATTCCTCTCCCACCCCAAATGCTGCAGGTGTTCATGTAATRGACATCCAGCTCAAGCATCTGCTTCTCCTGAGGTCTCTTCTGAAAGACTCCCAAGCAAAGGCATGCAACTCCCAACACAAGAGCTAAGGGGATGTGAGCCCATGGCTCACAGGAGCATATACCTTGAATCGTGAAGTCAATCCTTGTATCACAAAACCTGCGGCTCTACAATTTCCCCAAGCATCGTAACCATGAAGCTGCCCAGGAGCCAGAGCTTTTACAGTAGAATCAGAGGGGAAACAGCCTCCAGTCTCCCCTCCGATCCTCTGCAGGYTTTGGTATAGGGACCCTTTTACTACATCTTAGCTGGGCTCTCTCTCTGTATTTCTTATTGGCACATTGCTCTGTTGCTGGCTCAAAACATATAYCACTGTTCAGTTCAGCTCACTCGAGCAGCGATTAGCCAGAACTTCCAGCAAGACAACTGCTGTAGGTTGCTTGGTTTACACCAAAGCCACTGCCGGAGCTCTCCTTTGACAAATGCAAGCCTCATTTTTCCTTAGTCCACTGCCTTATTCTACCCATCTGTGACACCACATAAACTAAAAATAGCTAGTAATATGTGACACCTAACCTCAATCGCCATAGCAAACCCAGTATCACCACGGACCAGGGTTCTGCTTTTAAGAACTGTGCTTAATCCAAAGGCAGAGATTGATTCTATTTTTCACAAAAATCCTCAGGAAATACAGCTGAGCCCCCAGGCTCAAGAAGGTCACTTTAAATTCTGTTCCCATAAAAGTACTTTTAAATATTGAAATATTCCTAAATTTATGCAAAAATTTGATTTTCACAAGGTTTTGGCAGTTCTTACAAAGACTAAGATGTTGCTAAAAAAGGCAGAAGTTCTTGCTGGGAAGCACCAGGTCTGTCTTTTTTTTTTTTTTTTTTTTTTTGAGACAGAGAGAGAATCTGGCTTATTAAGCCTTTTAACAAATAGATGAGTTAAAAATCAGTGGTTCAGACTCCTCTGCTTCCATTTTTGGGTTAATTTAAAACTACTTCCCCCAAAAAGGTTCAGATTCTCCTGGGTATAATTCCAGGATCTCTCTTCAAAACAAGATTTCTTCCCCATACAGAGTTATCATATTGTGTGCGGTATAAGCATGCGAGTGAATTGGATAGGAATAAACCATGGAAGAGATTACATTCTTCTTTTGTTCTTTTATCTTTTTTGGTTAATTGCTGCCATGTTCTGCTCTTCCTTATATTCTTCCCAGAAACCCAGAGATAGACAAATGATTACTACAGCCAACAACTGGGCCTGAACCAAGRGCCTTCAGAGCCAAAGATACTGTTCGAAACCACACACCCAGAGTCCTCGAGGGATTCACATTTCCCATAAAATCCTTTGCTCACCTTGCCGGAGCTCCTCTTGCTACTTCAGAGGGGAGAGACCACCTCACGAGGTTGTGCAGGCTCCCACGTGCAGTCAGGCTGCAGTCTTCCCTGATCCCATCCAAAGGATTATGGGCGTCTTGATGTCTATTGGAAGCCTAGAGGTAGGTATTGCAAAAGCTCTTCTCTTTACTAACTGCATGGTTTTCCTGGATGCCCCACAGYCCCCTGCTTCCCTTTTTCATCTAGAGTGAGATTGGTTCAATTACCTCTTCTTTGCAAGCATTTTCACACTCAAGAATGACACGTGGCCAGGGGCTCCTGTAAGGTGCCAAGGGCACCTTCCGCCCTTGGTCGAGCGAGCTGGAGCTTCTCAAGCAGAAGATTCCTCAAAGTGGCATATACTTCCCTGGCATCCCAGAGCACGTCAACAAGAAGAAATTCTCAAGCATTGCTGGGTATCAGCTGAGGCTCCTTGTGAGATGTTCTTGCAACAAAGTTCCTTTCCGTAATTAGGGCCTTGATGTCCTCTCTATATTTCTGGGGCAGTTTGTCAATAAATTACACTCATTATGGAAATTGAGTTGGAAGCTTTAAATTTCAGGCTTGGCAATAACTCTCTCCTGTGACTTTAAAGTAGTAGTTGTTCTGGTGCTTTTCAGCTACAGTCATTTTCAGGCTGCTGCTACATATTCTTTTCATTCACAGTAGTAGATAAGAATAAAGATACTCTGTTCCCATGGAGGGTGCAAACTCTCTCTTATCTGTCTGTTTTGAAGATGGGAGTGACAATATCTGGTGTCTGTCAGATATTTTTAGCAGGTCCCAATACAGCTTTGTTAATTGGAAGAGCTATTTTTCCTGGAAGAGAAATGCTCAAAATGTCCAATAATTGATGAAGGCCTCCTGCAAAGCCTCAGATGGAAGCAGGAGAGATTCATTTACCCTCTTCAGTAGTTCCTGGAAGTCTTTATTTTCAATCAGAGAAGACAGTTTTCTGCAGGGAGCAGATACCAGTGACAGAATATCCTGAATACACAGGGACATCAGGAGGAAGGAGGAGGAGTTGAGCTACATGGTATGCTCACAGATCACAGGCCCGTAAGAGACCTCCCTGCCTGGCCTGCAGAATCACACACACATACAAAAAACAGCCTGAAGGGACTCCACAGCCTGTCTGTTCCCTCTCGCAGAAACAGTCAGCTGTACCTATGTCATTTCTAATAAACGTTCCTAAAAAGGTAGGCAAAAGAGCCCTCTTCTGTCTCATTAAGTCAGAAGAAAAGAAAGAGAACTCAGCCAGGAAAGACAGAAACGTTGACGAGCACTAGCTTGTAGCTCTGTGGAGGACAGGCATTTGGCATCGCTGAAACAAAGCCTGTGTATTCTGGGATGAAACAAGTAGAGCCTGATTCCTCCCTCTCTGGGATCCTTTGCCCCTGGGTATACGAGCAAAACCCAGGCACGAGACGCTGTGAATGCTGAGGCTAACGTGGGGTCACCAGATCGGCCACAACTGACATACCAACACGCCCCACGCTCCCAGGCGGCATCAGCACGCTCGGGGCCAGCGGGTGCCTTACACCTCTGTTTCGGTCCAACGGGAGGTTTGCTCACAGAGTAGCGCAGGTTATAAGGAGAGGTGCTGCCTTACAACCCTTCCGAGGTCCAAGTTGGCTGTAGAGTCTCCTTAAATTGCAATGAAGGAGCTATTCATCCTGTCCTCCCCATTTTATACATCTTTGACAGCAATCAAGCAGAAACACTTTAAGCCTCAGTTCATTCGGCCTAAACTCAACTATCCCAATGTACTCACCAAATCCACATTGTCTCRTCTAAAGGGACAGTAAGGACTCTCTAGGGCTGATGAGCAAGACTCACRTGCTAGCTACTCCCTCATTCCCTCGCATGGTGTGGGCATTCAGCGCAGAGGCAGGTATGGGAGTAAAAGCTTGCGTATGCCACAAATAAACTTGACTTTCAACATATCTTTGCACAGAAATGGCACTGGGCACCTGATGTCAGCCCTCTGCCAAGCAGAATGATGGCTCAGGGCTCATCATCTGTCTCCTGCCTTCCACAGATCCCACAAGCTGGCCAGAGTGGGAAAATAATAGAACAAAGAAAGCCTTTTCTTTTAGCAGCCCGCAAGTCAGAAAGCCTATTAGAGTCCCCGTGTCAGAAATCCATACTTGATTATATCACAACAAATGAAATTGAGAAAAATGACAGCCCCATTTAAAGCTGCCATATTTGGTTATGTGTGATAAGAGAGACATGCAACGTGGTGACTGAGTTGGGGGAGGAAGGAGGAGAAAAGGAGGAAGAAATCATTTGCAGCTAGAGTTATGTGGAAATTAAAATAAAATGTCATCATACTGGGAGGCAACTGGGGCATGGAGGCAACTCCTCAGCCACAGATTTATTTGTGGTTGCTTATTAGGCAATGTCTGATCTGCGCCATGATTAACATATGTCAGCTGTAATTTTTGACATTGCAGAGATGTTTGTTGGGGTGGGGGGAGGAAGGAGAAAGGAGAGGATAAGACCAGATTGGGCTGTGGGGCTGCCTTCATCTCTTCCGCAAACCAAATCCTTAAAGGGAAACCAGAGCAATTAGCTACCTTGCCTTTCATTGTAAAATGAATACTTACCAGTTTAATTAGTAAATTGCACACAGCTCTCAGATACCGCGCTCACGCTAGGTAGGAAAAGTCTGGTCAAAGAGGGGTCAAATGCTGGAGAGGGAGGAGAGGGCTTGCAAGACTTCCCTGCTCTTGGGCAAGGCATGGGGAGAAGCTGCACAGATCCCTCAGCGGTCGCTCCTCCTGGCCTTCACACGGCAAAGCTGCAGGAAACCCTGCACCTGCAGAGAGGCAGGGTTTCCTGTGGGGCGACACGACCGACTGGGAGAGGCCCTGCGTTTCCCTCGCCATCCTACCCGAGGTTGCTGGGCAGGACCACCTGGACGACTCCAACTACTGCAAATCCGAACTGGGTCCTTCATGATGCAACTGAAGACCAAGTCCTGAATGATGGCAGGGGAGTATTTGCCAAACACTTCTTAGACTCTGTAGTTATTAATCCTGTTTAGTTTGGTAAATGCCCGAAGGCCAGACTGGAACATGGCCCTATCGCRTTATTGTTGTACTACTGTTGTATTGTTATTGCAGACGGTCCCTGCCCTGAAGAACTTGCACTCTAAGTAGATGTGTCAGACACATTTGTATCTAGCTTGCACAGCAGCAACAGCAAACGCTTCGCACTTATAGAGCAAATTACATCCAAACCCTGTACTGCTACTCTTGCATTTTCTCCGGCGTGGAGCTACATCAGCCTCACGCTGTCCTGAGGAACGATGCCTCGTTAAGGGACTTGCTCAAGGTTATAGTGGAAAATCAGAGATGGAGCATGCATGTTACTCAATCCCCAAACTTCAAAAACGTGCATGGAAGGAGTTGAAGAAAACAAGAAACTCAATTAGATTTGCAACCAAGCGACATTCGCAGAAACACTGTCGGATACACGGGCAGCTGGGGCGGGAGAAAGTAAGTGACAGGAGAAGGGATATTTACACATATTTGATCGCTGGAGGAACAGAAGAGTCTGAACCTTTCTGATCAGTTAACTCATTGATCCTAAATTCTGCATGTACCAGAGAAAACGGAATTTTAACTAGATTCTAATTACTTGTTTGTTCTTGGCAGGAGAAACTCAGCAGAGAGATGTATGTGCAAGTTTGTTTATGCTCATATTGAGCACTGCATCTTTAACAGCCTTGTGATTTGAGCGAGGGGGCTGGGAGAGGCAGCTCTAATTGTTTTATCCTTTCGGCTGCTACTGTTGAGCTGATGGGAAAAACCAAGACTGTAATTCTCATCACATTCGGCATCATACAGAGCACATGCTCAAAACACAGACTGGGAATAACACGACCTCCTGTTACCAGCGACCTCAGAGCCAGAGCTTGCCTTCTGCGACCCCTGGGAAACCGTGCGCTTTGCCTGGCGCGCACGGGTGGCACCGGGGAAAATCTGTCCCCTTCTGAGCTCTATAAAGAAGCAAGAAGGAGGAGAAATGGGAATCCAGCATCTAAGCGCTGTCTAAGCAGYGGCACGTGCACGCGTGCATCGCCTGGGCAGGTTCCCGGGGGCTCTGCCGCCGGCCCCAGGCTGCRCAGTGCCCAACAGCGACCTGGACGGGCGTCCCGCTTGGCTCGGGTACCGCCCAACCCAGCTTTCGGGAAGGCGGCACGGGGGCCAAGCACGCTGCTGCCGGCGTGGCAGAAGATGATCRAACGCAGCAGAGCCAGTTGCTAAACAACCGCGCGCCTCCCGTCCCCGCACCAAGCGCAGAAGTGACGGCGCCCGACGGCGCCCGCGCGAGGCAGGGCACGCGCCTGGCCGGCGTGCGGAGGCACCAGGGCCCCGCTGATCTTCAGGGCCAGCAGCCTGGAGGAGACCAACCAGAAGGGCAGGACCGCTGCGGGCGGGCAGGAGCGGATCCCAGAGCTGCACCAAGGCAGGCCCCGCGCCGCCCGGCACTTCGGTCGCTGGCCGGGAAGGGGCAGCCCCCACCCCGAGGAAGCACAGCGCTGCTCCGGGCGCACGGCGCTTCGGCGAGGGCACAGCGCATCAAGCGACCCCAGATACCTGCCCGGCCACCAGCCTGATTTTTCCCCCAGATCTGAGCACGGCGTGGCTGCGCATCAGGACGACCGGGAACGCTGCCGAGATAAGCGCGCTTGGGCCGTGACTAACGCAGCTTTTCCACGGCTATCCCGGGCTTAGGCCAGCCTCCCGGGCAGGCTCCCCGCAGCAGTCGCGAGCGGACCTGAACTCCAGGCCGTTTCTGATGCCGACGCGGAGTCACAGAGCTGCACGGCCGGGCTGCTGCCCCCATCCCGTCTATCCTACCTGGCAGCAAACCTCCCGGCAGCGCGGCGGGCGCCAAGCCACGCTAACGCACGGCTTGGGCTGGGCCTGAGGCAGAACCCAACAGGCTGACATCTGCCCATCGCGCACCACGCAGCCACCCTCCGACGCGGGAGGGAAAGGGAAGGGGGGAGGAAGGGGTTGGCAGAGCAGGACAAGGTGGCGCTCAGCTGACCGTCCTCTGTCCACGAAACTCCCCGCGATGCCCCAGAGCGCTGCATGCCTGGGGAGGACGGGGAAGGGGAGCCCACAGGGCTGGAGGTTCGAGCGATAGGGACTGAAGCCGAGACAAGGCAGAGGGAGAGAGAGAGGGAAAAGAAGGAAATAAAAGGTCCAGCACATTTGCTTTTAAATAAGAAACCAAAATATTGTGATGAGTCATTCATTATTCTTCTAGAACTAGGCACGTTTGCATGCAAATAATGGAATGACATAAACGGTTATAAAGTACGTCTCTTACCATATGAACTCGGTAGAGAATGCTAATTCCCAAAGTCATGAATGGTTTAGAGAAATCAATCACCTTCTCCCGCTCAGCAGTAATCGTCAGCCCAGCCACYGCCAGATCGGCTTTCTGAAGAAAGGAAAGCAGAGAAGATGAGGATCGCCGGCCCGGGGAAAGGCTGGGGGCAGGAAAGCAGCAGAGCCATGCCCTCGGTAACACCGGACGCCCCGCTCCGGCAGGACGGGCAGCCCAGCCGTTCGGGACGGGGCGCGCGCCGCGGGCGAGACCCAGGCTCTGCGCACACCAGCAGGAGTTTGGTGTCGCCCTCCGTGCGCAGACCCGTCTCTCCCTTACTGAGGGCTCTGAACAGTAACTCGTATTTGTTGAATGCTTTAAAACCTGGCAAAACAGGGGCCATCAAGGCAGTAACTGTTGTACTGATCTGAAGAAACAGAGAAACTCCCTCACTCCAAAGTGCCTGCTTAGCACAGGTGCCCCCTTCCAGACAAGACTGTTACTTGTAAGCACCACAGGTAAGAAACCGTAACACAGCAGAATCATTACCAGTGTACCCTGAATTATGAAGTTTAAAAGCCTGCCAACCACAGACTTCCAAAATTGCAGATCAATCACCAAAAAATTCAGGGGACCGGCAAAAAAAATCCCAGATCGACTTGCAAAGCAAATGAGATTAAGGAAAAAAATAAAAAGAATTTCTTCCAAGGTTAATATCCTTGTAATATAGATAAGGGATTTGAATTTTAAATATTATTTTTATTACTCTAGCTCTTTTAAGGTCTGTAATTGCTTTCTGTAGAAAATGAAGTCTCCTCCATTCTCTTATATATTTGTTTGCCTGCTTTGCAGGAGGGTGATTATACACGTGGATAAAGAGAAGCGGGGGGAGCACAATTTGCCCTTCTCTGTCCCTGCATTTCATAAGATCTGTGCAGAAGCCAAGGCACCATCAAGGCCTGAAGACTCAATAAAGTATGCAGCTTATCTCCCAGGATCCATGCCCTAGTTGTAAATGCACCGTGCAAAGGCAAATTTGCAGGTCTGCTACTCTTACCATGCTCTCTGAATCTGATGCTCCTGCATCATTTTCCTCAAGAAAAATAGGATTAATCACCTCCTGGCAGAGGTTCTCCAGATGTTTCTTTTCCTTCCCCTCCCAATGCACCTGCCCATTTAAAGGAAAGCAGGGAGAAAGGACCAATAAAAAGTAGGAGCTTTGAGAGCAAAACAAAGTGCAGCATTACTGGAGCTTGCAGGAAGAAGAAAAGGGAATAGAAAGGCTAAGAACAGCAAAACTCCGCATAAATAAATAAGGTGCAGGGGTCAAGGGGAAGGTGATCTTACACAGTCCATGCGGGACTGGTTTATTGGACAAGCCCAGTGCCAGATTTTGCAATTGTTTGCAAGCAGCTATTAGGGATTCCTGGAGGTTCAGGCTGGAATGAATTACAAGCTAGGGAGAATTTCCGCCTAGCCAGACATTTACCCACAGGGTTTTTAAAAGGCACCAATAATCATAGCATGGTATGTGAGCATTTAAGCCCTATGTAAACACCAGCAGATTACAAAGATGGGATCAATTCATCTATGGAATATGGCACATAAGGAATTTTATCTGCAGGGAAAGCCTAAAGCTTCCTAAACCTCTCTTGTCTGTACTTAAAAGGGTTTGCAGGTACTGTTGTCCTGGGGAGAGCTCTGCCAGCAAACCCCTCAAGGAGATACAGCTTATTCTGACAACAGCTTTCTTCTCCCAGTTCTCCAAACTGAATACAATTCTACCAGCAAAATCATAGACCCAATACATGTCAAATACGCCACATCAAAGATGTTTCTCTAAGCTCTAAGTCTGTTTTCATCCTCCCCTCCCCTCCCGGGCCAGCATAAAGGCTCTGTGCAAAGGAGCAGCGCGGCCCCCACCGTTTTCCCAGCTCAGGAGCGTTACAGCCACCTCCTGGCTCAGCTCCGGCCCTTGCCTGGCCTCCCATCCTCTCAGGGGTGAGAAAGGGATACCACCAGGGAACTCCGTGCACTCAGTTATTCCCCCTTTGGGACCTTTCCAGATCATGTAGGCAGCAGCATCTTGAAAGCTGCTCTTACCTACGCAAAATATAATGCAAATCCATCCCCCTCCCTTTGCCTGCAGAGCTGAAACTCAGCACAACAGAGCTCCCCTTTCCTGGGCACATCGTGCTTCRTGCCCCAGGTCCTTTCTCCAGAGGGTCCTGCCTTTCCACCCTCCACAGAGGTACAGCCAAGACCCTCGGGCCTTATGGGCCTTAGACATGGAGCATTTTTCCCCGAGGCCGGATGGGGTCAGTGCAAAGAATTATCCAGCACATCTGGGAGCACAAAAAGACACCAAGAGCAGCTTGCTGAGCCCAAGGAACAGCATGCACTGAGATGATGAAGTGACAGATTGTGGTCTCCAGGCTCTCAAGCCTCCCCACCTGCAGGAGCTTTCATGTGATGTGTCTGCTACCTGCTCCGACTTGCCCCGCAACCCTGGCAGAGAGGCATGAAGGCCATCAGGGCCTTGAATTCCTTCCACTTACTCCCTGCCTGGTCAACTTTGGTCCTTTCAAGACTCATGCCATCGGAACTCACAGTAGCTTCCAGGCTGCTCTAACCTATGTGCAATTCAATGCAAATCTGTCTTCTCCTTTGCCAGATGCTTCTCGCAGCAGAGACCTGCGGTCCTCACAGCTTCATCTGACTGTGCTATGTCAGAGACTGACTTTCTCTCAAGGCTCAGAAGTCATGCAAGTTAAGAGCTGATTTCTGACAGCAATAAACTTTGATCTGGGAATCGCATGCAACGTTTTCTCTGCCTGAATACCATCCATTTCACGCTTTCAACTTTGCTTCCTGATGTTTACAAAGCTTCCTGTGACTCACTGAGGTCAGCATATCTTAGTTACAGAGGGAGCTTTGCAAACCCTGGCGCTTCCACCCCTCCCCACCTGAGCACAGGCAGAAGTTAGCATTTTATAGACTACACAATRCATTTGGGGGAGGAATGGGTTTTACTTGGCACTTCCACACTCTGTCCACACCCTGGTGCTAGGGAAAGAGGGGAAATGGGAGGCAAAAAAGGGGGCAGGGGGTGAACACTGCATGATTCTCATCCTTCCAGTGCATGCTGTATTGCAGCTGTAAATATCAGCACGAAACAGGCTTAGCAAAAGACCCAGAGCATTAGGGGAGCAGAGACAGATGCTTCGTTAACAAAACACTGCTTAAACAAGGGCAAAACTCTCGCCAGAGCAGAGGAAGCCCAAGCGGGCTGCTGTCAGAGATAAAAGCACGACCTGCTGTGACTATACCTGGCATTAACCGTGGGTTCTGCCTGCACGAGCAGCGAGGCTGGTGCTGTGCCGGAGAGGATGCTAAGCACGGGGGCTGAGCCGGGCTCCGGAAGCAGGAGAACAATTAAGCATCCTTAAGGAGTAAATCGCAGGGATTGCCTGTCCTGAGGAGGCGGCTGCCTCCTCGCTGCGGATGCTGACAAGGCTCATGTTGACGCTAATGGTGATGAATGGAGCGTGACGTCAGCCCTCCGCTTGGCACGAGAGGATCCCGCGGAAGGAATCCCACGGCACTCGGTACCGTCCGGGAGACGATCCCTGCTCTGGCCCTGCAGTTATTCACAAGCCTCCTATTAAGCTACAGAAACAAAACGCAACGAGAAAGTCCCCGTGGCTTAAGGCTGCCTATAGCTGCATATGAAGCACAGGGAAAACAGCTGGAATGACAGCTCTGGAARCACTTTCAGGAGTGTGATTCCCTGGCTTTTAACAGGACCTCAGATCCTAAACCCCCTGGGTGAATATGAGGCTCTGCTTCTCACCAGCACTGTCCACAGAGAACTGACAGTACGGTCAAGGTCAGGGAAAGCTGTTTCTTACCCTGCTTACAGTGCTTGGCCCTGGCTCCCAGGGGGCTTCAAAAAACTGAAATCAGAGTTCAGCCTTCAGGACCTACCTGATTTGATGCTAATGCCCCCCCCCCCCTTATGGACCAGTTAGCAGGGACATTTGTTGCAGACACTTGCTCCACTGGACACCTGACTAGACATGGTACTGAGCAAGTTGCTGTGGGTGCCCCTGCTTTGAGCAGGGGGAGGCTGGTCTAGATAGTCCCCAAAAGTCCCTGCCAACCTCAGCTATTCTGCACGGTTCTGTGAAAGAAGCACCAGCTCACCACGCGGCAACTGCTCTCAGACTGCAACAGGCTCAGATTGGATTGCAACCCAGCTGCAAAGCAATCAGTTTGGTGCACCAAAGAGATAGCACACAGGTGGACAGAACTAGAGCATGAAATCACAGCACTCAAACCTGCTCACATGCATGTGATATTTTGTACCTCAGGATGGGCTGCTTCAATAGAAACCGCAAGGACCCTGACCCCATAAAGCACACAGTCTGGTATCTCTATTCCTCCCTGTCCCAGCCACTCTTTCTCCACCAACCTTCAAGTGAGACAACACTAGCGGTTGCATGGATGAGCTTCACCCTGGCTCCTGAACCTCAGCCTCGTTGCTTTGCTTTGCCAGTAGCCTGCATGCACCCCCTGGCCCCTCCAACATTTCTAGCACCGCAGCAGACTGCAGTCTTCGGCTGGAAGGGGAAGACTAGAGCCTCCCATTCCCCCGGGCAGAAGGCTTTGCTGCTTCACCTGTTTTGCACCAGGCTCCTTTCCAAGCCCAGCACATGTAGGTAAGGCTCATTTCCTGCCGCTCTCATCCTCGCCTGCCCGCAGTGCAGCTCTGGTTTCCACGGGCTAACAAGCCTGCCGAAAGTTCAGGGTTGGTTTGCTTTTTAAAAGCACAGAGCGGTTCAGCTGGCAGCCTGTTCACCTGGGCAGTGGCTCACGCACGTCCAAGCGAGTGACAGAGCGGCCTATCTGTATCTGCACGTCTGTCCGCTGGCATTACGGGAACGGCTCCGTCACCCGATCAACATACGGATTGCTTCTGCTCCAGCTGCCTATTTGATTTGACAGGAGGTATTCTGGGTCCCGTGGTCCCTCCTGCTGGACAAAGCAGGAGCCAGGTTGGGCACCTGGATGTATATTCTTGCATTTAAAACCGGGGCCAAATAAGGGTTGCTTGCAATTTTTTTTTTTTTTTTTTTTTTAGAAGGATGCGTATGAATTCTGCCATATGAAAAGTGACAGACTGAAAGCCCTGGAAGCTGCAGCCCTCCGTTTAAGCCAGAGATGGGGATGGGACAATCAGGAATCAGTGCAGACTTCAAGTCCACCATGACCTGGGCAGAGGGCGACTACCTCTAGGAGCACGAGGAAAAAGTCTGTGCCTGGTGTCCACCTTACCGCGAACAGCCAGGATGGGGACCTCAAGGCACCAGGAGGGAGCCCCAGCTCGCCCACATTGCACGGACCACCTTAGGCGCGATGCTGGCAGTCGGCAGCGTGATGCAAACCTCGCTGCCCACCACCACGCTGTGTTTGCTCAACAGCCTACGCTGCCTCACTTCCCCCGCTCGCCCTCCCTCCCCATCCTCCTCAAGCCTTCCATGTCAGCTTTGCCAGCGCAAATGCAGGCAAACAGGCTCCCCCTCACTCCCTTCACCCACACGCAGCTTTTCTTGCTGAACACCAACACCCACCACCAAGCGGAGAGCAGGACTCTGCCAATTTTGAAATAACTTCTCCCTCCTTTCCCCTCCAATCCCCTTCCTGCCATTCCCTGTSTTTGGAGCAGATGAAGGCAGAGGGCCTCTATCTGATTGCAAAACACCTCACGTGCACCTGGCTGCCAGCAATGAAGCTGAAACCTCGACCCCGAAGCTTTAAGGCCCTTTCAATTCTTGGCGTTGCTGCTCCCAGGGTCAGAGACGGTTCTCAGCGGCGTGAGACCAACAACCTCTTCTGTGGCAGCGCCAACCTTGGGCCTCGGCACGAGAGCAAGGTGCTCTGGGCAGGGGCTGGTGCCCAGTGCTGGCACCTAACAGCACAGGGGGCTGATCCCTGACTGCAGCAGAGCAGAGAAGTTTCTAGGAGGTTTTGTAGAAATGCTGCAGTTTCAGATGCCTGCCAATAAAGCTTCCTGGCAAAACCAAGCCAACCCACCCCCTATTAGCTTAACTCTATGCTCCATGAGCAGCTCCGAGACGGGTAAATTCAGGAATTGCTGCTGAAGGATCTCTCGGGCACAAGCCCATCTCTTCCCAGCCAGGACAGCAAGGGAGTTAATCACCGAAGGCTCACTGCAAGTTGACGTACAGGCGCTGYGTACAAGCCACGACCAAGACAGCAAATACAGCTGTACCAAAAAAAAAAGAGCAAGCTGTCGCATTGCCTTGAAAATACATTCATTGGCTTGTATCGGACTAGCGAATTCATTCCAGCTCGAGGACATAATGGAAAGAAAAAAAAAAAAAGAGGAGACAACCATTCGGGACTCAAAGCAAGAGACTAGACCGTAACGGGAAGAAGCGAGACATAATTCTTTCAGCCCTTCTCTATTGTCCCCGAAGGCTATGACACCGCACAACAGGAGACAGCAAGATTTACCGTTCCTCCTTGTTTCCTTGTTACAGAGAGCACGCATGTAAAGTGTCACCTGAACTGCTGGAGATTGAAGTCTTCTATCCCAGGACCTGGCAAGGCTAACGGGAACTATACGCCATCCAGAAAGTGGTTTTACGCCCCTGCTCACTCAAGGAGTTAAGAAAGGAGCTCAGCCTTCCTGCCCTCGACTCACACCTGGACCAATTAGCTCGGTGCTTTCCGAGTTTGTGACATCTTTCACTCAGGAAGGTGTGACTCCTTCCAAGTGGTTTTTCCCAAGCCAAACCTCCATCAGCTGATAACAAAGTTTACAGGTTTCCCGAGTCAAACTGCTGACCTAGATGCAGGAGTATCTACAGCCCTTCCACTAACACCCCAAGCCATCCCGGTCCCCATGTTCCTTAGCTCTTAATTACTTTTGTGAGCAGGTCGATAAGATATGTACTTGTGAATTTGGGTCAGCAACAAATTTATGTTTATATAGCTTCCTTCTCAATCATATTATAGTGCACAATTAGCTGTAATAGAATTTTCAGCACATAAGAATAAATCAATGGCTGGTTAATTTAGAAGCAATAAAATGAAATGCTTTTCCCATATAGCCTATGGTTGCTCTGAGGACATTCAGTGCCAGGAAGATTACAGAGACAAAAAAATAATAATAATAGTGGAAAGGTACTACATGGACCTGGGGAATTTACGGACCTTCTGGTCAGGCACACTAATCAAACCTCATGTTTCTGACCAACCAACCAGSGGCAGGTAAGAATCACTTTCTTACGCTAATGCAGCAGGACACGAAGAGTCAGGTGCAGAGCTCTCACTTGTGGTAGGAGGATGCTTTGAGCCCTGTGGTAGGTCCATGTCCTGACCAGCATCCTGCCCATGCCAAAGGCTGCAGAGGGGTAAGTTGGAGGCAGAACAACTCAGGGAACAAATCCACTGAGAAAGCACGTAAGCCCCACATACGATCTCCTGGCTCTATTTCAAGTGGTCCTTAAGGTGGTTTCACAGATGAATAAGGGGCTGGGACAAGGACAAACTCCCTTCTGGGCTATCACAGAAGAGGGAGACCCTGTAGGGCAGTGGAGTGACCTCAGAAAGCAAAATCCCAAACAATCCCGAAAAAAACACAACAGCACGCACACGGCCCAGTCTGCCCTGGCTGAACTGAGTCAAAGTGTCAGTTCTCGGGAATGATCAAAAACTTGCTGAAACCATTAGAAGAACTCTAAAGGGTCCAGAAAGAACAAAGCAGAGAAAGCTTTTTCTCTTCTCCAGTTTTTGATTCAGCTTCACACAGGGTTTGCCAGCTGTCCTGCTGAAGCAGAAGCAAAAATCCTCCTAAATAAGGCTAGAGCTGAAGAAGAAACAAATTGTTTCTATGTGAAGATGAAGTTAAAACACTTATCTCTACCAAAAAAAAAAAAAGTCCTCCAGAAGCTCCCATTTAATAGAGAGGCACTGCCAAGGTTACAGGCCAAAAATCTGATGGCTGTTCCTTCCCTTTGTTTGCAGAGATCACACACTGCTTTGCGTGCCTTCCTTCTTGCCTCCCAAAAGAAACATTGCAGAGCTGATTTATATGTATTTGTATATGTACATACATATATTTATATATCAATATAGATGTATAAAAACTATGCCAATAGCCCAGAGCATTTGCAAACAACTGTACAGAAAACTCCTTAGAAGAGCCAGACGGAGGTGGAATTTCAGCTGGCGCCAAATGCTATCGCTCTGCTGGGGAGAGGATGATCTGGGAGACAGGACATTGGTTAAGGAGGGATTTTGAGTCAGTAAATTCTSTGTCCTGCGCGACCCTAAGTCACTCATTCAGATCCAGACTCGTCCCACGCAACTTTAGACACTTGGCTGAAGCTCTCTATTCACCAAGGTCTCCCTCGATAGCCAGATGCGGTGGGCTGACACCTCTTCTAGAGATGCTCGTGGCCAGCAACTGCGCTAGGAGCCCCGGTTCGTGCCAGAGGGGACAGATCCAGGCCTTAGTTTCCCTGCTATGCAGGAGAACATACCACCAGCGTGAGGATAATTATGGGGTGGCRCAGGTGTGCCTCTGACCGAGCACCRCGTGTTATCACAGACAAACCTCGGCGCAGATTTGCCACCAGCTGAGAAACTGTCACCGGGTTCTCATAGGTGCTTCAGTAATAACAAGGCAGTGTAGAAATTGGTGAGCAGGGAAGTATCGGTTTAAAATAACATCAATCTTAACRTTAGCTTTGGCTAAGCCTACTTTACTAAGACTCTCAGAGCATCTCGGGAACTCTATTTAAGCCTCGGGATCCCTGGGGAAGGACTACCTTTAGCTGCTGAGGAAAACAAGGAACAGAGAGGGGGCACAGCCTGAGCAAGCACACACGAAYGCGGAATTGTTGTCAAACCCGGAAAAAGCATCATGCTGTCAGTCTAGCTGCTGTGCCGCAACACCTCGGATCAGAGCTGTGAAAAGAACTCAATCTACGTATTTCAAGCAAACAAGAATGTTCCCCTCCAAAAATGATACTCAAAGTCAAGGAGTTGAAACAAATCAGCCAAAACTTTTCTGGGCAGAAATGCGATGTTTACTCCCCATCCCAAAAGTCTGTTTCTGTAAGTTTTCTTCAGTTTCCACCAACCCCCAGAGTCTGCATAGTTGCCTATTTCAAGTTTTCATTGATTTTTCTTCCACTGAGAAAAAAAAATCCATTCTGTAACCAGCTCTTACCCAGGGATCTCAAATTCCAGCCCTATCTTCCAGCAGAAGTGAACATCCCCTAACAGAGCCCCCTGACAGGGGTCCTAACTGGTCTACTTCAAACACTTTCACATTGACACAAATGCATTTGCAATTAGGAGACTCCATTAAATCGAGATCCTCCTGTCAGAGACTCATGAATGAGCTAAAACCCGAATCCGACCTTATCATCTCGGAGCGCTTAATGAAGCATCAGGGCTTTTCACTGCCAAGTCCCGCTAGAGCACAGCTAAAAAGAACGGCTAATTCACTTACCCGAGCAATCAGCTCCCCGACCATCCCTGTCCACGTGCCATTCGCCTCGGGGACTCCGTACACTCCATCGCCAACAAGGTGGATCTTATAGTTGAAACGCAGGATCTCTGCCAGCTCCTTCAGCATGTCCACGCAGAAGCCCTCATAACGGTCATTGCCTTCCAGCTCCTGATGGTTCCACTTCAGCATTAAGTAAGGGTTTTCCTGCATCGAAACTGGGCAGCTGTCATTCCCATCTTAGCCGAGGAGTCCCAGCAGCACGGCAGTGAGCCGCAGGGACAGAGGGGAGCAGGCTTCCTGGGGTGCTGGGATGGCAGAGGCTCTGACAACGCGCACCCAGAGCAATCTCCGGTCCAGATATGTCCCTTTCGACCACGGTGTAAGGGAGCCTGAAAGCTGCTGTAAGCCATCCCTCGGGAACCCAAGGGAGAGTAAAGCCAGCAGAGTCATTTCTACACTGGTATTCATTAGCCCCCGCTGTGTCAGGAATACACAGGAGACACAGCAGATTTATCCCACTTTAGGGTATGAGTCAGAGCTCAGGGATCATACTTCGGTCATTTTTTCCAGGTAGCAGCTCCTAGAGCAGCCTGGTGACTGCTCTGAGTTACAGCAGGACATAAAGATCCCATCTTCCTTTGGCACGGGCAGGAAAAAAAGGCATATAGCCAGTACTTTCCTAGTTTGGCCTCTTTTTCAGACAAACTTAGTGGGAACAAAAGCACCCAGAGTGCTTCAGGATTTTCAGTGTCTTTAAGAAGGAGCAGAGGCACTGGAAAAAATCAAGGGATAGCCAGCAGAGCGCTGGACAGGAAGCAGGTGGAAGGGGAATTTTGTCATATGAGGACAGTAGTGTCTGTAGATGGGGAGTCTCAGGTTACACCCCTCTTAGGCAATTTTAGTAATTTTATGGGTAGAAGGGACAACTGTCCCTTCCAACTTACCAGCTGTACGCAGAACAAGAACATCATTCACAGACGAATGTAAAATGGCAACTTATCCCCCTCCCAGCCCTCTCCCCAGCTGCTTCTGAACTCATCAAATATCATTTCCATATGAAACATCAACTTGAGTTTAATTACACTGTCATGAATTGTCCTCAGTGCTGTAATTAGAGATTTGATCGTCTGTTCTTTATAAAATCAGTGTGCAATGCTGCGTGTTGGGGGCAGAGGAGACAGGAGGAGGGAATAATATTCTAGCTGATTGACACCCCTAAACACTGGGCTGGCAAAGAGCTAATGGGAACTGTAGGTGACCCTCTCACTTACCAGGATGGTTGTGACAATGAGCGTGGTATTGAACAGACTGTCTGATACGTTAGAGGAGAAGATTCTGTTGTCCATGCTGAGCCCTTCAGAAACGTGCCAGTGGCCAATCTGGAGAGATAAACAGCACGATAATGAAATTTGCAGGGCAAATACTGTACGCACCTGCCATATGGCCGCGGTGACTGATAACCATCAAGGCAGCCCTGTAAAAGGTATTTAGGAACGCTCCATTACTTTTATGACGCACCCCAACTACGGTACGATGGGCAGATCGGTCCCCTGCTGCGCAGCCCTGGCGCACCCCCAGCTGCGTGACGCCTCCAAACTCGCCCCTGCCGTCCCACACGTCCGCACCGCAGCTGCGGCCGAGCCCCGCGGCAGGAGYGCGCTGCGCTGGCAGCAGCTTCCTGGGGCGAAGCAGCGTGCGGCCCTGTCCCCAACATGTCCCTGAGATGGGTCCGTCTCACCCAGCAGCCCCACATGGCCAGGGCCGGCACCTTCTCCGCACCCCCTGTGCTATGCTATCGGAAGCCTTTCCTGCCCATCACACCAAGGCACAACAGCCAGGTAACAGCCGTAGGATGAAGACTTGGTCTTCGCTCCCAACAGCGATGCATTTCTGCTGACCCCTTCGCCTCCCCACTTCTCGAGGTAAAATCCTCAAGACGGCATGGCACAGGAGCATTTGGGAGGAGGCTGCTGAGCAAGGCAATGCCATAGCCCTGCTCTGACTCGGCTACGCCATCCTTTTTAAGCACGACAGCCAGAGTTCATCATGCGGAGCTCTTTCACTGTGATGCCACGCACAGATATTCTGTAATACTGACACAGTTTGGAAGAACTTCAGGAAGTGCTGAAGCCCACTGATTTCACGGTGAGAGCCCAGAAATGGGGAGATGGGGTTGCTGCCCCCAACTCCTGCACTGCCTTATGTTGTCTCTGTGACTTTTAGCAAAGGATTTCACCTGCCTGAAAGCAAGCATAACCTCTCGCTCTCCTCCACAAAGTGTCGTTAAAAGCTGGTATAGACCACTATCACTCCTCATAGGAAAAAGCCACTTCAAAAGGACTATCACAGCAACACAGCTTCTATTGCTAAGAACCAGAGACCAGTGGCATCCATCTGGGGCAAATGCCTTCTAACCTTGACCAAGTATCTTCACCTGAACAGCAGGTATGAAATAAAACCATGTCCTCAGCAATGCTGCACTGTGACTCATCTGTTCTCTGCCCGGTATAATGGATCCCAACTTCTGTGATTAACTACTCAAAACCACTTGATTGAAGCTCGTCACGCCCAACAGCTTCGTGGACAAGCTAATTCACCTCATCCAAGCATCCATGTCACTGCAGGAAACCAAAGTCATGCCACCAGGGCGAGAGAACAGTTCCCCCCCAGTGCTCAGAACATCGTGACTCAGCTGTGACGCAACATAACCAGCTGCTGACTTTAGCAAGGAGGAGGAATATTCACGAAACCTAATTTTAACTTCCAGAGCCTCAACTCCCTCAGAGCACTGGACAGGGAGATCAGYACCTCCAGCAGTTAGTTCAGAGCATGTGCATTAGGCTCCCGCTCTCTTTTGCCCTCTGCATGCTGAAGAGCCGGCCACAGAGCAGGTCCTTCATCGTCACTGAAGCTAGCTGCCACAGCCCTTGGAGGCAGCTGGTGGCACCAAAACGCTAGGGTGTCTTCAGGGCTCCCCTGTCACCACAGTACCAGAGCAAATCCGTTCCACAATTCCCTYACGCTGATAGAAGCGGTCTCAGACACTATCAGTCTAAGGCAGGTTATCCTTTCRCTGTGCCACGGTTGTCAGGGTGGTAGGAACAAATCAATTTTTCTTCCTTCAAAGAGTAATCTTATTATGTTCAAAGAGGTGGGCGGAAGGTGAGGCAGAGCTAAGGGCCAGGCTAGTGCATCACCACRGAAATGAATGGAAACCACGCTGATATACACCACATCAGGATTTACCCCATGTACTCAGGAGCTCTTCTTGGCAGTGCTTTTCCTCTGGCATGACAACCTCAGATTCGCTTCCCACCTTGTATGCCTGAGCCGAACACAACCTGAAACCGCAGTTATGCTGCTACACTGACGGGCAACTGAATTGCTCTGGAAGCTGCGAAAAGGGCAAAGTCCTTTCTTTTCTTGGCTGTAGGTTCAAGTGACTGAAGAGCCTCAAAAAGCTTTTGCCATCTCCRAACCCTAAATACAGTCTCCTCATCTCTAGGCACAGGAACAAGTGAGCAATGGGGAGTACAAGCAAGACAGGTTACACTTCGAGTCTCTGCAGAAAGGCACAGAAAGCAACAGGACAGTCGCATGCATTTCCCTCTGCTCCCAGGCTGGGGTAGAGACATCCTGATGGAGCTGCATAGGTAGAGCCAGCTGAGTCCCTAGAGGAGGTCTTGTTTACTCTGCAGATRACACAACAAAGATTATTCCTCAGAGTTGTCAGTCCAGCCCCTTCTACAATACTAATACCACTCTGCTAAAAGCACTTGTCATGGCAAGGACATCCGAGCGCTTTGCAAGCATTAACTCTTCAAGGCTCACCACCAATATCAGAGGCACCGAGGGCTCATTAGCCTCGTCTGACAAACGGGGAGATTGAGGCAGTGACGGATGTGTCAGAGCGAGCTGGGAGCAGAGGCAGGAGCCTGTTGTCTTGACAGCTTGTTGTGGCTTAACTACCAACCAGCTCGTATAGCAGCACGGTGACATTGTAGCGCAGGACGAATCTCTGGGAAGGACAGTCCCAAATCAGGAGATTTACCGTTTACTTCATGGACACAGAGTACTTGAAGCACAACTTAAACTGGCCCACGCAGGGACTGTACAGGTGCAACAGGATGGATTTTATCYGGTCCATATTCCCCAGCTCTGCACAAAGCTCTTGCTGCGATTGCCAAACAAAAGACCCTCTGCAGCAATTGCCTCTCTGAGCAAGTGATCAGTCATAAGCACTGCCTCATTTTTTTTCTTCCAGATTTCACCACCAGAGATTAGTGACAGATTAACTTTAATTTCAACAGCCCTCACTGTTCTCAAATTTGTCCCTCCCCTGCTGGCATATTGAGACTAATTGACTGCCTCCTCCTTTGACAGCGCAGTGGATTTGACCTTGCTTTCAACACAGCACCAAGGCTAAACACTTCTATGTGCTGGGGTACTTCCACCCTGTTCTGGGCTTGTTCCAGCTCACARCTGACCCCCTTGACAGTATGATAATGACACTAATCATCTCCTCACATGGTTTGGTGTTTC
This sequence comes from Apteryx rowi, assembly GCF_003343035.1. Classification (NCBI taxonomy): domain Eukaryota; kingdom Metazoa; phylum Chordata; class Aves; order Apterygiformes; family Apterygidae; genus Apteryx; species Apteryx rowi. The sequence continues at coordinate 113,222 of NW_020450041.1, forward strand.
TGAAGTCTAATGTGTCAGAACATGTCTGGGATCCTCAGCTCTCTCCCTCACTGCAAGACAGATGCCAAGGTGATTTTAATCATCTCTACTTACGTGTAAAGGACCTCTGAAAAACAGGAAACATTCATCTGCAAAACGCTTTAGAAAACAATCAAATGTTCTACTCAGACTTGGATAAGATGGCCCTGTTGTTAAGGCTCTGGACTAGGACTCAGGAGTTTTTAGGATTAGGGAGTTTTTAAAAGAGGATGTGATTGGTCTGTATAAATACAGCAGGTGGAGGAGGTCCATAGCAAAGGGTAGAACAGCTTTTGAAGCTAAAATGATAGTGTTGGCACAAAAATAAATAGATATAAACCAGCCAGGAATAAACAAGCTGAAAATTAAAGGAGAGTTTCTAATGATCAGAGGCACTGAAGTGATAGAGTACCTTTCCCAGCAGAGCAGAGCGCGCAACACAACCACCCGATTGCAAGCTGGAGCTCGATACCTTTATGAAAGGGCTAACACCACCTGGCAGCATGTGACAGCCCACGGCCCAGGAGGAGAAAGCTCTCTCCGTTCCCTCAACSTCTCCGGCTCGCTCCTGGCACAGCCGCAGACACCCCACAGGGGGAACAAGCCTCCGTTGCCCGTCCTTGTTGCAAGGGCTGCAAAGTGCCTCAAGGCAAAAGGTGTTTCTTGTTACGTGTCCTTGTTACAGGCCAGGAGCTAACACACAGTTTCAGGGCAAGCCAGTCCAAAGAGCAAGCGCTTGAGCCTGGAACAAGCAAGAGAGTGACATTGCTTTGACACTTCCCCGTCTCCACAGGTAGGCAAGATTTCTCAAATTAGCTGCTCTGCAACAGGTGTTATTGGAAACGATGACACTTCAAGATTTCTCTTTGCTGTAGAAAATTACCAGTGCCTAACGCGAGGCGAAGTGTGGCGTTCCAGACTCGCTTCTGTAATCCGTTCAGCTCCTCCAGATCAGACGGAGCCACGCTAATGACGCCTGGGCTTTCAAGCTCCTTGTAGCATGGGATGACAAAATACCACTCAAACTAATGACGCTAACAGTCTTCTGCTTGGTGCCCCGCAGGCCTGAATGGCAGCTGATGGCAGGGAGAGGTGACATGGCAAGACCTCTCCATAAACTTCAGAGGCACTGGGGGCACTTACCACCCCCACTCCCCCAACCAAGAATTCATGTAAAGCCAGTTCTGAATATGGATGTCTTAAAACAGGCAGGAGACTCCCACTGCAAAAAAGCCAGATATCATCTGGGCTCTGCATAGCAGCCTCTGTCCTGAAGATTGCACTCATGACCTCCCTGCTCCTCCGTGTCCCCAGGAAAAGGAAGGAGTGCAAATGCAATAATTTCTCATCAAGTCTGCATTTGGAAATCCTCGTTGGTGCTAACRGGAAAGGGACTGTTCCAGTAAGAGATACAATTAGATAGGTACTTTTAGGTAGGTGCCTTTATCAGCCCAAAGAGGAGGGGATTAGCAWCTTCGGGTGGAAAACAGGAGAAACAAACAAAGGAAACCCCTTAGAGGACACGGCACAAGTCTGCCACATGGCTGACGCTCCTGAAGGACACTGGAAGACTGATGCCAGCAAGGCCTTTGCAGAGGTAGCATGGGACAGAGAGAGCCACCTACTCAAACCTGTACAACCCCCTGACACACACGCAACCCACCTCCGAGGCCACGCACCGACCCCTGCGGTCCCCTTCCTTCCCAGGCATCCCATTCGGACAACATGATTGACACCCGGCTTAGTCCAGAAAGGACCTGACRGGGATGCACTGATTTTGCTGGGTCCTGAGAGGCAAGGACCATCGGCTCTTTGCAGGATCTGTCCCTGAATTCTTGCTAGGGGTAATAACTAGAGAAGAGCAAGTCCCATTGAGACTGATTARCCACTTACAAGTTAAAAAGTTTGGATGCAGCAGGGATCATGGAGGGTCTCGGAGCAATCAGCCGGTAACTCATCTCCATACCGATTAGGCACCCCCCTGTCACCTCCACAGCTCTGTGTCAGGACATCCGCAAAGCCTTTTAGCTAAATAGCAGCTAACCAGCCACATCTAGGACAGGGAGAGAACAAGGGGAGAGCAGCTGGAGCGGGGGACAACACGGCCATTGCGGGGGGCTAGCCCGGAGAGCCGGTTCCTCCACTCCTCCCTGCCTTGCCTGTTTATACCTGCTCTCCTGGGGTCCTATAAATGACATCTCCTCTTCATTCCCCTTCTCCTGTTACGCTGCCAAACCTTAGTTCTTGGTTTACTGCAAATCACCAATCAGAAACCTGCTGCAATGTTTTTTTTAAAGGGGGCAAAGAAAGGGAAAAAACAAAAAGATGACATTTACAAACTCGGTCCTTGTCAGTTCTATGGATCACTGACACATTAATGAGTCCGTGCTTTATCAGGCATCCTGTGAGCAGAGAGCAGCTCTCATATGGCTGGGGAAAAATTTCCACTAGTTAAGCTAAATCAGGAAAAACACGTTTGGTGCGTTACATAAATATATTAAAAATTTAATGCCAAAAAGCCCCGTCTCTCCCTGCCCAAAAGTAATAGCAAGTTTGAAAATCTAAGTGTCTCTAATTTGTTTGCTGGCTGAGATCTGGATCAGCTTCAAGACTCGGTGAATTCTCTATCAAAGCTGATGAGCTGAAAGTCCCTGTGGCTTCGATAGATGGAAGGAGAGAGAGAGAAAGAGAGAGAAATGGGCAGAGAGCGTGAGCTTGATTAAAAAAAGGAGGGAATAAGAGCGTTTCAAACAAGAGCCTGTGCAAATCAGTTAATATGACCCTCGGGAACAAGATTTTCTCCAAGATGTGAATATTTGTTCCTCACCCCATCACCTCACGGTGGGTTTAATTAAATGATTTCTAATGATTTATTCAGTTATTTTCAATACAACAAGCCTGGATGGCTGAGAAGAAAATAACCATCTGTGGCATGGCAGAGTCGCTGCAGCCCCAAGGCCTTTGGTTTCCCTTTGCCGTGACGGGGAGGGGAGAGCAGGGGCAGGACCATGCAGGCGGCCGCGCCAGACGTCATGCCCGAGCCTCGTGGCTCCAGCTGCATCTGCAGGGAGTTCGCTGGGAAAAGCTGCGGGACTTGGGACTGGGAGATGTGTTTTAGAGACTTGGATGGGGCAGCCTGACCTTAAGAAATGCCTGGAGGAGCTTGCATCCGCACGTTGCCTCTCAGCCAGGYGAGGGGTCCCTGAAACAGGGCTGTTTGTCAAGGAGAGACCACCCTGCGGAAAGGCTACCGCGGGAATACATAGCAGTTTTATGAAGAATAACTTCACCGTGATGGGTTTCTGACAGGAGAGGGCTTGCAGCCACCAAACACCCCGACCAGGCAGTAACACACACCAAGGGATTTCCCTGTCCTTCCAGCACCTTGTTAAATGTGACTTGAAGTAATTTATCACCACTGCTCTGATAGGAAATTTGAAAAGCTTAGCCCCAATGCAGGTTTCTTGAGAACCTCTGAAAGCTGCTTATTTACTGATCCATGGTGCATAACAGATTCCTGTCAGATTGGGATTGCTGAAGAAGAGCTGAGACTTTTGCCTCAGAAGAGATGGGCCAYAGATCCCATTTTCTTTGGGATGTACCATCAGCCACTGCACAGGCAATGCTCCAGCTGCCTCCAGCTGCTGGGGTTAATCCCATGCTACCACTCATCCTTCCTGCCTGGGGCATTTTGGGAACACAGGGCAAAGCAGAGAGATAAATGTCAGATGGGACTACAGACCTCCCACCACAGGAAAGGTCTGGAACTAGCACCACTCCCYGATCCTGAAGCAAGTTTGCATACTCCTCTTTCAGGAAAATACAGCTACAGACAAGGAAGACTGACACTGCATCATCTGAAACACAAGCAGAGGCCCTTATCCRTCACCTCTCAGAGAAGGTCTGTTCTTTAAACAGGGCGACTGTGTAGCAGAAGCTGTTTAATCATCATCAGCTGCATATCAATGTTAAGTAGACCTTGTCAGTAAGAGGCACCTTCCAGGATCCTTTGCCTGGTCTCCATAACAAAGAGAGTGCTTTCTTTTACAGCTTAGAAAATCAGCTGCCTCCAAACTGTAAAGACAGTTATCCACCAATGGTAAGAAAAACTGACCATTTCTGTCATTGAAGTGAGGAGCTGAGATGCATCTCTGTGGAGTTCTTGGAGGAGCACTGATCCAAGAGGACCTGTACATTTAAGGTGAACTCCCTGCCACATTTAAGCACATTAAAAATATAGCAATCATAGTGGGTATTAAAGCTTTTGGTTCCCCTGCTCCAGCTGAATAGATGCTCTTACTAATGCAGATGGGCTTGGACTTGTCACTTTTACTCAGAATATGCTGGATTCAGGAAATGATTAAAAGGGCAATGGTGCTATAAGAGACCTTACTGTGGAGAAAATGCCATCCCGATCTTCTGCTCACTCACAGTGAGCTMAAGGCAACATCAAAGTTGAGCTGTCACTTGACAGGTAAGAGCTGGCAGGTAACATTTCTGCCAAGGCTAAAATTGGCCGCTGCAGAAGAGATTTCCTAATGCCAAAATGCTATGTTGGTGTGGGGTAAGATACAATAGCTTGTTCTCTATGGTGTCTAGAAGAAGYGGCAATCTCTGAGAAAAGGGAAGGCATAAAGCTATCAGCACGGAAATAAGACAGATGAAAACCCATTTTCTAGGACTCCCATTTGTTTCCTGAAGGAGGTTTGGACGCACCAGTAAAATGCTCGTTCCTTGGACACGTGCCCTGCAATCTCACCAATCTCCTACCTGTGGTACCACACAGTATCCTTAACCTTAGCTCAAGCCAAAAAATATCCCTCAGAGAGAAAGCAGCAGAGGGGAAAAGGCCTAACACTGTGACGAATCTACAAGCACTGTGACAAAAAGCAAATAAGACTCCAAGCTAAGCAAACAAGTTACAGAGGTGGACACACTGTAAATCAAAAGGTAAATTATCTTGCATCTACTCCAGCRTGCCACGTACCGAGGACAGATGGTGTGGAGCGGCTGACATGGAATTTCCCCCTTAGTTTTCCCTCACAGAAGCAGAAGAATAGGTCAGAAAGCTTGATAGTAACATTTTCCACATTTCATGGGAAACGTTCACATTTTTCCCCATCCAAATCATCCTGAAGAGGCGCATCCCCACAAGGGTACGAACAAAAACACGAGCAGGGTGAGCGGGGCCAGTCCTACCTGCCGGAAGCCGTTGCGCGTGTACTGCAGGATTTTCAAGGCGTAGTTGGATCGCTGACCTTTGCTGTTGAATTCGATGTGGCCGGTGAGACCTTCCAATTCTACCTGTCCAAGAGACAGTGAGTTACAGCGCCCATTGAGACAGCTCACCCTCACCGCCCCAAGCAGAGCCCTGGGGTGCCTGCTCTTTGCTCAGCACACCCGGCATCCAGCCTCGCACTAGAAACACGGAGAGGGCAGAGTAATACAATTTTCACGTGGCAATCCTGATTGCTCTCAGAGGCTGGCTAGGGTAGCGCCCACAGAAGTAGGGGGGGGGAGCAGAAAAATCAGCAAGGGAAGGTGGAGCACACCTGGAACGCTCCCCTCCCCGGCCCCTCGCTGCCTCCCCCCATCCCAAGGCTAACAACGCGYGGCTCAGCTGCAGGCACAAGCTTTTAACCGTGTCACACTGAATCGCTAGCTGGGGATTCCTCCACAAACAGTTACATGCTGTTTCACTACATCGGGCTTGTGTTTAACGCAGGAGCATGTTGCAAAGGGAGCCAAGGTGATTGCCTAGCTTCGTTGTGCAGATTAAACCTTGCTCACTTGCTGCTGGAGCACCTTTTCAGTAGCAGCGCGCTAATGGGCCTCCTAGAAGAGCCAGGGGAAGCTGAAGGATTTTACTGTCTTTGACCAAGGGTGAGATTTAAAGCAGGGTTCACACGCCTGGACCAAAGCCCCATAAGGTTCAGGTTTGGCTGATCCTCCCTTTAGGAAAATGTCTCATGAGATTTCCTCTTCTCGTAACATTTCAGTTACATCCCAAACAGCATCAGAAAGCATGCTCCTCCTGCATGCTTCCAGTCCAAAAATAGAGCTCAAGATCAGTTCCGAGGGATCAGAGTGACAAACTCCAGTCGTTTCATGGAGCTGAAATTTGGGGGTCCACTCTTGGGCCAGAATGACATTTGATCTGTTCCAGTAACCAATGCTTTTAGGTTCAAAGACCAAAGCCCTTCAGAGGGAAACTCACCTCTTGGCACTGATCTTTGAGCAGTTGTACTGCATGACCTTATATCAACTCAAGTTCACTCAAAACAGGGCTCAAATCACTTAAACGTTCACACTTTTTCTTTTTTTTTTAATTCATTGGATTTCATTTTTTCTGTAGCAAAGCCTGAAAGATGGAGGGTTTCATGTCGTTCCAAGGCCAATGACAAACCATCTCTCAGATCTCCTCTCTTTTCATTCCCAGTGCTACCTTCAAACAGACCTGATACTCTGTGCTCAAAAACTCTGCCGGCATCAACGTGTACGTACACATTTTTTGCTTCTGGCAGAGAAAAGCACTAGCTATTGACACATCAGCAAACTTCAGTCCCTCCTCACCATTCTCAGGTAGTTCATCAGGCTGGTGCCGTGCTGCCAGATCTGGGCAGATCCACAGGACAGGGGCTTCACACCAATCTCCTGGCTCCGGTTCAGCTCCTGCACAGCACTCACCACAGCATAAACAGCATCAAACAGCAAGGCTGAAGAGAGCTGGGGGCAAAGGGAAGAAAAAATTTGAGATCCTTCAGGACCGGCACTGAAGGCTAGAAAATTAAATAAGGCTTAGACCTTCTTTGTGCTGTACAGCGAAGATGTACACTAAGGAAAGAGGGAGTCTGCTCCGTTTGCCAGGCAGGTGGCCTAGACAGTTGCACACAGGACATCACACATGCTCACATAACCTGTCCGGCTGAGCCTGGGAGCTGGAGACCTGGTCCCTCCCCCACTGCAGTTCCTCCCCATGGAGCTGACCTGGGAATATGGCACCTGCACGCAGCCCAGGGCAGATAAATATTTTTTGCAAGACAAAGAACCACTATTACTGCCCTCTCCAGACACGTATGAGTTTCCTGAAGACACAAAGCATATCTAATCAAGCTGTGTTTTTTTGGCCCTTTGGTGGCACCTGTTCAATCTGCTGGTCAAAACTGAAATGGGGAACACCCCTGAGAGCATCAGGGTCATTCAGAGCTCTGAAAATAGGCAGATRGGCAGAATAAAGACCCTATTTTTGCAAGCACAACACAAAAAACGACTATGATGCTTCAGCCTTTATTAGGCATCAGAGAAACCTCATTCAAGCACTACTATGAGATGCAGATTCACAAGAAATGAGGCTTAGCTGCTCTCAGACCACTTAGTCTTGGCTATCAGACCCCACAGAGACCATTTAGTCTCTCACTACAGCCTCCACTTTCCTGCTGGCTATTATCTGCACTGTAATGGCATTGCTGAAGCAACGGCCAGAATCCACAGAGCTCGTCCCCTCTCCTTTTCGCCTTTGTTTTGTTTGCCCTTAATCAGATTTCTTTGGCCATCAAGCCTCACGCACCATGTTTCTCACCCATGCACAACAGTTCTGATGTTTTTGATCTAGTTCCTAATCGGTCATTTGCTCTCTCATGTTCATTGCTGTGACTAAGATTTCACTTTTAATTATTGTCACCTCCCGACTCTGCTGGAATTAAGCCGTTGCAGCCCATTACTATGAAGACTACATTTTCCTCACGGCTACTTCTGAGAGCGGCCTCCTGGCATCCCAGCTCCCAGCAACGTATTCAGTGTCTGGCCTGTGGCTCCTTTCCCCCATCTTAGCCCATTTGTGACTGATGACAGTTCAGCGATACCTGAACCTCCTGTTCCTCCCGAAGTCTGATTAGGTTTATTCACTTCTGCCAGTAGCCCAGCAGGGACAATCTCGCCCAGTTCAATCGTCCCAATGAACCTTTGGCTCCCACCAACATTACTAATTTGAGCAGAGTGAGACAGATTTAACCCTGATTGATCTTACTCAGATCAGTGGTAAAAATCTGGTTGACTTCAATGGCCTGGGATTAGGCAGTTAACAAGCAACCTAAGGCTTAAAAATGTACAAGCCGGCATGAGTTAAAAGGCACGATTACAGCCAAACGCTAAAAACATCCCAACCGCCAGCTCTGCCAGCACCAGCAGTCCCTCAGTTTTCTGCCTCCCCTTCCCTGGTACCGACTCGCATTTGCTCTCTCAGCGATTCCCCCTGCACCTACCTGTTTGTCTACCGTTACCTGCTTAACCTGTCCATGCCCTTGCACACACCGTATCCGGGCACCTTCCAGTAAGCGTTAAGCAACTTGACTGGCATCTGCTGGTCTTGGATCCAACTCCTCCTCCCACGCAACAGGCAGCACCTTGTATCATCAGTGTTGTGAGCATTCAACCAATAATATGGACTGGCTGACCCCTGAGCTGTGAAGCATCGTTACAGCTATTTCACAGGAGGGCAACGGTAGCGCCGGGGAGCCAAGCGGCTCGCCTGAGGACACGCGAGGAGCCCGAGAGTGGGAGTAGCACTTGGGCTCCCGCCTGCCTATCCCGCCTCCAACATGAGATACCACGCTCCCTTTACAGGCACGGGGAACGTCTCTCCTGTGCTTCTTCCTTTATGTTCAGTGATAAGTCTTCTGTCTTTTTCGCTTAGCATTCACATCTGTTCTAAGAATTCCCCTCCTGGGAAGCCTTCTCCAGAGTTTCTTAAAGGAGCTGATACATCCTTCTCCCTACCCTTATTTTTTCCCCTCAGTGTAAGTTCTTCTCCTATGAACTCCAAGTAGGACTTCTCCAGCCAATACCATCCCCCACCTCGGCCTCTGTTCAATGAAGCTCTTCGGTATACACTTCATTTTAACTGTGGACTGAATTCCATTCAAATTACAGGATACCATACATGACTATCAATTGCTTTCCTGAATCAGGACCCATAATAATAGCCATTAGCCAAATGAAAATGTTCTGAGAGCAAATGCAACTCCTGCAACCCCAAAGTCTCACGAGCTCACACCAAATCTGAAAACTGGCCCAGCATTTTTAATTGTGTGGTTTTAACTGTTGGGTTTTCATTTCCATTTTCACTGAGCAGTTAATAATCTCTTATTAGCTGCTGAGCAAGAAACTTGTAGATCTCAGTGAAGCATTCAACATTATTGATTGGAATATTTTACTTGTCAGCCTTGAACAATTTGCTAGGATTTCTGGTGGGCCCCTATATGATTTCAAGCAATTTAAGGAACAGGGAGGTGGTTGTGATGCGGAAAATGAAGTCCTCTCAGTAGGGAATGGGAAATCCCTCCCATGTCCTCAACTTACCTCCCCTCCCCCCCACACTTTTTTTTTTTTTTTTAAATCACAGCTTTTTTTCAGAAGCACCTCATTTACATTTCTCATGCCACATATCATTTTTTATGCCAGCCATTCCCTGCCCCACTGGGCTCAAAACCAGGATCCTACGCCAGCCTCTCAATTTTGTGGGCCCTGGAGCATGACACAAACACATGGGGGCCTGGCAACACAGCAACATGCAAGTAAACAGACCCAGGCGCCTCCTTCCAAACACCTACCTCGATTCCCCCTTCAGTATCACTTTAAAAGCCAGCAGCACTCAGTCCTAGGGAGGTTTGYGGCCTTTACTTTGCTGTATTATACTCCTCTTTCCTCTGCTTAAAGGTCTTTCATAGGTAGACAAGCGTCTTTTATGAAGATTAACTGGGGTGTGTGGGGGGGTCCCACAAGCTCACCACTTCCAGCTATCTTCTCCTGCCCACAAAGGCAATGGCAACAGGCTCACTTCAGTTCCCACTGAGTTAAGCTACGCTGCCCAACTTTGCATTGGAGCAGATGGAGAGCAGCCACGTGCTCTCTCAGGCCTTGAGGCCGTAACCTTTAGCAGCGCGGTGCAGAGAGCGCTGGAGGCAGCATCTTGTTAACTCGCTCCAAGCCGATTCAGCAGGGAATACCTGTCACTGCTCTCAGGTACATGGCCCCAGGTTCCTCCACGTTGCCTGTAAAACCTCTCACTACTTTTACGTTCTYGTTTTAAACCACAGCTTTGTCACTCTGTCATAAAAAGCCAATTTGCTTGCTAACAAATTGATTCTCTTCCTCGCATGCCTCACCTGATTTGCGCAGATCACAGTAGTTTTTGTACTTTTCCTGCAGTCTAATAGCTCCGCGACAGACTGCACGTGAAAGGCTTGGTAAGCTGGTCCCCCTTCACAGGTTCCTGGGTCTCAGGAGACTTCCCTCAAACCTTAAAGCCTAATTCCTGGTGATGAAAGTTGCTGATGAAAATTGCAGCTTGATGGATGCCTCATCAGAGCAAGGCTCCAGCAAAGGGAGCAGATGGTGGGCTGTGCAGACAGGCTCGTTGCTCTGCTCCCCTGGGCGCGCTGGTCAGCTGCACCAGGAGCAAGCTGTACCCAAGAAATAATCACGCGTTGCAGGGCACCAACACGCTACAAAGCATGGGGAACAACTTGCTAATTTGAAAGGGGCAAGAAACAGAGCTCCAGGCTTTGCACGCGTCAGCTGGCAGGACCATTCTCCCCGTTGCATTTAAGGCGACTACCTGAGCACGCCAGGATCCCCTGCACCCCTGGAGCAGGGACAGTACCTGATCTCAGCCCTGGTGCACTACGGCTCCTTGCTGGATGCAGCACTGCTTCCTCTAAATGCCAAATCTGGCCTTCTAGAAATTAACAGAGGGTTCAGCACAGTTGAATGGAAGATCCCACTGTATTTTTTATTTACAGAAATATCCCACATAAAGGCCATGTTTAAAGGCAAGCTGTTCTCCAGGGAAATATGGGCAGGTTTGGGTGGTTCAGGTTTTGTAGTTTTTTTTTTCTCCTTCCTAGAACATTGTCATCTGTATCTTTGCCCCCAAACATAACACAAAGAATTAAAACCATTAAAATCCTGTGAAAYAGACTTTACAATCTGGATTTTATTCAATGAAATAAACGCTTAATTACAAACATCTGTTTTAGCCTAAATTCTAATTACCTAATCTAGCCATCTGTAATTTGAATGATTTTGTCTGATTTCCTTTCTTTGCAGTGTGATTAATGAGAATGGCATTAGAGCAAGCAGCTCCCTCCTCCTTCCTGAGATGCTTTCTCAGCCCTTGCAAGAAAGCCCTGGGATTTTGCAGCRCACAGGAAACCTCCCTCCTGTCACTTCCAGCTGTTGAGCTTCCTTTTCTCTTTTTAGTACGAGCTACTCCAAGAGATACCTGCTTCTCGGGACTAAAAAGTAAGTTCTTACRCAGAGACACACTCTCCAGGAGATGAGACCTGCCAGGTTTCCAATGGCATGGAGACAGTGCACTGCACAGTGATGGATTCCCCTAGCAGACACAGGAGAGGGCACAACTGCCCTGCTTGGGAGCACTGCATTTCACCAGAGCCAGAGGCAAGGCACTTTCCTCCTCACCTGGGACAAGATGGCTCACTGGCGATGGGAGCCTCGGTAAGAGCACAGAGTGAACCTCACCTTAATCAGAAAGGAACAAAGAGCTTCTGGTTAAGACTTTGGACCAGGGTTCAGGAGAACCCAACCTCTTTGCCAGCAGTGCTACAGACTACCTGCCTCTGATTATGGGAAAAATCACTTACTTCTCTTCCATACCTCAACTCCCCATTTGTACAACGAGAATAACAGTTTCTCCTATGTGACTGAACAACATCTAGCACACCGGGAGCTACCCGGTACAGTCAACAACAGCCTGACAGCAGGTGCTTGGGAAGCCAGCTAGGACAAAGCACTCCAGCCCCATGAAGGTCCCCTAACAACAACGGGGCTGGATTTGCCACGGAGCAGTTTAGGACCAGTGTGATCCAGTGCGACTGAGCCCCCCTCTCCAGCCGTGTCCTCTCAGGACCAGCAGGAAGCTTGTTATATTGCTGAACRTGATTTATGAATGAACGGAAAGAACATCCAGCTGGCTTAATATTACATTGAGGGGTGATTTAGGCTCAGGCTCACAAACCAAACAGCACCATTCAGCGCTGAACTCATTCACTCTTTCAAAAAAATGCTGCAGTAGGGCATACTCTTGCATTCTTCCACCTACAGATTTTTCTGGTCATTCAAGATAACCCAGGGTAAGAAGGAGCAGCAAGCTCAGTTATTTTCTGCAATGCGCCTCTTCCTAGTGTCTTCTCTTTCTCTTATTAGAAGGAAATTCATTTTTAATGTATCTGAACAGTCCTGCAACTCTCATCCAAATAGGAAGCTTCCTGATAGAGACTCTATGGAGATTTAGCTGGCTGGTGAGCTCAACTGCAGCCAACTCGGTGCAGGAGGGCTGTGCTGAGGGAGGAACAGGCTGGTCCCAGTCACGTACTCACCACAGCCTGAGCTCCACTGCCTTCACGCAAGCCAAGAGGGTGCAGATACAAAGGGCAGAAAACTCCTTATTTTGCCTGCTTAGGATCACTTTGTAGTGGTAATAAGGAGCTTTTCAGCAATACAGAGCTGCCTCAGGTTGTCAAGGGGACTCTGAGTTCATTAAAAAGATGCAAACAGTTGCACTGATGGYAATTTCCTCTCCCTTCTCCCAGCTCCAGCCAGAGCCTCCTGCATCCCCAGCCTGGCAAATCTGCTTTGCAAACCTTCCCAGTTATTCAGAGTCCCRAGGGAAGATTTCAGCACTGATCTGTGGGCTCATCAGGGAGATGTTAGAGCACACAACCTAACACWGCCTTTTGGCATCTGCTTAAGCCCAGCTCTCTCCGTACTATTTGCATCCAGACTCCCTCTTTTGTTTCCACAAGCAGTTTTCCTAAGGTAAATACACAGGGGCAAATTTCACAAAGGTAACACTGAATCAGGGTGGCATCCTCTCCTACACTTACACATAAACATAATTTAAATTAAGACAGGCATGAATTTCAAGCAGCGCAGCCATTCAAGTACAGACAAGACCTTTAAAGCTCTAAGCCCTTCTCCTTCCCAGAGGTCCCTTTGGGCAACTGCAGGTTGTCAGAGGATYGCCTTCATATTCTCCAAATCTGGAGAACATGGTGTATGTCACAGCTTGGTACCCCAAGCACAGAGGTTAGTAGGATTAAATAATAATCAGTCAATAGCATGAACATATATCTTTGAGACCAGAGTTTCTACCTCTACATGGTGTTTGCAATGCACTGCCAATGCCTGCTCAGAACRAGCCTGCAGCTTTTTTCGCTAGATTTCCCTTGGCTCTTGGACTCCTTTGGCCCAAGTTCCAGACGGACCTACTGCAGCTTCTGACCAAGGGAGGCTGTGGGTGATGGGAAGGATTTTACTTACTGCTGGCCCAGTAAAAGGAGCGTGATCACAGTTCTCCTGCCAGGACTGGTTGAGACTCTGGACAAACTCTTGGAAGAATGCGTGAGACTGGTTGAAAATGGAAAATCCCAGGATATTGACTCGGTCATCCAGCAGGCTGTCCAATCGCTGGAGGGAAAACTCCTAAAGCRGCCCAGAAATCCAAAACAGAAACAGGATTAGAGGAGAAAACAGGCACTAAAAGCTTCAAGTCCATACAATACCATTGAAGGGGAGACGGGACCAAGAAGCTAAGAGAACTTGCACGTAGTTTACAGCCTTCAAGTTAGGGTTGAAATCCACCCACCTGCTGGTAAGGAACAGCCTGTGTGCTAACCATGACTGACCATGGGCCAGAGATGGACTCAGCTGGCAACCTTTCTCAGGCTTTTAACAAAGATGTTGGCTAAATCCACTATGCCATTTGGCAATCTCCACAAAAAGGCCCCCCCCAAAAAAAAACCCCCAGAGTGAGCTGCAGAAACTTTTCATTCCTGAGCCATGATTCCTGCCAAACAAGGCCTGAGATGTACAAGTAGGCTTAGCAGGAGTAATTTTTGTACTTAGTAGGAGCCGTATCACATGGACTTCCTTTTTTAAAATAGAAAGTAGTGCTATTCTTTGTGGTTTATAAACCAATTCTCCTGACAGGGCAGCAGGAGATTCCCTGTAACAGAAAGGTTACGGCAGAGGTAGGAAGATGCCYGATTGTTTTCAAACGAAGCAAATAACCTGTTCCAATGGCCAGAGAAGATCAATTCAGGTACGGGAGGTCCAGAGCAAAGTGGTATTTAGGCGATCTATACTTCCCAAGCAATGTCCTTTCCAAGGCGCTGCCAGAAAAAGATCCTTGCTCTGCGCAGCACGAGAACGCTGCCGTGCCTGCGTATCACTCGCAAAGCCGGCTGGCAGTCAGAGCACACAAACCTCCGGTCTCCAGGGAAGCCCCTCCGGCGCGTTTCCACCAGCCCTGCCACTGCCCYGCTGCTCTGTGTCCTAATGGCCCAGGCCTCCTTGATGCGGAGGCTCCCTCCTAATTCCTCGCTTCGCCTGCACTGCTTGCGCTCAGCTAAATAAATAAAGGGCCAGGRACCATTTCACTTTCCAAAGAGAGAGACAGGGAAGCAAGAGCCAACTTGCATCCCTGGGGAGCATCAGGGAACGCTCCATTTCCAAGCTCTGTTTCCCTCTGGGAGTCATAACTGCTCCCTGCCGTAGCTGAGAGCTCCAGACAGTAACAGCACACTGGCTGCRGCTCTCCAGCCCAACTCGGGGCATGAGGAATCCCCAAGCCACCAAGAGCAGCAGACCGTGGAGACCCATGTCTGGAAAGAAATTCATGTCCTTTCTTTACTATTTTTAATYTCCTCTGGAAGAGCCTTGAACTGAACCAGGGCCTGAACTGCAACTACCACTTGCCAAGTGAAGCCACTGCACCACCACCATTTCCAATCTGGTGATACCAAGTTTTAATTATTAAATTAAACCAGTTCCCCCACACAGGGCATGCCTACATTGTTCCCACCTGCCAGCCAGGTGGTCTCCTCCACTGCTCTCACTGAGGCCCAGGGAGATGTGCCTGCGCTAAGGACCCAAACCTTACAGCCGTCACAGGGAGAGGGTCGGGTCATGCAATACTGAGGTTAGACCTCCAGAGCAGGAGTTGGGAATCTCCTGCTGAATTCACTGCTCAGCTACTGACTTCTTAGCCTTGGTCAAGTCATTTCATGTTGTCTGAGGCCATGGTTTTGCCCATCTGTAAAAAGGACACGACACCAGYTTCTTTGTGCCGTCATGTAACGGTAGGAGATACCACTCCAGGGAGTCCTAACACCCCTGCGGAGGGTGCTTTGACCGCTCTGCAGAGCGCCGCTCCTACTCCATTACTGAGGAACAAGGCGGTAAGATGACAAGGATTGTAAAAAAACACAAGCAAAAAGGGAGAGCTGCTCATGTCAACGGAAGCATTATTCAACAAAGCCGGTTTCCTGRAGAAGAGTCCAGCCCTCCTTGTCCTATTAGCAGGAAATAATGGTGCCTTCTTCACTAATTTYTCTTTTGCTAATTGCTAAAATGGAGTGAGAAGGTGGGAGTAATAGTTTCAGAAACTGCTGGATACCCATTCTCTTCCATCACTAATATGAATGTCTTTTGGCTCGGTGGACTATGAAATCTCAGTGAGTCTAGTCATTTTTTATCTTTCCCGCGTATGCGGGCACGTAGGAACAATGTCTGTAAATCTCCGAAACACGGAGTTACAAGACTATTCCAGCCCGGCAAACTCCTACAAGAATGTGATCAGACACAGGATTAAGTGCATTTTGGACACAACTGCATTAACATTAGGTAACATGAAATTGCCTGTGAACTATTGATTCATTTGAATGATATTATCCTCCTGCCTTCTTGACAGGTTATCCATTTACGCACCGCATCCTGTCAACCCGTGGAACGAGGGCAGATGGCTAATGAGGGGCCTGAGGAGAACCTGGATGCGAGCAGAGCAGCAGGAGACACGTCAAGCCCCTGCAGAATAATACCTCYCCCCAGCCAGAACCAGGAGGCAAATGGTGTGGGGCACAAAGCAACCAGCCGCCCGAGCACCCCGTTGGCTTCRTTATATGGGGAAGGCAAAGGAGACRTATATTCCAAAATGGCCACAAAGTCCAAGGCTTCAGTCTCAGGCTGGACCTCCCAAAACTCAAGGCATCTGAAATTGGTGCCTTTATTTATTTCTCCCCGAAAATATTTCTCAGCTTTTAACATTGCTCAGGCCCTGGCAGAACTGTTACGCTCTACCTTTAGCCCACTTCTTTTTTACTTCCAGTTAYGAATTCCTTCCAGAGGGAAGCCAGCACCACTGTTCTCACTGCACCAAGGGGGAAACTGAGGCACGGGCAGAGGCGCCGTTTGCCCAGGTCACGCAGCAGTCACAAGGCTGAGCCCAGAGCTCCCGAATACAACCCCAGYGCTTTGGCCGCTAGGATACTCGGTCTCCTTTGGCCGACTGACTAGCAGGGGTTATTCCCACCGCCCAGCTGGGCTCCCTGCGGAGCCCGTGGCGGGAGAGCAGGCCTGCCAGAGGGCATTCCTGCCCCTTTCGGCTCCGACCCTCTCTGAAGAGCCCCTCTCCCCGCCGAGGATGGAGGCCGGGGCYGACAGAAGTGCCAGACAAAGCGGCTCAAGGTAGACGCTGCGCACGCTCCCCACGGAGGTAAAAATCCAATTCAAAYGTTAACAATAGCTTTTTTCAGCTCACATTTGGGCTTTCCAGTGCAAGCTTTGGTCGTCTTCTATAGCTGACTCTCTCTGTATCTGTCTTTTTCCAGGCAAACCTCCAGCTACAGAAAACCCCATTTCTGTTGCTGTCATACTCATAAAGCATCCGCTCCCTAACACACAGGGATCGCACAGCCCGCAAGAACCCATTTCCCTGCGCTGTTTCCCTTTTCTTCCCTCAGCTCTGACTCCAGCCTTCTTCCTTTAAATGTTTTTACATCAGATGTGCACCAGAACCGTGTGCCCAGATCAGAAACAAGTCACTGAACCAAGAGTTGCCTACGCAATGAGATGGAGACARACAGCCCTTGGGGGACACACTTCATCTAGAATGAAATAAGAGATTTGGTAAGGTCAGCCTTGCTACAGAGGGCAAAGAGGTGAGAGTATCCGGATACTTTAGTAGCTGCCGGCTCAGCTTCTCTCCCTGTTTGTTTTTCCTTTCCTATATGTTCATTCACCACGCTCGACATTTTCAAATCCACGTTTTGCAAACACAAACTCATTTGCCATTCAAGGCCTGTGCCACTCAGCTGATTTCCAGAGCCTCACGACCCATCAGTCAGCCTGGTGCGCCTTCCACCCTCCCAGAGGGAATATCTGGATTTCTGGTGATGAGCGATGGTTCAACAGTCCGGCACAGAGGCCTCCTGTAACGCTGCCTGCGAGCAGTGAGTGTAATGAGGAGAGGGCTGGAAAATTCTGCTCTTGGAGATCACAGTATATAGGATCTTAGATGGCTCTTTCCAGTATGTATCTGTACGCAAGTATTAATGCATTTACCTTTCCAAAGATCAGACTGAGGGAGAGAAATATTGTTCATATTTTAGAAATGGGACTCCGACATGCAGATGAAAGGGTACACAGGGATTCGTGTCAGATCCAAGGGTTTCTCAGCGAGGTCAACTCAACAAGATGCATACTGAAAGCAATTTTAAACTAGAAAAAAAAAATTTTTAACAGGCCAAGCAGAACTGACCTTGCCTTGACTGCTAGACAAAGATGATGGGGCTAGTACTTACACATTTAATAGTTCTGCAACTGCCTTTCTCTCCTCTTCTCGTGTATTTGCTGTTTCTTATCTGCAGYGCTGGCTGGTGCCATTGCAGGACAGAAGATAGCTTTTCAGTGCAGTAAGAGCAAGGAGCCATTAGGGAAATAACTCGTACCTGCCAGCAGACTCTATTTACTGGAGACTCCAAGCCCTCACATGCCTCATCCTAGCCTCCTCCATGCCCCTTGGGCTGGAGACCGTGGGCCCTGCGCTCCCCCCAGCTCTCTTGTAACAACCACCTGCACAAACACAGTTTTGTCACCACATGTCTTCAGGCAAGATCAGGGTGCTTGGTGAACACAAGCGGGCGCAAACCAAGGAGGCAGGTACAAACTGCATCCTCCTCCGACTCTTGCCCTATTCCACAGCCAAAGATTTTTTTTTTCCCCCCTCCTTATAAGGGAATAATCGCAATAGCTGACCAGCACTTTGCCCTCTGTTTCAGCCCARCTCCTTGGAACAGTCTTAGGCCAACTGGTGTAACCTGAGACACAAGGACGACCATAAAACATCATGCCCACATTAATCTCAGGTACACAAATTCTGGCTGCCTGAATTCTACCCCTCTTTGGGTTTGTTTTTAAAAGTGCCCAAAAAAAGTCAATACGTTGGTTTGTGAAACCTCAGAAAACGTAGGCCCTTAGGGTCTGCAGCCAGAATTAATGAACTTTTACAAAAGAAAAATCCCCAGGTTTTGCTCAAATCACATCGAAGTCTGCAGCAGCACCAGGCAATTACAGTGTAGATTTTCTGACTTCTACTATAGGGCTGCAACCACTAAATATGTGCTGTTAAATAACAACACTTAGCAATTCTATGGCACTCTATATTTTCCAAGTGCTAGGCACACATTAGCTAATTGAATACAAAGGGGTTCCCTGGGAGATGGCACTGGAGGAGTTATTAGAAGATGAAGTCACTCTTGGGTTTCTGTTCCTCATGCGGCACTCGACCCGCATTCTCACTTTACAGCATCAGACAAAACCTTTGGAGTGACCTGAACATTTAGATCACTGGGAAAACCTGCCCAATAAAATCTACACAGCCAAGCTCTGTAATTCATGATTTTAAAACCATGAGCTTGGATTTTCTAGCGTTACTAGCTGTGAATTATGATCTGCAGATTTACAGGCTATAGTCTCCATTCCATTAGGAATATAAACCCATAAGGTGCAACCATATTACTCAGCATAGGTCTCTTGACTCACACGTTCAGATCACGTGCCAGCCTGATCCTGACTGGGACTCAGCACCCACAACCCCTCTCTAGCCTCAGCCAGTGCTGGCAATGGGGGTCCTGCAAAGTCCGATTGAAAATTCCACTCCTACCTTGCCAGTTCCATTCTGGTTCTTCAATAAAATAGCATCAGTATGCTGCTTCACATTGTCACTGTCAGGGCACTTTTGCCAAGTGCTTTATGAATGTATAAAACCACTAGCATAACCCCATGGTTATATCTGCCAGGAAATTATTATACCCACAATACAGAGGAGTAAACTGAGGCACAGAGCAATAAAAAGCAAGCAATCAAAAACCTGAAAGCCAGAGTCAGYCTAAAAGAGGCAGGGAATAGCAGTGTGCCTTAAGATGCAAAGCATAAAAGCAAGCAYTTCCATTTAAGTACGCAATTGAGTAACTTCCCAGACTTGCACACCAACCAAGGCAGAACCCACAAATGATGCCCAGGTCTTCCCTAGCTCTTGGAGATGCTTCATCAGCAACCAGGAAGCCTTATCACTGCCTTGTAGCAGCTCCCTTCTCTGCTTTGACCGTTTCCCATGGTTTTCCACTGGAGACAGGGCACATGGGTGAGAGACCCCAGATACAAGACTGCCAGTGTCCCTCCCAGCTCAGTCTGAAGCACAGGAGCACACCTTGCGGGGCCTCATCACCACCTACGTTCCACACAGGGTCACCAGCTTCTGCAGCAAGAGGAAACCCCTGCTAGAGGGACCCAGCCCACACAACCCCACATCCAGGTCTGGCCACCCTTGCTCTCCCTCTTCCAACTTCCCCATCAGTCAGAGAGCACCGATCACGCTCTCTCTCCTGAGATTTAATGTCTGAAAAGACACCGGAGACCTCCATGTGGAAAGGGCTAGTCAAGCAGGGCATTATTACCATTATAATAGCCTGCCTGATAAGCAAATGTTTTTTAAACTGAGGATCTGCGAACCCTTGAGAGTCCCTTGCATTGTCATGCTGTGGTCTCACTTCAGCGAGCGGCTCCCAGTAATTGCTCGCCGCGCTGCAGAGAGAAGGCCAGTTTGCTATTGTTCAGTGCTCAGCATCAGCTATTGAGCCCCTTCTAGCTTTATTGATTTAGCTGGTGATATTGTTTTGCATCCCATTTGTGTGCACAGGACCTCGCTCCTTTACTTGATTCTTATCACATTTTTAATAACCTAAATCACCCCGGAAGCAGGGAGATGGCAGCGACTACCCCCACACTGGGGAGAACTACACAGACTGACTTATTTCACTTTTTAGTGACTCCAAGACCTTCACACACCCTGCCCTACCTCACCCCATCCCATCCCACCCAGCAGAAGCTGAGGATATGCTCATTTCCATCTCTTCCGACACCAAGACACTCCCATCCCTCCCTCCTCTCTCACACACATGTACTTATCTTCCTCTCTTAATTATTGCAAGGACATTATGRGATTTTCAGATGTGCTGTTTAGCAGCCTCCAAAGCATCCTCCCGTGATGCCACTGTCCAGCATTCAGGTGGAGAAAGGCCCAGCTGCTGTACACCAACTGCGCTGCACAGACCTCACTCACCTCGATGCCAGCCAAGTATCCAGACCTCCAACATCAGGGCAGGGAGGCTGGTTGACACCTGCCACGGACTCGCCTGTGGGGCCAGAACATGCTGTTCTGTTCCTTCTCTGTTTTTGTGGGGGATGGGAAGGAGACTATTGGGCCAAAGCTTCAATTTCTCTATTAGTCAACTCTCACTCTGGCACAACTTGGATTTCAAGACTGTTTGGGGCTTAGGAAAGCCATCATCCTCCTAAAGTGGACTTACAATTGCCATATTGAAACTGCTTGGCAGCTTTTATGCAGGAGCCAAGCTTTCAGCTAGTGCAAGATCAGTACAGCCCTCGTCACCTCCTTGCCGACATCACCAGGTGCCAGTGTGTGCCATTATTCACCTTTCGGGATTAGCCGGAAGAGATAAAATATCTCAGTTCTTGATATCTCAGCCAAACAAAATCCTCCCGAGGGAGCCTTTCCCCAGACAGCAGGTGGCGGGATCAGTGCACTCAGCCTGAAGGGACAGGAGGTGGGATCCTATTCCTATTTACACCGGATCTGGTGCAACTGCTCTGGAGTCACTCCAGGTTCTCACAGCCAGAGACAAACCACACGATGAGCCTTGAGCAAGACTCGCTGACAGAGAGGGGAACAGAAGAACTCATCTTACCAAATGAATGGCTAAAACCAGATTCCTTTCAAGAAAGGTGAAAAGACTTTGCATATCTTGTGTCACTAAAAAGAGGTGAGGTCCACTACAGCGTTCCCATACTGATGGAGATCATGCACAGGAGCAAGAGTAGGAGAAGGAGAAAAAAAGTTTGCATCAGTGGAGGGCATGAAACACTGGGATTAAAGAGAGCAACATTCCCAGGGGGTTGGCAGGGCAAACAAGGCCTCCCACTCTGCCTTCATAAAACAGAGRAACACATCAGAGACCTGTACCACTACCTCACCGCTGGCCTCAYGCAGGCAGGAGCAGAGAAAATACCTGCCTTTGCCTCTCTAAGCCTTACTGCCTTTAGGGCCAAGCGGCTGAGTCTGTTAATCATTCCTAAGCTGCTCTAAGAACATATTTATTTATTTACTGAAGTGGACAATATTATGCTAAGTGCTTTATGGTTTTCTTGAAAGGCTTGGTTTATTTATAAAGTATTGACAGAGTCAGTAAGTTTATAATGGGCCACATGTAAAAATCAATTTCTCCAGAAGAAAAAAGTCATCAYAGCAACAAATTGTGTCCTTTTGAGTAGGTAAGTAGATGGGGAAGATCTATCCAACACACTGTGTTACTTGGCCATTCATGTAGTTAAATAGGATCTGCGAACTCAATGAACTYGGTGGCAGTTTAGGGGAACTGTCCATATATTATCTGATTGCTCTTAGGAAATCACTGCCTCACTAATCCATCAGAGTATGCCGTATGCAAGTAAGGATGAGTCTTATCTCGTCACACAAGGAGAGCTGTTAAATTTTGGAGGCTGTTCTTCAAATGAGAGCACTTGCACTTTAGCAAAATACACTGGGCACATCCTTGGTAAAAGCCATTTACTTCAACTTCTCTGTGGGAAGCCCAAGGTTTGAAGARTGACAAATCCTCAAAGAGAGATCAAATGCTAACATTGGGACCTGTAAAGTACAGATCTTGGAAAACATGGGACGGAGTCTGAAGGACCAACAGGACAAGGTGGCATGTGGGCAGGGGAAAAGAAAGAGATTTGCTCTCACAGCAGAGGACACGGGCTGTATCCAAGAGAATGATTTTCTCAACAACTGGAAATCAAATACAGGATAGACCTCCTATAGGATTTTGAACAATGAATAAAGAACATCCAAGATAGGTAAGATAACTCAGGCAGGAAAACACAGGGATGTAGGATTCACTRCTTTGTCAAAAATCTTCCTTTCTTCTCACTAAAGTAAGGAAAAATTGCTTTGGCGCCCTCACAAAATCTGGATGTCCGTCTGCCCTGCTACCACATGCCACAGAAAACATGAATCATAAATCCAGGGAATGACTGGGGCTCTCCAAAAAGGTTTGCATCAGCTACCGGAAATCTGGAAGGTAAGCGGGACTGCAAGGTAAAACCTGTCAAAGGATGACGGAGAGTCCAAGTTCTTTGGCAGCCCTAGTGAATAAGAGAGAGCCTAGCCAGAGCCAGGGAAGCTTAAGACAGGCAGATCTAGCGTAGCGGGGTGCAAACACTGCGGCCCACGTTGGAGTCTGAACGGCGGAATGGAGACACGGAAAGGGAAGGTAACTGGAGCAAGGTTGCACAGCAGGTCAATGGCACAAAGTAGGGCTAAAACCCTAAGGTCCACTATCCCACTCAACTGTGCATCTTTAGACCACTTTAGCTCTGTTTTAGTTTATATCACTTCCCCCTTCCAAAGGATCTTACCGCAGTGACAAACTAAGGCTGAAATGTGTGATGCTGTCTAGGTGATTTGGACAGGACTCCCATCCAGTTCCAGTGGGGCATCCAGACCAACAAGGCCGTTTTGAAAACCTCATCCTATAGGAAGGGCAACCTCTTTATAAATCACTAACGAAGAAGAAAAAAGCAAAAACAAAAAAACAGCAAAACTGATTTATCTGGTCTCTGGAAATTGAATAGAGCAGCTGTTTTATCAGCAACAACACCTCCGCACAATATTGTTGGGGAACTAAACTAAATCCAATGAATAGACTGTCTGACTCAAAGCACTAGTAAAACTCCTTTACACCTTCCTCCTTACAGTAATAATTTTAATTGTTTCAATTATTTCCATCTAATCTCCTTGATAGATGTTTTGAAATTTAAACCCAGCCCAAGGTCCACACATTATATTAAAAAAAGAAAAAAAAAAAAGCAGACAAAGACAAGCAGCTACAGAGAATTAACAAAGCTACAAAATTAATTCTAGCACAGGATTTTGGATGCATCCAACATCACTCCTGCTCTGCATTGCTGATAATTTCAAGAATTTCCAGTACTAGGAAAAAGAATATTTTTCAATTCACAACAGACTGACTATAATGCCCTATTTATGCATTTTCCTTATTAGTATTATTATAAATCAAATTAGTCAACATGGCCTCAAGTTTTACCTCCTCTTCTCTCAAATATTACCTAGTTCTTTTTCTCAGCTAAACAAATTGCTCTCCTCCTGCGTTATTTGCCGGGGGTGAGGACTGCGTGCCGCGCAGGAGGGAGCATGCCATCTCCCTGCTGCGAGACGCGCGGCGACGCAGCACCGGAGGAGCTCAGCATTCCCGGGAGGGCGACAGGGACAGGGCAACGCGCTCGTCCCAGCAGGGCACGGTCCAACCCACCCGCAGGGCAGCAGCCCGCCACGGTGCCAGCATTTGCCATGAATCACCAGGAAACTGCAGCCCTTCCAAATGGGTAAGTCCCAAAGCAAGGGAACGTCACCATGTGAAGATGCCAGCGAGGGATGTGGGTCAAATTCAGACTTCCTGCGAGGGGAATGGAGACAGAAGGGTGCCGACTGCCCAAGAGCACCCAAAACAGCAATGATGGGCACAGGGAAGAAAAATACCACACAACAGCTCCGCTCCGTGAGTTTCCTTAGGACTCCTGGAAAATCTGTTGAGCTTCTGTCGCTAACAAGAAGGGTCCCCTGAGCTGGCTGAAGGAGGCTGATAATGAATTCACACGCAGCAAATTAGCCGTGGTTATTTTTACACCAGGCTGCGCGCCTCTGCCTCGGCTCAGGCGGAAACGCTCTGGGAGCCGAGGACTTCCTCGCTTGCTCCCACAGTCTTCCCCCAAAGGCTGCCACCTGCTCTCGTGCACCGTTCCGCCTCCCCGCTGAACTGCGGGGCGAGTAACAGCTACGGGATCTGCCATCTCCAGGCTTTCCACGGAGGAGCCGGCCACCCCGAGCCTCTCCGCCCGCGGAGCAGCGCCAGGGGAGCTGCAGCAACTTGCCTCCATCCAACGCTCTGCAGAGGAGGGAGCTGGGAGACGTAACTAGCTATYGGTTGGGATACGCTTATTAAATAAAATTAATGCCAGGACACAGAGAGAGAATTCCCATCTACTGCCTGAGGGCAGGTGTTTAATGCAGCATTTTATCCCCTTTTCTCTTCTTTCTGGCCTGACATATTTTACCATCTCCAAGTAGTTTAATGCTATACAGACTGTCTATTTCCCTTCTGATGGGTTCTGCCTCCATCTAAAGTCAGCTTTTTGCTTGCTCCCCTCGACAGCAGTTCACTATGATTTTATCTTTTCTATTAGGCAGTGATTGCAAAACCTCAGAGGGTTCATTAGGAGCTTGATAATCCCTCCAGATTTATTAGTCTAAATTGCTCACTCCCATCTCTCATCCCCATTTAAATATTACTAATTTCCTTAACCATCTCTTCCATCTGCCCAGGTTTTGCCCGATGTCACCTTTCCTCTTTTACGATCCCTGTCAAAAATCTGGTTCGTTTTGCTGAGGGCTGGTCTTTTGGACAAAGCAGTAAAATAAATCAGGGTAAACAGATTTATCTCCTGTGAGAGTATCCACCAAGTTCATTTCTTTCTAACCTACCTCACAATTGCAGTATAGGGTTTCAAAGAAAAATTTCAGCTCTTGACCCACATACAAATGCTAATCAAACCCATGCTCAAAACCAGGACCAGGGTGGGGTACCTTAATTTTTAGTTATTTCTGCTGTGGGAGCACCATCCACGAACACGGACTTCATTGTGCTAGGGGATGTGCAGATGGAGATCTCTCACTATTTGCATTATAGCAACATTGACAAGTCCAAATTATGAATTGGGGCCCCCAAATCATAAGGCTAAGAAAAAAAAATTAGTATCTTGGTTGTGTGACGGACAAAGTGGGAGAGAGGTCCTCTCTCTCCTAAACACGGTGGGGCATGGGAGGTAGGAACCTGGAGTCAGCTGGAAGAGGCTGTGTTTGGGAAGGGCTCAGGCGGGCGCTCCCTGCTTGCTGGGATTAGGAAATATTCTGAATAGTTCAAGATTTTGACCAGGAACCAAGGGGGACAGTCACTGTCATTTACCAGGTCTGTAAGCAGCACAGCCACAGTCTCATTTGGGTCTGGGACAGGAGATGAGAAATGATAAAGCAGCAACAACTGCCTTAACACAAGCAACCTTAAAACAGGAGATCTTCACATCCCGAGAGCTTAGCTCTACCCTCCCAGTGCCCATCACTGGCTCACCCCCTCCAGCTATTTCCCCTCCTTTTACTTCCCTGACAGGTGCCAATCATTTCTGTGGGAAAAAGGAGGACCAGCGAGCTACGTCTCGCTGGATTGATATCGAGCAAGGTTAGGACCTATGGATTGCATGCTGAGCAGGAACCTGAATGCTATTAGCTCAGGTAGAAAGCTTGTGAGTAGCATTTTTCTCTTGCTGACATCTCCTTTGAATATCCCTTTTTCCTTTCTGTCTCCCAACTGCTCTCCGGGCTTTCAACCTCTCCGTTTCACTTCTCCCCCTTTCTCTTCTCCACTAAAGCTCTCCTTCCTACACGTTTGGCTCCATCCGTTCCCGTCTGTCTCCCACCCAAACACAAAGCGTGATTCAGCTCTCGGCTTTCCTGGCACACACACACACAGGCATAAATATTAATAGAAATTAGAGAATATGAGTATCATTTGGGGTTGGAAGGCACCTCCACTTAATCATCCAGTCCGTCCTGCCACACTCAGGTTTCTATCATCCCTACAGCAGCATTAATCGGTAGGTATCTGGTCTCCCCAGGGGTAGCATTTCCCTCATTCCACTTGGCAGCCTGCTCAAGAGCTTTGTAGCTGCTGCGGCAAGAGAAGTTTTCCTAATGTTTATTCTGGGCTTCCCCCTGCTGCTGCCTAAGCCCATTACTCCTTGTTTAGCACAGTACTCAGGGATTTAAGCACACGATCCCCCCATTAATGTTATTAGTAGCTATAAAACTAAATCACCAGGGGCCGTGTTGAAAAGATACACCCTGCTCTGCCTGTCGCATTCGTGGTATCATCCCTTCAGTGTCTCACGCAGCCGCCAGCCGCTCTCCACGGCGCAGCAGCAAGGCGCTCGCCTCCTGGCCCTCTGCGCCCGGGCAGCAGCACCGCCTGCCCTCCTCCCAGCGCCGGGAAGGGGCTCCGCTGCAGACAGCCTCAGCGCAAACCAGGCGAGCCCGACCCGAGCCAACAGCCCTGTCCTCAGGGGGCTTCAGGTCAGAGCCTGGAGCCGGGCCCTGGCTGCAAACAGCAGGTCCAAGAGGGCAGGACCTGGTGGCTTCACCTCCTCTCTTGCACACTTTCACAGCCCAGCTTGGTCAGGGAAGGCAGGAGGAAGATGTTGCAGCAAGAGCACAGCTCTCAGTTAGCAATCGCCTGCCCCTGCTGCGGGTCTCCAAGAGCCCACACAACTCATCACATGGGCTCAGAAAATCCGTTCTGCAATCACGTCTACGAATCCTGCCTTTGGCGATGGCACAGCATCGCTGCTGCCACGCACCAGGTTGCCCTCACCTCCTGAAGGCCAGGGCAAGACTCTTCTGAACTGATGTCCAGGTCTGCAGAGGGACTCTCTGCCTTGGCCTCCCCCCCCRGCCCACGGCCTGCACCCTGCCAGCATGTGGCTCTGCCCACTGCTCGCACAGGCTGGGGAGATCAGCTGCCATTAATGTGACTCTACACACGCACGGGAGAAGAGCCGAGAAAAACGTCTTACCAGATTAGTGAAGATATACGTGTAATAGGCAGACGCCATTCCCAGTTCAGCTGCCTGTGAAGGAGAGGAAAGGAGATTAGACTAGAGACTGACAATCTTCGATCTTGATTCCCACAAGGCAGAGACTAGGCCACATTTGCTTTTTCATCCTTATCACAACGTACAAATGCTGCTGTCTTCTTACAAGCAGGGAAGGGTGGGACACAGCAACACAATTTGACCTGTGAAATTAAAGTCCCAGGAACCAATTTTTCAGCAGGACTGAACCTACCTCTGAAGTCTCCTCCCTGCGACAGTACTGACAAAGCACCTGCACAGGAAGCAGAGCTGCACGGTACAGAAAAATAGCACAGCAGTGCCCTGAACTTGCACTTCCAGACCCTTACGCTGAGCTCGTCTAACCCTGTGGCACATTTCACAACAACCATCACAACTGCTGCATTTGGCCCCAGTTAGCAGGTGCATCCAGCCACAGAGAACGTGCAAGGAAGAAGCCCACTAGAAGTAAAAGCTTTTGGTACCCCTAACAGCAATGGCTCGTCCAGACACCGACAAGGTGAGGCRGCTTCCTAAAGCGCCAGCCTGAGGGGAAAGTGGTCTCCAGAGCCCCTTGGGGTGAAGAGCTCCAGCTTTAATATGTGTTGTGAGGAAAGTGAGGTTGGATGAGGGTTGCTTGTTTGTTGATTGGTATGATTTTGTCTCCTGTTCAAATATCAAATTCTTTGCGAACATACTGAAGGAAAGCACTAGTCAAAAGAGCTCAGCGCTTGTCTCCCTTCCCTGCAAACACTGGGAATGCAGGGAGCAAGGAGGAAGGAGCTCTTTTGGAGTTACAGGAAAGGGATGGTCATCCCAGCAGTGGGTTTCCCACATTTATCAGTCAAATGGGGGCTCCAGTCCTGCAAATTGATTAGCATGAATGAAACCAAGAACTCAGTTCTCCAGAATTTAGACAGGGTTTTGATGGCCACAGAAATAGAAAGGAAGAGGGTAAAAGTGCACAGAGATGCAAAAAGAAGGATGGTTTAAGCAAACAGATTTTTCTGAGAGATGATCTGCTCTGGAGACCAAAGACCAGATCATTGAAGTTTTTTCCAAAATCCGGAATTCTCAGTCCACAAGGAGTTGGTTGTGGGAACAGATGCTCAGGAAAGTGGGGGATTAATCTGCAAATCTTTCTGAAATCAGGAGCCTGTGTTTCATTGCCAAGCACAGCTGGCCTCAAATCATGCTTCTGGACCTCGGCAGAGAGGACTGCAGATCACCTCAGACCGTTTAGAGGCATCGGAGGCAGGAGGGAGGGACCAAGGGGAGCATCTCTCTCTCTTTCTTCTCTCTTTCAATCTCCTGCACTAGCTGGAGGATAGCGGCAACAGAAGGTGAGTGAAGGAAACAGATATAGAAAAAAGGAGGCTTAGATGGCACCTTTACCTATTCCTGCATACTCTACTTGACCTATTTCCCTACAATTAAATGCGGCGGGCGCTGCACTGGATGGACACGTTACTTTCAGAGGGGCTCTGCAAGCATTTCCGCTCCTCCCCAGCCAGCTGCCACACGTCCCCTCGGTGACGCACCTCTCAACCACACTGCAGAGGACGGCTTTGCCCATTCCTCCGCTTCCATCAGTTGCAYGTAACGTTAATTAACAAAGTAAATGGACAGCATCTGCTACACTAGTCATAGCTGAGATGGTACAGCCTGCAGAAAGGAAGAAAAGGACCACTATACATTTGTGAGGACCTTTGCCCAATAAGGGGGAGACCGGTGAGGACAAAATAAGCGCGGGGAGCAAGAGATGAGCAGTGACAACAGCACTTACCCCGTGCCACGCACGGCGTTGTCCAAATGCTCATGGCCGATGCAGCTCTGCGATCGGCGAGGTCGCCGTGCCGGCCACACCTTGGAGGGAGCCGGACGCGGGCAGCGTGGCAAGCTTCGGCCGCCCCGTGCCCGCAGAGCTGCACGGCCCTTCTGATGCACGTTGCTGTCCTCCCCCTTGCGCAGGCGGCAAGATGGAAACAGCAAAACGATTCGATCAGAAATGCACGGCGACTCCAAGGGGGAGCGAGCGAGCAGGCTAGCGAGGAGCCTCCGCAGCCTCCCAACAGCCAGCTTTCCAGGCTGCCGCCTCACCTCTAAACCCCCACGCGATAAAATCCGGCACCCAGGTCCCTCCCTTCTCCCTTCCTGGGGACAGCAATAATGTCAGCTCTCCCTCTGACCTACTTTGAAGTCGGTGCCTTTGATTTCAAGGGCAGAAAATCAAAGCGAGCAACAAAGCGTCTTTCTCCGTCCATCGCTCCCAGGCACTTCACACACCTGCTGGCAGGTGGGAAGCCAGGACAGACTGGTAATCTGGGAAGCAACCGTGTGTCTCGAGACCATATGTGGAGGGTGAGAGATGAGAAACTGCCATTTCCCTCATTGTCCAAGGCCAGGAAAAGTCTGCTAAGGCAGGTTTGACCAAAGGCACCTTCAAATCAATGGCATATTTTCCTTACCTTTCCTTGCCCAACCTTTGGGATGGGGCTGAGGACTTGCCAGACATGACCTCACCCCCCTGCTCTGCTTGCCTCTCTATAAAGAAAATACTTTCTGGGTTCTCCAGGTGCAAGAATTTCCTAGATAATAAGCTTATTATTTATTTGCTGCCCCTTGCAATCCTTTAGGCAGGAAGATTACATTAAATTTTCCAGACCTGCTGAAAAATCTTGGCAATCTYTGACATCCTTATCAGTCGTGACACCAGCGCACTTGAGAGCGGGGAAGGGAGACCGCGTGTGCCGAAAGAGCCGCTGCTGCGCGACTGTAGCAAGTCACTATGGCAACAGACAGAGGGGACAACCCGCTATTAACTCAGAAACCAAAAATAAAATAAAATTAAAATTAAAAAAAAGAAAATTGTTGGGGAGGGCCAAAAACCTGCCAATCACCCCAGCAAGATCCCGCTCTCCAATTTCTTCACGTTTCACCTGGTTCAGAGCCCTACGGGCCCTCACAAAGGTCCGGCAGCGTGTGCCGGCAGATTGGGACCCGGCCGGCAGCCCGGGGCCCGTGAGAGGCCCCTGCCGGACCTCGGCCTCGGGCCAGGGTCCAGCACCGCCACAGGGGCCGGGGGCACTCGCTGCGCCGGCGCTCGCCGCTGCCCAGGTCCCGGGGTGTGCTGTGCCTTCACGACTGAAATTCTCCTACTGTTCCTTGACATCTGCCACACAGCAGTCTTTTTCCTATACTGAAAACTGGCTGGGAGCTTTCAGAAGAACCATTTTTTTCCCCCCAAAGCAGCAGGTTTGGGTTTTGCCCTCCCAAGGAACTGCTGGTTTGCACAACTTTCCATCAGCATCCGCGCTCCCTGCCCCCAGAGAACACCCTTGGAACGTGATGAAATGCCTCACTGATTTTGGCATTTTCAGACAGAACATTTGCATTTCTACCTTGAAATAACTGCTCATTTAGAAATATAAAATTACATGCAGTGGAAAAAAAAAGAACCACTCTAATGGTTTCTGCTGGCAGTCAGCAGGGCTGAATTTGATACATGTCAGGGCCTTTGAATGACTGACTCCCTGATAGCGCATCCAGGACACTGCGCAATGCATGCAACAGCAGCCATCCCACACCACGGGGCGACTCCACCTCCTCGGTCCTGCCTTGATGCAGCAAAGAACTTCTTGTTCCTTCCAGGATATGGGAAACTATACACAACTTCAGGCTCCATCTGGAGCCGCTGCTCAGTTTTGAAGGGCTATCTAAACAAATGCTAAAAACTGTGGCAAGAGACCATTTAAAAATCAACATGACTAAAATAAAATCTCAGTTAATAAGACAATAAAAAGGGAGCCACAAAGTTAGAAATGTACTTCAGGGGAAAAAAACAAAACAAAAAAAACCAAAACAAAACCCTACTGCACTGATTGACTAATTTCCAAGTGCTAAGCAGCCTTCCACTTCCACTCCAGTCTGATGGCAACTGGAACCACAGGCCTGCAACACTTTTAGAAATCAAATATATCAGCTCAGAGCAATTATACCATTCCTTCTATAGATACAGTCCAGAAAGAGAGCAAATTATTTTCCCCAGAAACTCCATCAGTGGCAACTCCTCTCCCAGCAGAGATCACGTCCAGCGTTGCAGCAGGAATTTTTACACTCTAATATCATATAATACCTGCAAGAGTATGCTCATATACCCACACGGTACCTCATTCAACAAAAGCAGCAGCATCTACAAATGTAACACTTAAAAACACTTACCTTCTGCAAAATGGTATGAGACATGGAGGCGTTGGCATGTACAATGATAGTAGCTGTTTTGTCATCTCTGATCTCTTTTAGGAGGGGGGTAGGGTCCCGGCTGTCATCTAGCATCCGGACTGAGAGAGTATCCTTGGAAATGAGGAACTGGCGAAGCAACTTCTCTAGGTTTAAAAGGCCTTAAAATGAAAGGGGAAATAAAACAGACATTTTTTAAATTGCATGCTTGGTTCAAAGAACATCTCTCCAGTGACCTGTGATCACCCTGGCAGGAACCAGTCCTGCACTAGTTCTGTGCCTGCATGCTAAAATGCAAGGAATTTGTGGTCACAGGTTAGGCTCATTCCTTGGGTCAGCAGGGGACGGGAAAAGATGGAGCTTCTCCAGTTGTTCTGCAGCTACCCGAAAAAGTAGCCTTGAAGACCCCTTGGGAAGAGATAAGATTGCCGATACAAATTCCCTCAGGACTGCACAATTCAGGCATGTTCTCCGTTATCTAATGGCACATGGGGGAGTTTTTCCTGGTTATCACTGGTTGCTAGAAGATGATTCTTCCTTGTAAACTTTTGCATTACTAACTCCCAAACTAAGTGCTTCTGCGAGGCACAGTCTGATACCTCCGAAGATCCTGGAGCACTGTGATAGGGAGATGTTCGTTTCCCAGGATGCATGTCCCTGGGGATGAAAAGCTCTGCAGYGTGTCAGATGAAGCAGAAATCATTGTAAGAAAACAAAAATAGCTATACATAAAAATAGCAATGCAACTGTGAGTATAGTCCTAGCACAGTGCAGACTTAATTAAGGACTGAGGATTCCTAGAGAAAACCCTTAAGCCCACAATAAAACAAACAAACAGAAGTATGTTTGGTGCTTCTTCTATCCAGCTGCTTATTTTCATGTAAGAAATAATCCCTTCTGTCAAATTTGATTGATCAAACAGGCCCCCAGATTTAATCATTAGCGAGATGCAGACAGCTACATGGTCACACACATCTTGSTCCTATAGGAAGACAGCTCAAAAAGGAAGGGAAAAGTTGAACCGAAGGAAATCAAAAYAGTGAAGAGCAAAAGAACAGAACTGAGAAGAATCAAGGCCCGGCTGCTGGAAGAACAAAAAAAGTCTTCATTTCGAGCCAGAGCTCTGCTCTTAACCTAAACATAGCTTTGACTGTATTAAACAGTTCATTCTCCCAGAAGGTCAGGGGATGGGGAAGCGATACAATGCAGCGAGATTAGAGTTAGAGTGCTGCTTTCAAGGACTCCTAGCACTTCACAAAGGTAACAAAGCAACGCATTAAAAGGGATACATCCTAGATGAGGAGCCTCTTATTCACAGTGAAGAGTTTCTCAGCAAGCCAAGCTTGCACTGAGCTCTTTACAATGCATTGCCTCTTACCTTTCCCCCTTTCCACAGGTAGGAACTCAGCAGGGAACCACGAAAACAGCCATAACCAGGGCTTCTCTGGATCACACAGACTACTTCATCTTTCTCAGTGGCGGGTCAATTTGCTCTGTGTGGAGGACACATGGCCTAGACCCTACTTTAACACTTTTCTTGGTGCTAGCTCAAGTGAACTGTAAGTTTTGCCTAAGCCCTCCATTTGATTCTGTGGGTTTTATTTTCACCTTCTTCCACAACCTACATGGGATCAGAAAGGTTGCTGTGAATAACAGTACTGTGAATAACAAACTTAGTTAGGGCTCAACCCCGCAAACTGTGCTGCTGCAAAACTGCAGAAGATTTTAAGAACACTGTACTAACTTTATTCAATGAAAGTCTTGGACAAAAAAAAAAAAAAAAAGGGAATTTACCCAGCTTTTTCACAGTGGTCTAAATTTCATGGCATTTTGCACTGTACTTAAGAAGTGGACATTTGGGAAGGTGGGAGCAAAGCTAGACACGGCTCCCCAAGYACTCATTACCAAACCTGAACTGATTTTAAGTCAGTGATGAGGGCTGAACAGACCTGCCCCACTAACCAATGCCAGAACGCATCATTAGAGCTGGCACTAAAATCCACGGACTGAAGTCCCCAAGAATATCACCGAACATAAAATGTTTCTGTCCTTGGAGAGCATTCTCAGGCAAACATCACGGTGAAACATGAGCTGTCATTAGGGACTGCTTGCACCGCAGTAGTTATGGAGGCACTGCCAAAGATCATGGCCCCATGTTGCTCAGCTTTGCATGACACCAAGTAAAAGTGAAAGCCATGCTATCTTGCAGGCCAGCCTGTTTGAAGGGGAAATGCAGATTTACACCATGATTTGGCTTTTGAGGGGACAGATATTCATACTTAAGGGGTGGAGGGTGGGGGGGTGGGCAGTTTTCAGCTATCCCCTTTAAAAGGTACTGTTTCCAGTTATTTTCAGTCTTGCAAAAATAAAATTAGATCCTGCTCCTTAATTCGACAGGCTGCCTGCCTCAGTGTGCGTTAATGATGCAGACTGGAAAGCACTCCCTAGGCCAGCTGCTGAGAGTTGTGTGATTCGCATCGGCCCTTCAGTTTCTGCTCCTTTGATTAACGCCCCCTTCCCATTTTTCTCTCTGCTGGTTACCTCTCCAGCCCCTTTGCCGGCTCTTCCTCCACCCCCACATCCCCAGGTAAGAGAGCCGCCGTGGCCTCGGCATTAAAGGCGGCAGAGCCCAACTGGTAAGTCTCTAAACCGCATCGGGCACAGCGAGGAGGAAGAATGGCCAGGGAAAGAAAGCAAGCCTTTCATCTCCTCTCCTCTAGCTGGATGAAATTATCATTCCCCAGCACTTTAGATCCTACCTGCAGCCTCATCAGGCCTCCCGCTCGCAACTCCTCTTGTCACGTGGAGGGAAGACTCTACTAGGCGAAGAGACTCCCTTTTGTTCTGACGACAAGGGCATGCGAGACRCTGCTGCTGCTTCGCAGGCCCAACACGAGCGAGGGCTTGCAGACCCCTCCTGGCAACTCCGAAGTACTAAGTGAGGACGACCGTGTGTGGAGAGGCTGGATTAGGCCCAGCCTGTCTGTACAGCTGCAGCCTCTGCTGCCGGGTGGATGCAGAGGAGATGCCCAAGCAGGGGTATCCACAGCCCACACGGGCAGCCACAGGTCTGCTGGGGACCAGAAGTACGCACAGAGGTAGGTCAGTGGTTAGAGCTGACCTATGGGAAGTCCTCACCTCGCTTCGTGGTCATCCCCGGTCATTGCTCTTCCCCATGTGGCTATTGGAGCRAGGGAGACGGGCTCCTTCTCCCCAGGTGTTGCTGGTGGAGGCCCAGAGGCCCAGCGGTTCTGTTTATGGCTGCATGGGGTTTTCCCTGCTGCAACTCCCTCACCCTAATGGTCCCTTCTGCTTTGGTGCAGCGTAAGGAACCAGACAGCCCAGCAGGATGAGATGCCACTTTCCTAAGGTTCCTGATTACCTTGTTCAGTAGCAGCAAGTCCAGGAGCAGAATTAGTGAATGCCATCAACTACCCCCATTCTTACACCCAACAGGATTGCCTCAAACATCTCCCTGTGGCACTAGGGAACCATGAGCTTTTTGACTCAGTCCCTTGGTCTCTAGTCCCAAATACCGGACTTTATTCCCCCCCACCACCAATTGGAGTGAGACAGCTGTTTACAGAGGAGCTCTTAAGATGTTTATCCATCTCAGTACTTGTCTGTATTGCCTTTTCTTGTCAAGTATTTCATACAAATGCACAAAGTGTTTCATGTTAGGACTTCAGAGCACTTCATAAACTAGTTAATTATTCCACACCGCAGAGAAACTGAGTCACATAATCTTATTCTGTTCAGCATTGCATTACATTTATGCTGGCCTAACTCCATTGACTTTGGGGGTCATTTTCTGCTTCTACCAGAAGAAATGACAATCAGTGCACAGAGGAAGGATATGACTTCTACCAGGGACAGTATGAGCCTGATGGGATAGGACCCAGGAGTCCCATCAAGCAGCCTTGTACTTAAAACAAAACAGCTATGACTTTCTCTCCTGGGATCTAAATAATAACATCCTTCAAAACAGGATTTCTTCACTCATGAAGACAGTTCATATGCTCCCCTGATTTGTCTTCAGAAAACCTCCCGAAAGCCCAGAGTGCCTCCACTTAGCTGTTTAAGGGCTATGCTTAATAGCACTGCTTGTCCTAAGGGAAAATGAGGGCTTGTGCTCCTGCATGAAGCTGGATTGTGCCTTTCCTGCGCTCCATGACAGCCTGAGAGCACGCTGCACTACAATCCTTGCTCAGGTAAGGCCCTTACCGAGCATAAAGAACAGGATGCACTGGCACGAAAGGCACCTGACCCTCTCTTTCCCTGGGTCTGGGAAAGACCCAGGTTGCACAGCACATCCTAGACACTGAGCTATCCAGGAATACCAGAGTGAAACAAACTGGATCGATTCAGTTAAAAGGATGTTAGTTTAATGCAAACAATTTGGTTCCCAAGATTTTTGATCCAGCTAAATGAAGAATCAAATTAATACCCCGCTGCATTCAATGGAAGGCACCTGCATGTTTCAGCATGCAACTGGGGAGGAGGGCAGGGGTCTACAGAGATGAGATGATGTGTATGTGTGCTCCGTGCCTGGCAGCAGCGTGAGGGCAGAACTGTGAGCATGCTGCACTGCAGGTGAGAAAACCCAATTATCTATCCTCCTCCTATCTATCTACTTTTTTTTCTTTAAGGTTAAGGTTACACAATGAAAAATACCAGTACTGAAAGTAAYGTAGGAACATTTGCATGATTTTGATTGCATCATTTTGGGCCAGGTCCTCCTGTTAGGGTACATCTGAGCATACCTATTGAAGTCAATTCCCTGATTTGTATCARCTGAGGCTGTGGTCTCCCCAGGGTGCATAAAGCAAAATGAAAACTCAAGAACACTCTTATTCCTCTGTCTCTGTGMAGGAGTCAACCACAATGCTCTGTGYTACTAGCACAGCAGGCAATGTGAGTAGGAAGGATGCTGCCTTTCCTATGTATCTGGACCCACGGTCAGAGGCTGGAGGTGGCATGTGCTGCTAAGCTATTGCCAGTGTCCCCAGAGCTTATGCTGGATCCATGTGCTTTTACAAAGCCCCTGATCTAGGCTTCTTTGTATGGTCCACTCTAGTCCTAATGAATTTGACTATGGGATAATAAAAGCAAAATAGCTGGTGTGTAGTAACCACACTTATCTACATGCTGACTATAAAAAAACCAAAACAAAACAGAAAAAAACCCCACACACCAACAAAAAACAACAGAACAGCAGCAACAAAAAACTTTCCTCTCTCCAAGCACTATGATGCAGAGCCTGCTCCTGCCATTTTAGAAGAGTTATGCAGAGAAGAATATGGTCTTGCCGAGGTGAACGCTCCAGCATCCAGATGCACAATTACCAGCAGATGTATGGCTGCAGAGCCCAAGAGGGTGTGCAATGTATCAACTATTAATCAAGTCCTGCATTTAGGCCACAAATTGCATGTGAGTTTGGGAAAGACACATTTCAAAAAAAAAAGGGATACTTGCCTAAAATAACCTCCAGAAAAAYGCTTAAACCTTTTTTTTCTTCCCCATTTCAAAAACCCATCTGTGCAAGCAAAACACGCTTCAGATTGTCAAACAGAAGGCAGGCAGTCTCTCCCCATCCCCTTTCCACCTCTCACAAACACCAGGAACACCTCCATGTGGCAACAAGGTGAAAACCTGCCCTGCAGGTCTCYGCTGTTTCAGGCTGCTCCGCCTGAATAGCAGCCTGCCTCCGACAGAAGGGACCCGGCTGTTAGGAACCAGGGAAATGAACACCCTGGTAGGCAGCAGGAGGGAGCGCTGGTCTCCAGCTATCAAACACTGCCTGTTCAGGGAGGGTTTCACTGCTGCCAGTGGGACGGGCAGGACCTTCTCCACAGCGGGAGGCACCAAACACGCAGAGGGAGATGAAACAGAAGGTACCTGGGAGCAGGGGGACGCTGAACCCAGCCTGGGAATTACTTACATTCAGCTTTGGCACAGATGAGGCAGGCAGTGGTGCAGTTAAAGAAATTCAGGATTCCTGCCACRGCCACGCTTATGTCGGTGTTGCTGGGGTGCAGATTCAGTGTGGTGAACCGCTGGAACTGCAGCTTGAGGAACTCCTCTGGCGCCACTTTGAAGTGAGGAACCTAAGTGGGGAGGAGGGGAGAGAAAATATAATTAAAGAGGAAAAAGAAATAAAAACAAGTAAATCTACCATAAAGGACCTTTGGTGTGAAATGCTCAGCAGGCAGAAAGTGAAATATCCCAATAAAACTGCAGAAGAATCACCGGAGTGAAGAGAGGAGGGTGGGTTTTGTGCAATAGCAGAAGAAAATAATTATCACAGCAACAAGAAGCCACAGGAAGAAGCGGATCAGGAAGAGTCTTGCTGAGCCACTCAGAGAAAGGCAACGGGGGCTGTGATTACAGCACAGGAAATCATTTCGGATGAGTTCAACGTAATTACCTTGGGTACTAATTGTAGCCAGGCCCACACTTGATTTTGGGCTTGCTGCCTCAGTAAATAGGGAGGATGCTTTGCAGGCAGGCAGACAGTTACACCGCCCATGTTGGAGACCCCCGGATTGTTGCTGTTGGGATCCCAGCTAGACAGGCGACATGCTGCAAATCCGCCTGTGCCAGCGGTACCAGTGTGTCGTCAGATAATTAGGAGAGATGAAGGGAAGAACAAGATGACCCTGCGCTGGTAAGGCTCAGGAGAGAGAAACAGATGCAGCAGCCAGAAGCCYTGGGTTTTTTTGATCAGCAGAGAGGTAACAGGTGGCCATAAGGCAGGCAAGCTCCAACGGGACCATAAACGCAAGTCCTAATAATACCACGTTTGCCATTAATAAATCAGAGCAGGAGGCAGGAGTGGGATGCTGTTTCCCAGGGAATACAGACAAGCTGGAGCATAGAAGCCCTGCTGAGGGACAGCCTGAGGGCTTCCTCCAAGACAGCTCCACTGCATACCTGGGCACACAGCGTACAGGGAACTGGCGGGCAAGGAGATCAAGCAAAGATGACGGGGGGTTGGCCAAACAAGGAAAAGGAATATTGTCTTCCTTTTGCTGAGTGAATTATTTGGAA
Source organism: Apteryx rowi (assembly GCF_003343035.1). Lineage (NCBI taxonomy): Eukaryota > Metazoa > Chordata > Aves > Apterygiformes > Apterygidae > Apteryx > Apteryx rowi. Next base: position 151,706 of record NW_020450041.1, read on the forward strand.
GAAACAGAAGACAGAGAAAGGGAAACATCTGCTTCTGCTTCATTAGAGGAACGTCAAGTCGTCTTCTCTTCCATTATCAGTCCTTCCAGAAGCCATCACCCCATGCCTCCCATCTCTCCCCTCTTGCGAAAGGCTGTTAGTAGGCTGTGATGGCTGCTTTGCTGACAGCATAAGCTGTTTGGTTAGTAATAGGCAAGTTAAAGAGTAATAAGCTGCTATCTGCCTTGATTTCACTCTGCAGTCCTCATCCAGAGCTTTATTAACAGGAAGGGAAGCAGACTGTAAGCAAAAGGCAAATTCCTTTAACTAAAGCAGTCAGGATAGCTACAGTACAAGCCTGCTGATCATCCTCAAAGCCAGATAGAGACCGAGGCTTGCAGCAACCACTGCTAACAGAGAAGAGGGGCATGCAGACAGCAGTGAACAGCCCCCATGTCTGGAGCTGCTGCCATCCCCTCAGGCCAGCTCCAAGCCACGGAGCCGACAGCAGCCAGGCACAGAGCTCACATTCAACCTGGACGACACAGGCRCTGGGATTCCTCCTCCCTTCCAAGAGCTCTGCCCCAGAGCAACACCCCTATCAGACAGGAGGGAAGGACAATCTTTGGACCAACTCAGGAGATACAGGTTCATTTCCCAGTTTTACCACAGGCTCCTTGCGAACCTCAGGCCAGTCACTCCATCCTCTTGTGCCTCAGTCRAAAAACGTGGATACTCTTTAAGTGATGGATGTCTGCAAGCACAATGTCTCTGTGTTGCTGTATAACATTTAACACAATGGCACCAACTGATGCTACTGTGACATAAATCACAGGGAGTTACCGCAGGTTTACACCTCTAGGAGGGCAGATGGGCTCAAGCTCAAGAATCAAATACCTAAAAAGTGCACTAGAATTCACCTTTCATTTCAGAAAAAATGAAGAGACTGATGAGATCAGAGACACAGACTGCATATGAATTTCAGGGGAAACACACTTGCAATCTGTTATTGCAGAGTTGTCTTTGCCTGCGAYGGAGCGCATGTCTGGGACATTTAACTGGAGAAAGCACTACAAAACACACTCAAGAGACCCATCCTGCTATAGCCAAGAGCACTAGGTCTAAAAGATCGCTTCCATCTCTTTAACGCCGGTGGTTCTCAGGGAACAAAGAACAGCACTCATTTGCGAATGCAAGCTATTTACAGCGCTCACTTCCAGACACTCCCCCCCGTTTGGAGGCTTCAGAGAGTCCACTAAATGGCTGAGAGATGTTATCTCGCTTTAAAGGGATGAAGTATGAGAAGAGAACTCAATTTCTTTTTCCCAGAGCAGAGCTAGATCAGTGTAAGATGGTTCAAGGCTTATAAAATATTAAATCAGGCACACAGTCTGGACACAGACAAAGAGGGTTTGCATAGAYGGAACAGCACCAGGCAGAAAAGGGAGTGTCGCTTTCCAGGGGGACTGTACACAAGGTCACGGCACAGCCAGGAACTTGGACTGGGATTTGCATCTGCCAGGGCAAGCAGAGGTTTCTGCACCTGCCCGGCAATGGGGAGATGGTTCAGCATTGGCGTTGCATGCGAGGATAGCTGAAGCAAAAGGTGATGCAGGTGAAAACAAAAAGGAGGGAGACAGAAATGAGAGAGGCACAGAAAAGGGAAGAAGCTGCAAAAACAKAGGCATTAAAGGAATTTCAGAAGTTTGGACCAAACTATCAATTCTGAAATGATCATTACAAGCCACAACGGATCACGGGAAGGACGATATATCAGAGATGACAACTACAGTGAGCAGAGTTCAGTCCTCCACTTTGCCAAAGACGTCCTGGAGTACCACAGGAAGGTCACTTTCCCTGTCTGTAATGAAGTCATCAGTGCTCTGCCTTGCAGCTGTGACACGAGGACAGAATACACTGGGGACCATGTGGCACTCGGAGGTCATCCAAGGAGGGTTTGGGGAGCACAGATGGAAAGTGGGAGGTGTGTACATATAGAAATTATGACAGAAAAGTAAAATAGCAGATTTGAATGAGACATGCAACAGGCAGACCCAGGACCAGGGGAAGGCAGCTGTCACTGCAGCGAGCTGYGAGACCGTAGCTGGACCACGGCATAGGAGCAATAGTCTCAAGATGAGACCCAAGGGTGCAGAAAGCCTGTCCCAGTGGGATCTGCACAGAAGGTATTGCTGCTCGGTGTACTGGTAAATTAAAAACCTAATCCAGGCTTACTAAATCACCAGCAAAATGCAGAGTTCCTAGGGAATCCAGGCAACACCCAGCAGACAGTGTGAAAGCACTGCTGCGATCGCAGCCCGCTCGAGAGTGCCTTCCTTTTGAAGGAAAAGGTGTGGAAAGCTGGGGATGCAGGGAACGAGGTCGGGGTCTCTGCAGTGCCCCCAGGCGACTCGGCTCCCTCCCCAGACCTGCAGGGAGGGACGAGTCTCTGCCCCTGCATTACCCCCTCCCTGCTCCCTCTCGGCTCAAGGGCTTTGGTGCCCACCATCAGTCAACACGACGGCACAGAATTACTCCAACACGGGACATTTCCACTTACCTCTTTCTCCCCACAGATATTGCTGATGATAGAGCTCGAAGCTGGACTTGAGGAAGGTCCTAGGACACCTACCACCCCTTTTGGAAGAATCTGGCACACTGTGGGCACCAGAGAGAGGAAACATGTATTAGATGAGATGTCTTTATCCTCAATTTTCCAGTTGGCAACACTATCTACAGTACCTACCTTACAAAGGACACTCAAAGCGTCTTCTCCTCCTTCACACAACATATTCCCCACCACTTCTGTGCCCACAAAATCCCTCTAGTGCCCTGTCACTCGGCCTATGATGGTCACCTCTCCACCTTTCCCTAGCCCTTCCAAATCCCACCGGAGCTCATCCCCAAGCCCCAGTAACCTTGTATCTTTGACTCTGAACTAYGGTCTCTCCCACTTTTAAAACACCCCTCTTTAGCCCTATCTGCTTTGCTCCAGGGACAACGTTAACTGCAGTTTATAGAAGGTACTAAACACAGCAGTGACCTAGCTTTAAAGCATCGTATCGCAGGAAACAAACTTGAATGAATTTCTTCCCTCACCCTCTTCAGAGCTTAGTGGTAATAAGGATTGCATTACTGTTTTTCTTTTTTTTTTTTTTTTTTTTTCTAGCAGTAGTTAATCTTCTGGCTCCACGCCACCAAGGTTAGTAGAACAATAAAAAGACCCTGACAAAATGAAGAAGTTAAATCTCTCCTCTCAAGCTTTGCAGTTTAAATTGCGATCTTTTTTGTTCTTTTAATTCACAGCACAAATTTAGCCAAATGGCACTCCAAGGACTACCCAGCTGGTGTCACCTCCCTGCTGGAACTCAAATCAAACATATGGTTCAAAAATGCTCCTCTAGAGCAGTTTGCCTGATCAAAGCCTCACAGACAGAGGCAAGAGCCTCTGAACCGCAGGACTCTGCAAGGGTCGTCTGCAAGACGCCGGGCCATTGCTTATTCTGCAAGAACAGGCCACCTGCCCGGCTCAGCGCTGCCACGCACRCGGCTCCTTTCTAACTGGATAGCAGAGGCTACAGCAGCAACAGAAACACACAGCCACATTTGCTCAACCATCCTTTCTGAGAAAAGAGGATGCCATGGGGCAGGAGCGAGGCACCACAAGCTTTTATCAGTCCTGGAAAGAGCAATCTCGCAACATTTTCATTTGCAAAAACTCCCAAATCACTGCAGCAGAAAGCTGAGATTTTGAAGATATTGTCTCTTTAATATCAAATGGCTGGTTTGTTGCTGAGCACAATGCCTAATTTAGGTCTTTGGCTTACATGTCAGACAAGCTTTTGCAATGATTGTAAAAAAAGTTATCTAGATTCAACGGCTGGGAAAAGGAGCTAGAAAAATTCATACCAGAACATATTTTTTGCTGTGAGGATAATTAATCATCGAAACAGTCATAACTACAGAACATAGCAGGTTTTCTATCAACATGAAGTCTTTAAATCAAGACTGGACATCAAATGAGGGCATACTGTGCCTTTTTTTTTTTTTTTTTTTTTTTTAATACAGTGAGCTACGGGGCTCAATGTAATGTTCAGCAGGTGAATGTGCACAGCCCATTTTCTGCACAAGACAAGACCAGATGATCAGGGTGGTCATTTCTGGCCTTAGACTCAATGAGTCTCTATAGTGTAGCGGCTAGAACATGAGGCCAAAGCTGAAGACTTGGTTTGTGACTCTGGGGAATTGGTTTTACCTCTCTATCCGAGAAACAGGAAAGAAATAAGAAGGATGCTCGCACAGTTGATGGTGAGCCTCTAAGTGTAGGTACCTGATTTAGAAGGCCAGTTTATAGTCAGTGGAAGGAGACAGCTACCTCCAAGCAACCAGTCAGCATTTGTAAGACACGCTTCAGCTTCAGTTGCTCTCACATGCAGCCTGCCTCTCTTTAATGACTTTGTGGGTAGGCTTGCAACTAAAATCTCTCAAGTTAGGTGCCTCAAAGAGGCAGTGTGCACATGCCTTCTCTCATCTTACAAGCAATGAAGTGGTTTGCCTAATATGAGTTTGCGAAGTGCTCTGAGAAACTTGAATTTACTATAATGCTGACTGAAGGCAAAAAATATCACCTGGCCACCACAGCACTAAAAGTTCCAAGTTAAAAAAGTAAAAGATCCTAAAGAAACAAAGAGCCACCCCCAGAAGCAATCCATGCTTTGCAACACCAAGATAAAATAACCTTGTATGTACAGAGAATACTGAATACAATTATACCTACAGTTTTATTTTGTTTTTTGAAGTGTATGTTTAGCCCAAGCAAGGTATACAAATTTAATCCAGAAACCCAGAAATTCTCTGCCCCATGTCCCATTCCACGACCACTGTTGCCCTGCAGTTTCCCTCACTACACACCTAGAGGAGCTGCTCTTGGAGTTCAGGAAGACTCAATGACCTTCTCTCCCCAAGGCCTGGACTTCACCTTTCTGCTTGGAAAGGTAATGGAGGTTTTCTGATGAGCAAGAGCTAAGAACACACCCTATGCTAACCAGCAGCCCCTGCATGAGACTACTAACGACTCAGGCTGAAGAAGCACTAACTACTAAGCTCTCTATATTACCAGGTCCCTAGGTATACTGTCTCTGACTTCTTACAGAAAGTGCCAATGATATGCAAACATCTTCTCTTGGGTTTTTCTTCCTTCCATGCTCTCACCCTCCACCATCTCAGCCTGCCACAGCACTCGAGCAATATTTTTCTGCAGCATCTTCAAAGGAATCCAGCGCTTGCTTTTCCTCTGTGCTTAAAAATTTACAGGCACTTACACCTCTTCAATAGTTCTTTTTAAATAAGAACACCAGCAATTTGAAAACCCTGCACTYTATTTCAGCAGCACTCATCAGTCCCTCCAGGCTGCACCCGACCCTTTGGTTTTCTGCATTCAGCATCAAGGAGGAAGGTGCTGCTTTGGGTCCTGTTTATCCACAGGACATAGAGGCAGAAGTCCTGGGGGAAATTTTGCCATGCATGCAGGAGAAAGTTGGGCAAACACTTTTCCTCTTGTCTCTGGTAGCCAAGAACAGAAAGTGGGTTAAGTAGTCATAGCAACAGAGTTGTAACAACTGTCAGAGAAAAGAGAACCAGCTTATCACTCCAAGGGTGAAACATCCAGTGGAAATGAGGAAAATGAATGGAAACAAAGCGGAGATGCCCGAGGCAGAGGTTTAGACCATGTTGGCAGAGATTCTCTTGTAATCCAAACACATTTCCTATTTCAGAACATTACCTGATGCTGTTAGTCTGCACAGGGAGAAAAGGCTTAACCCTGCTACCATCCTGCGCTGTGGATTCACACAAGCACTTGCAGGAATGTGGGAATGTCAGCCCTGAACCAAAAATTCATCCCTGATAACTTGCACAGACTTCAGTGGCGCCATCCTGCAGATAGCACCAACTAACCAGAACACCACAGGTACTAGTGTCACCCTTGCCGTGGAAGTCTGTTCACATTTCAACATATGGATGCCATATAAGCAATATACTGTGCAGGATACATTCTTGCTCCCTGCTCAGCTCTGCAAGCATTTACATCAACTCTCCCTGCACAAAGCAGGGCTGAGAGTGCTCCAGGGAGAGCATCCCCCTGCGGCGCAGACCGCAGCATCTCCTTCACCGCACACAGCTGCCTGGTGCAAGGGTTTGAAACAGCAAGCAAAGACGATTCCCGGCTCTAATTGACAATAAACGAGCAGGGAAGGTATGCAATTACCTCAATACTTCCATGACTGCAAAACACATCAGAGGATCTTGAACGACAGGCAATGGTCAGGACTCGGCTCTCATACTAAAAATGCCAAGTGCATGAAGAGAAGGCGCTGGGGAGGGTGCCTCCCGCAGCGTGGCGCCAGGACTGCTCCCCAAGCATCCCGCGGGTCCTAACGGGAACCCGCAACCACCCGCGACCTGGAGCGGACTGCGTGCAATCCAACAACAGCACAAGAACAGCAAGACGGTTACTACCGCATTTGAGCCAATGGTCACTGAACGGACAGATCAGGCTCTTTGAAACGTTTGTGTGAATAAATGAAAATTAAAACTCCTCTAATTGCTTGCTCTAACTGCTGACCTGCCCTGAGATGTCTGGAATAGCAACAGAAAGCATCTTAGAAGACTCGAATGCATAAGACAATCGGAGACAGGGTGATAAGTGGAAAATCTGTCCCTCCCTGGATCTCAAAGGGAATGAGGTGTTTTAGATAAAGACATGATTAAACAAGCCATTTTGGATCTCTGTAAAGGGAGTTGAAACATCAAACACAGAGAAAACAGGCTTTACTTACAATGGCAAAACAGCTCTATCCATATCCCTTCACTAGAAACTCATTTCAAAACACAGTAATTTACAGATGTTGCTTACAGGATCAGTCAATGTTTATCTTCCTTCATATACAAAGCTGAAATAGCAAATCATGCATGACTGTGATTAAGATCAGCTCATTTTTTACTTGCTGTAGGAATTGTGATTTTTGTGCTCCCCTAACAGTAAGGTGCCTGAGTCAGTCAGCAAAAAAAAAAAAAAAGAAAGAAAAAAGAAAAGAAAAAGAAAAGAAAAGAAAGGCAAAATAGCTCAACACTAAAAAACTAACTCACAGAGTACTTCCATGAAAGCATTGATTGTATATGAAAAATCACTGATGGGATGTAATAACATTCCTCGCAACAGTCAACTAAACATACTAGCTGTGATATTTAAGAATGATTCAAAGGGTGTGAAATTTGAGAACAGTATTCAACAGATGTGTAACAGCTTTGCAATCACAGGTTAAAACATCTAAACTACTTTTATTAATATTATATGTAATAACAAGCATTGGTGCTGTGTTAAAGCTGAGAAGGCAGCCATTAGAAAACTATGATAGCCTTGAAATTTAAGTTAAAGGATCCGATTCTCCTCCGCTACCAGTATAAATGAAGAATAACTTCAGTGACATTAACAGCTGAGCCATGCAGAATCCAGGTTTTTCTTTTCATGAGAAATACTTCAAGACATTTTTCCCTCAGGAGAAAAGGCAAATAACATATTGCAAAATTTTCTGTGAATTCTCACTTCACCAAAATCAAAACATTTTGCTCCAAATTCTAACTTTTTATACTCTATAAGTCAAAGTAGACAAAACAAAGAAAATCACCAAGTGAAAATTCAAAATGGAAGATTGCCTCTTTCTCATTTATCTCATTTCCATTTTCTCCTAAGACACCATGTTTGCTGAAATCAACACATCCTTGCAAAATACTTCATTCTCAACAAATCAGTATTTTTCTGCTCGAAAAGCATTTTAACAAAAGAATATTTCTGAGCAACGTTACATGGGTGCAAGCGACAAAGAAATCCAGCTCAAGATCTTTACCACAGCTCTGGGGTCACTTTGCAATCTGGCTCGTTTCCTGAGAGAAGTTAAATAACAGAAATGGGGCTACATAAAGAAGATTTATGAGAAAGGAAAGAGAACAGAACTAAAAATGCTACTGTTTCTTTCAAAGCTGGGACACAAAAGGGTAAAGCAAACAAAAGCAGCAATTTCCTCATTTCCCAGGAGGCTTGCTGGGAGATTTGGGATACTTGGGGAGGAAAAGTGGGAATGGACCTGGAAACACGCACAGAGACTCTCTCTATCCCTTCTGCCCGGTACAGGTGACCGGGCCAGCGAGACTGGGTTTACCCTCTTGCTGTGCCAAATGAGGAGAAAGCAGGATGTGCACAGTCCTGAACAGATGCAGAGAGCAAGGAAAAGGGAGACATGAGCGATCCTAAAAGGTGGAGAGCTGCTGTTTTAAACGCTCCCTGCAAAGCTGCATGGGATGATTTTAACCTAAGCTGCCTCACAGGTGACAGGCTCTATAGACAGACATACAGGTACTTGCTGAAACGCACTTTATTAATTGAATGCTTCTATTAACAGCGCGCATGCTAATTTGCGAAAGGGAGCAGTGATCTGCCGCTCTCGCAGGGTCCCTTCGGCGAGTTACCCGAGACCCGCTCCTGAGAGGCGCTGAGCGCCAGGGAGCCCATCCGACCCTTCAGACATACAGGCGCTCAGCACTGCAGGATCGAGGACAAAGCTGTGGGGAAAAAAACCCGGCACCATTTATAAACACAACATACTACCACAACTTTTCGGTACCCTACAGATTACACAGAACCAAGAGCCGCAGGGAAACTAGTCAAAAATTGCTGTTATTTAAAATGATTTCTCCAGGTTTTTCGAGCCAACTTGTAAAAAAACTTATAGCCCTCCTCTGAACTCTAAAGGTTGCCTTAAACGTTATTCTAAAGGGAAATTATCCTATTGCAAAGGATTTTTCCCACTTACACGTAGAAATTATGGCTCCTGAGAGGTCTGCGAGACACTGACAATCAAGTTTTTTTTGTTCATAAGCACATGGCTTGACATATTGGGCATCCAAAGGAACACCTATACTAGGAATCTGTTTGCACCGAAGAAGTTTAAAGCAACACAGAATGTATATTGCTCTTTCAAAAATAGCTCATTTTAAACGCACATGATTTTAAACCTGACTTGAAAATTCCACTTTGTGTAGACAAATCCACTGCCAGACTAAAGCGCCGAAAGAGGTATCCTGTTTGTCGACACGCAGCATTCAGCGGGGTATTAAAAATAATGTAATTGCACTGAACTCGCCCACAGTGTCTCCCACCTGCAGACCATGAACTGCTGCACAGAGGAGCAATGCCTCCTCTATCATTACCTCCTTTTATGGATGCACGCCTTGAACGAAGTCATTTTTCCCAAGTCACCGGACTGAATGGTGGCAAAACCTGCTGTGGGACCCGGATCCCGAGTCCGGGCTCCCTGCACAACGCTGCACTACCGGCTCAGACGAAGAGCAGGCAGCGCTGCTTGCTCCCTAAGCCCAAAGAGCTCCTGCGTGCCCCACCGCTCTGCAGCAGGCGTGCTTCAGGCAGGCTTCGCTTGCAAAAGGGTGGCCAGCACTAAACCAGAGCGGGGGTCGGCAGCGCGCAAGCTCCCCTTCTCCCGAACATAGCGTGAATGCCGCTAGAGGTCTCACGATCCGCTGGAAGGGATGCTGCTCCGGGCCTCCAGGCAGCAAACGCGTCCCAGGAGGCCCAGCAGCAAACCCTATTACACACTCGGGCAGCCAGGACAGACCTAGGTCTTTGGGGCACTGCAAAGGCTAGAGACCCACTCTCTAGGCTAACACACGTGCTGATCTTCCAAGCGCTGAGAGAGGAGCAGAACGGTGCTTTTTACCCCGTGCATCTCCAATGAGCACAAGGAAACTGTTGATGGAGCAAGTGCGGAGGACTGGACACCTGTAGGGAGCTCGCCGAGAGCAGGGCTTGGGAAGGCTCAGCTGTGCCCAGGGGTACTTACTGGTTTCTGCTGTCTCATACTCGCTGTCTCGCAGCAGCTCGAAGATGTCCACCTCCACTTTGGCCTTCCCCGCTCTCTCCGGCGCGCGGTTGATGCGGTTCTTCGCCAGGGTAATGGAGAGCCTCTCCCCTCTGCTGCACTCCATGGGGTCATCCAGCACGGCAGCTGGGGAGAGCAGGGAGGAAACGACAGCAGTCAGCTCCGGTCTCGCTGGCAGGCGCATGCGTGGCAGGGCCCTCCAAGCACCCTTCCAGGCGTGCCACGGCCACGCGCACAGCTGCCGCTTCGGCACGCCTGCTCCCGGCGGAGCTATTGTTAGCGCGTCCTCCCTCCCTCCCTCCCACGCGCGGCCTTTCCGTCTGCTTCGCCCACCTCCCAGGCCTCGCCAGACGCGGGGGCGGCGAGATCGCTGCGGCGGAGGCTGCGCTACCTGCCTGCTCGCCGCAGCGCGCCGAGGCTCCCCCGAGCCAGCGCCGGTGGCAGAGCTGGCGTCGGCCCGCTTGGCGTCCAGCTGCGCCGATCGGAGCGGCCCTGGGCTGGGCAACGGGCTAACGGCGGGATGCACGAATGACGTCCCCGAATACCCTCCGCTCGTTCGTTCCACGACGCGTTTGCGCAGCGCCGAAGCAGCAGAGCAGTTCTCATAGCTGGAATATTTCAGGAAGCAAGTGGGCAGCAGTGGGTGGGAAGGGACAAATATTTTTCAAACAGAAAGCACTTGACTCTTGAACTCAGCTCCTGGGCCTACCCACTCAAATCTGTGTTAGGCAGAGGGAGATAATGTAGGGTATTATTTTTATTTTTATTTTCTTGATAGAATGCAAAAAAGAAATTGGAGTCAAGCATTAATCATAGTGTTTCTTTATGAGCTGGCAGAACTTTCTGCACCCCGGTAGGCTTATCCTTGCTAACACGAGATCTCATTCCAGCATGCAGCTATTCAATTCTATCTGAGGAGGAAGAGCGTTGTTTTTTGTTGTGCACATCAGAAAGGCACCAATGCTCATCTTCCCTTTCCAAAATCACTCCAAAGGGAGAGACGCCACTCAAAGGAACTGCTCAGGTGTAAAGCAAGTCCCAGCTCAAAGCTGAATCAGGCCCTGCACTGTGTAGGTTGGCAATGTAGGGATTAGTGGGGCTCTGTTGCTTTGTGTGTCAGGGAAATATGGAACGAACTACAGCAGTTGGGTACCTTGTTAAAGCTTTGAAAGGCATCATTTTTCTGTAGAAATTTTTTTTCTTTTTTAAAGACAGGGAGAGACAGAAAAAAACATGTAAATTGACTGACAGCTGAAATAAAGCAAACTGGCCATTACCTGGAGGTATAGTGCCTCTGTAAGACCAAGGGGTGGGGGCAGAGACCAAGCATACACATATTTTGAAGACACAGTTAACCAGGACTGAAGTTAGAGGAAATAATCAGCAAAGAAGAAAAAAAAAAATAGAAGCAATCCCCAGCTGTGACCAAAGCCTCCCTGACAATCACCCAGTTGGCTTTCCTGTCTTCATCACAGCAACCATGCTGTTCATCAGACCCTCAGTCCATCCCGACTGCTAGCTTTCTCTTTCCTCTGCGCTCATCAGCGCATGGCAAGGCAGCACTCCCGAAACTCCAGGGCAGGCAGCTGTGCTACCATCTGACCTCAAGGGAAGCTTCTTCCTTATCCCTGCAGAGTGGGAGGCTGTCATACATTTTGAGCCATGAAGGGTTTTCTGTCCCCAGGAGAATCTGGGCTGGGCTGCAGGACATGCAGACAGCCAGCAAAGCCACTTGCTGAACGGGGGACTCTGCTAATTAGCTAATGAGGCCGCAAGGATGCCACGCTTCCAAGGAGGCATGCTGGTAGGGGCATGATTGATGGGCTCCCCTTCACCAGCGACACCACTGTGAGGGGCGGCTCTTTTTACAGAGCCAAAGATCCTAGCAGATTTTGAAAACCCTGTTGAGTGTCAGACCTTGAACCAGAGGACTCCCATTTTGGTCTCCATCTCCTGCTYCTCATTTTAGCCCCTCACTCGTACACGTTCACAATGTTGCTGTCTCTGGCTGAAGTAGGAGAAATGCTGTCATCTTGCGCTCTCGCTGAGAGCCCTTCCTTGGAGGGCGGATAGTGCCCCCAAGGTCCTCGCCATGCACGGGCATCAGTCACCCTTCCCTGCCACCAACACAGGGAGCCTTTGGCACATCCCAGCCCCACAACGAAACCAGCTCCTCTTGCCTTTGCTTTCCTATCCCAAGGCTTACTCTGAACCAGCGCCAAAGCTCAAAGCACAGACCAGTTCCAACAAACCATCTGCACCCCATTTCGGGGCTCTTCTCCCARCCTCCCTCACTCGGCTCCGTGCGATATTCCTTCCCGTGACACAGCTCTAGACCTGCCTCACCCACAGGCTCAGCAACCAGGCATTCACAGCTCAGGCTGGCCTGGCAGGAGAGTCCCAAAATAGTCCTTAAGATCGAACGTTTCATTTCACACACGGCCATTACTTCAGAAGGCATTAAGCTTCCCATCGCCCCATCTGAAACAGATAAACTGGAGGCGGAAGAGGATCCTCATGGGTGAGCACACAGAGCTCCCAAGAGATGCAACGGCAACAGTGCACAAGCTTACAGGAAAACTTGGAGAAGCCATTTGCTTTCCCATATGGTTACTCGTGCGCTCCTCCAGCCCTCCTCCAACACCCCAGAACTGTGGTCACGATATACACCACCAGAACTGCTAAGACAAAAGAGCACAGGGCAAAAGCCATCTCTACCTAACTATAGATTTACGCATGGACATACGCACATACAGACGTGACCATGGGAACTGTTCGAATGAGAAATGCTCCGGTCTGGTATATATTACCCTCACTGCAATCTTGTATGCTAAAACACGATATAATAAAGTTTTAACAACTTGGTTATTCTTAACATGTTCCTGGAGTATATGGACAGCTGGCAAACAAATCGTCTTTGTATAAAAGGTTGTTTTTTTTTTCCCTTTTCTCCCTATCTCTTCTTTTCGCAGGTTAGCATTTACTAACTTGTAAACAAATGGAGTTTGCTAGGAAATCCAGGCAGGATCTTACCACACCTGTACATAGGAGGGCAAGGAGAAGTCAAGGCAGATGGGCAGTGGCAACAGGAAAAGCCTTCTGCCATTTGGAGACAGATATTTAGCTCGATTCTAAGTACAGGCACCTAAAAAACTGACTTCTGATCAGTCCTGTATCTTATATAACTTAAGGCCTATCAAGAAATTTACCTTGTGTGCTACTGTTGGCGAATCAGAAAATAAATGGCATGGAAAATAGCTAGCTACCAAATCCACCAGTTAGGCAAAGGCGGTCCAGGCTACCGTGATGTACTCTCTATCAGGACGTTTAGGAGCGCACTCCGCAGTCAGGGACAGCCTGGGCAGGAGCCCACAGCAAATGGACCAGAAACTCCTTAACCCCTTTAAGTGGATTGATTGCAATCATCTGACCAGAGCATCTGATATAGCTACCGTATATCCCCCATATAAGGAGGCATTATCAGTGCCAGACAACTAGCTGGGCATGGGGAAGCAGAGGATAGTGTGCGTATGCATACGCGCAGATGTATAGCTGGACAGCTATAGACAAAGGGATGCACACATTTGGGGCTACACATACTGATCCACTCAGGAACCTTCTTTTCCTGTTTTTTTCCCCCAGTTTTAAGACAGTTAAATGGAACTAAGTACCAATAAGGAAACATACAGCAATACTTCTTGTAAGATATGCACAGATGTCTTGGCACACGGTCCCAGTCCTTCAGGCAGCACCATCTCCTCTGCTCCTCTAACACGCAAGCACCATCATTATCTGCAAAGCTAGGACAGTTAATCTTAATCTCATTATGCAAGCAAAAAGGTTGTGCTCTCCTCTAAGGCCAGGAGCTTGGATCACAGGTTTTTTAAGTTGATATGGCTGGTGACTACTCTTAATTATAAAGGAGTCAGGAGAGAAATGTGCCCAAACAAGCAGCTTGCTCATGAACTCCCTGCTTCTCTAGGAAAGCAGCATCAGAAACGGAAGAAAGAGAAAGTCCTAAATAAGCCCCATTTCCTCTTTCCACTTCCTAGCAAAGCTTCAAGCCCCAAAACGGCTTGAAGCTTCCACACGAGCTTTGTGCTATGGCTCTGCTTCCAGGAGAGAGCAGAGCAACATACTCAATTTGATGAACATCCCAAAATACTTGTTAAATTCCAGGTGCTGACATATCAAAACGAAAGACCAGTGATGGGGCAGTGTATGTCAACTTTCTTAGATTTAATATTTTGCAATTAAAGCTTCAAAATCATTAAATCAAAAGTTTTCAAGAATATTCAATTCTTCAGTTGTCAGTTTTCAAACAAAATTCACTTCCATTAACAYACAGTTAGATTCATTTTAAAAATAAAGAGTTGAGACTGAAGCATTTAAAATAATTACCTCAGGTCAGCTAGGCACAAACACTTGCAGAATGATTTTTTTTGTCTCTATTCAAGAAAGTTCCCCCCCCCCCCCCTTTCTGGAAATCTTGAAAATTTTCCTATATCAGGTGGGGGAGAAACCTTCCCTGCTCAGCTCTCATTACAATTGAACTTTGCAGCCAGCCTTAGGAGCAAATACATGAGGAAGAGGAAAGAGCCCAGAAGCAAGTGGCAATTTTCAGAAAAGCAAGTCAGGCRGAAATGAAGGGAACAAAACCGGCTGCTCAGTCCCAGGAAGGCAAGGGGGAGCTGGGGGCGAGTTACCCTCCCTGACAGCAGGAATAGCAAGGAGGCCCTCACCTCTGGCCAGGTCCTTAATTGCAATATATCCGAACAAGTGGGAACAGGTATCGGGGCTTGCTGTCCTCTGCTAAAGCACCGAGCAGAAGCCACCCCAACCTCGTGCCCACCAGGCTTGCAGACGCCAGAGGCTCTGCTTCAGCTGCCAGCAGACGGGTCGGGTGCTGAGCCCTCGCTGGAAGCCACGGGCACTTTGTAGCTCAGCTTGACAAGCAGGCAGAGACCTTCAACGTCCCAGTTTTCAGTCACTCTTGCTTCAAACCGCAGCCACCTTCAAATCCATGCAGCAGAAGGGAAAAAATACGCAGATCTCTCCCTACAAGTACAAGCCCCCACAGAGATTTGAGTGAAAGGGAAATTTGGGTTACTTTTCACACTATATGACACAGGGGACACAGCCAGACAGCTTGAATCCCATGATGGAGGTGGCACTCGCATAAACCAGCCACTGATCAAACTACATTACAGCTTCCCATCTTCCTGCGGGGCTCGCGGCAGAACCCCCACAAAATTTGTCTGCTTGCATTTTGGGAGACTAGTTAGTTTTGCCAAATATTAAACCAGGCCACAGAATGGACTGCGTAATGAGGCTGAACTAATGTTTATTTATTACAGCTAGCGGATGAAAAAGGTCATTTAATGTTTAAAAAAAGGTTGATTTTAAAACTTTATGTCTTGGGATGCAGTGCCAAAGCTCATCTAATAGCAGCATCATTAAGTATGAACTAAAATCTTTATTTAAATCCCCTTTCATCTATTCCTGTCTATTAAATATGTGAAGATGCATCAAGTAAACCTTCAATCCTGAAAACTTACAGCAAAGTCTTTGAACTTTGTTAGCCTCAGAAATCACTTCTCTCCTCCCCGTCATAATAAATGTCTCTAATTTAAAGTACCTTCTCTACACATCATGAGGAAAATCCTTCAGAGGTAGTCAGGAGCACCTGGGTCCGTGATGCCTGATTCAGCGCCATTAGAATTTCACAGGGACTAAGACTCAAACAACTTCAAGTGAAGTCAACAAGGACTAACAGATGCTGAGCATTTCTTCAGAGCTGGTTGGAAACATCTTTTCCCATGGGACATTCTGATCATAACAGATAAATATCCTTTTTATAAACATATATTTTTTTAACTCAATATGCCCAAATTTTCATAACAACTAGCACAAAAAACACAAACCCAAGGGGCTACAAACCGAAAGAGTTTATCCATTTGTATATTCATTGAAAATAGTTAGGTTACAGCTGCTGAAAAATTTGAGCAACAAGTGACTTTTCAATTGCAAATGTCCATCAAACACAAATTTCTAATTAAGCACTCAGAGTTAACGATTGGACAGCAAGAACTACAAAAAAAGACATCTGCAAAACACCAGACTACAGGGAGCCAAAGAAATGCTAAATGACATGACAGCAGTCACCCCTCTGAGGCAAACAAATTCATTCATTACTTTCCTATAAGAAATCCCCCTCCGTGATTTCTCCGGCCCCACAGAGGCAGGCAAACGCGATGGGGAGGGCAAGGCAGGAATCAGGGGTCTTTGAAGAGATGTGTGGTTGTGTGTGCGTGTGTGCACGTGCACATGTTAGTACACACCTGGCCATGCAGGGCGGATTGCCTTCACACGGACGGAAAAGCCTGGTGTATTGACATTTGGCTGTAGTATTTTCACTCCACTTAAGCAGAGCACAGCTACGGCAGTATGAAAGGCAGATACTTGAAAGTCTTTTCTCCTCTCACCCTGAAGAAGCCGCTGCGGGAGGAGGAAGGTTATTCCTCCCTGAACAATTCAGCCCTGCTCCTGTTTTTCTGGAAGAGCTCACAAGGGGGGATAGGCAGTGCTGTCTGCTTGCATGGGTTTAGCGGTGTAGACAGCTGTCTTCCTGGAGTGCGGCTGAGATAGAGCAACTCATCCTATTAAATGCACCAGAGGACACCGAATTCAATCATTTTTCCATCCTCAGCTGGGTTTCAAACAGTGCTAAAAGAGCAAGAAGTCTCCGTTCTCCCACTCCCCCTGAGCCACGTGGCTCCCCAGCGCGCTGCCCCTGCCAGCCAGGGTCAGCACACACGCACATCGACAAGCCTAGCACGATGGCATGCTTTACTACCCATAGCTACTTCATCCATAATGCTACCAGGATCTAATGAAGTAGCTTTTTTACAACAATAACAGGAACAGATGCTACTGGGAGGTTTCTATACTACACAATAAACAGTGTTCAGCTGACCTTTCCCTATTAAGTTTATTAAGTCTCTTAACTTTCCTCAGATGCTTTCTATAACATTGAGATGTAAAGCCATACTCAAAAGCACAACTGCCATCTCTAGTCTGGTGGTTTGAATATGCAGATTTAACAAAGCACTGGCTTGGCAAACAGAAGATACTTCGCTTTCTGGAGTCTGTCCCTCCAAGTTAAAAAGTTATGAATCCACCCATAATTTCTCAGGTCTTTCCTCTGACAGGTAAGATCACACCTACAACCTCTTCTAATTTATACTACAAACATACTCCCCAAATCCTTTATGTTCCCATAGCAAACAGACTCTCAAATTAAAAATCGTAATGCAAGTTCCACCAGATTTAGGAACTCGCATAGAAGAGCTAATACCCAGCACTCGAATGGATCTGTTCTTGTTCTCAAAACCAGGAACCCTTCATATCAAAGACATACCACAAAACATACCATTCCTCAAAGTGCAGATGTCCTGCTAGGACACACCAGCCGCAGGAGATGCCCTAGGTTCGAGGGGAATCGCCCCCAGCCTCCTGCTCCTGGGCATTCGCCCACTGCTCTCCCACCGGCTGCACCACCATCAGCATCTGGGACCCACCTGAAACACCTCCTGCCTTCACTCACCCCAAACTAGCTCAGAAACAAGAGTAACTAGGTTCATCTGTGGGGAACAGTTGATTAAAAAGGGCTGCAAAGTTGCTTTATTTTGCAAGTTTCCCCTCTGCTGGATTCGGTATCAACCCTTCAGGCTGTCAATACAGCAAATTACAAAAAATTTGCCAGCTTCCTCATTACAAGGCTGTCAAGTATAGCTCCAGTGGAGAAACAGGTGGGATTGTGTTTCCATTATAATCTCTGAAGTGCTGCTTAAAAATAAAACAAAAAGTCCTCAATGTGCTATTACTCTGAGAGGAAAAAGGATCTCATCGAGGGAAAAAAAACCCTAGTAACATAAACTCTCTCCTTCATAGGAAAAGAGACTTGATAATGTTTGTCTGATCTGTGTAGCAGAGGGCTATTTATTGCTCTTGGCCAACACCTAAAATCTGCATTTAAATGGAGCTTCCCTCTCATTTCTGCTATCCAGAGAGAGTCAATTCAGGAGAGAAAGAGAACAGGAGGCATGATAAAAACCAGCTCAGGGCTTTAGTTTCTACTGCTTAAAATGCAACCTCTCTTTCCTTTTCTTTAATAATTGCTTTATGTACATAAAATAAAATCAAAATAACATCCTCTAAGACGGGGAGTTTCCAGGAAGATGGACAACTGTGTTGCAGTGCTCCTCTTTCCTCTCCGAGTCTGGAGAGGAGACAACCTGTCAGTCCTACTGCGCAGACCCCTCACCTCAGCAGTGGGATGCCAAGCGTCAGCGGGGCAGTTCATCTGTGTCCCAACAAACATAGTCCCTCTGGTCCAGGCAGGTAAAAATGCTGCCGGGCTTCTCTTTCCTCCTCTCCTCCAGGGTACACCTGGTGGGATCTCAGGGGAAGAGGGAGGGTTGCGTGTGCAGAGCGCAGGGCTCCTGCGTTTCTTGTCCATAAGCCTGAAGCACCTGCCAACACAGAGATATTTGCGGCCCATTGAATTGTTAAGGAGCTGATTTCCACTGCTGAAGGGTGACATTTCTAGCATTACTTAAGCAGAGCTGGGTCAGCCCCATCGCCTTTCTCCAAACAAGCCATGAAACAGCGATAGGTGTTCCTATCCAAAAAGCAGCGGGAGGGGGAACGCACTTTGGCTGCCATCCTGAGAGCAGATATCTGCAAGACAGGTCTCGTCTCAGTCTCTCGCTCCCTTGCCTAACGTGTGGGGAAAAAAGCACTCTAACGAGACAAGGTCCTGCTCTTCCGGTGCAGATCATCTGCCTTTCCGAATACAAATCTTGCTACAAGGCAGCCAGTGAACCACCTTAGCATGAAGACAGAAGCAAAAGAGCACAAAGGAATAAGAAAGGGGTCTGAAGTGGAAATGGCATGTCCAGAGCTGGATAATGCCATTTGGGGCCATCCTCCTATACAAAAGCAGGGCCAGAAATTGAGGTCCTTTAAAGCTGACTGGAAAAATCCTATGGGTTTCCTTAGCCACAGACTCAAGACAGACTTGCAGCTGTGGATAAAGCCCTGATCTGTGAATTCAAATAATGTGATTTGCAACTAGATAAATCCAATTTAATCCCCCAGAAAAATCTGGCAAGAAAGTTCCCAAAAATGAGGAGAGAAAAGCACGGAGAAAGAGAAATGAATGACTTACCCTTCCTGAGGTGTAAGGTCAGGTTGAGGCAGGGAATAAATGACTAGGGCTCTCAAAGAACATGATATTCAAGGTATCCAGCAAGACAGACTGAAAAAGCCAACCAGAAGGGCCCTCCACCTTACATGAACAGGGTTTTGGGGGCAGGAAAGGGAAGGAGGTGAACATCAAACAGCCAGAAAGCAGAGCAGGACACAGCATATAGCACCTTGACAGTGCCCATTATTCCCCGAAAGCATCCCAAGAGCCACAGACACTGTCCAGGGACAATCCTACCGAAGGCACGTGGAGGCAAACAGACACCAGGAGAGAAGAGCCTGCTGGGGGTGTCAAATTGTTCCAGCAAGAAAACAGACAATTCCATTGGTTAACGAAGCCTGGTGTTGTGCACGAGTGTCTTGGGGCTGGATGCCTTGCTGTTCAAGCCAAAGTTCTCCTCACAGAGGGTGGTATTCATTATGATGCTCTCTAGTGTAGATTTTTGGGGGACTAATAAGGGTGAAGCCACATCTGCTGGCTTTCCTTTGGTGGAACAATAACATGGTGTCTTAACTTGATCCGGTCACCTGTTTTCACAAACACTTTTAGAATGCAATAACTTTGAAATGTCTGTCAAACTGGATTGCAATTCACCAAGAAATTCAAGCTACTGGATGGACACTTATCCATACCTACACAAAGTCAGTGCTAGTGCCTAAATCTTGCTTTCTTAGGAAACCAGCCTAAAAACTGACTGAATTTGGGAACATTGTTTTCCTGTCTATCTGTTGTTTCAATAATGTCAAGTTGAGTGGAGTTTCAAAAGGAAGCTTTTCTGCCCATTTCCATGGTCTCGGGTGACCAGCAGCAGCTGCGGTTGTTAGGAGAGCAGTGGAAGCCCTGGTGGGGCTGGCAAACTTGGCAAGACCACAAAACAACCAAGAACTTAATTAAGTCTGCAGAGAGTATAAATACAAGAAAAATAACCACACTAATCCCAAGTGCCCTTGCAGACAAACAACATGCAAAATTCTAAGTTTAAAAAAAAAAAAAAGGCAGGGGGGTGCAAGTCAATCAGGATTTATAGTTATAATCACAGATTTGAGAGATAGCAACGCTCAGTGCAGCTGTGGGATTCTGTATCTGTGAGCAGGCAGCAACAACAGGTGTGGAAACGACTGCCATAGGATGGGGAGGCAAAGAAGGAAACTGCTGCAGAGCCCCAGATGATGCTGTATGCCTTCCTGGTCACACACACACACACACACTCAACATGTTATGTGCCTACAAGACAGCTCATGACAGAAGCCCAGAGGAGCTCCATCCCATAAAGTCGTTGCATTTCAGTGGCAGCCAAGGCTGTTCCAGCACACACACAAATCTGTGCAATACTTTAGGATTTACTGATTGTCAGTGATGTAAAGAGAGCAACATTTCCAAACCTGACACTTTGCCTCTTCCAGCTGGAGCCATTTCTCGAACGTCCAGCATGCTTCAGGATTAAAGGAATTGGGGACGACCTCTAAAGTCAATGGATTTCCATTTACGTAAGTGGGGCTTGGAACAGGGCTTCTCTGATCATTTTCCTGGGATCTTGGCCTTTAGGGTGAATTTGCTCTTCTTTCAGCAGTTCCCTCACTTCAAGGATGCTAGGACTTTGGCATCATTAAGCAGCATCTTTACTGATTTTTTCCCAGGTTGGCAAATACCAGTGCATTGCAGAGGATGCACAGATTAGACCAAACGATGGAGTGCAGAAGTGCCAAGCCCCAGCTCCAGGCTTGCCACAGTCAGCTGATTAATTGCATATACAAAGATAGCAAGTAGCCTTGGATATATCTGCAATGTCAAGGTGAGAAGAGGAAAAAAAATCTCAGTAGCTAAGGAATCTGGCATTTTGCTTTCACCAGCATGGAGAGCTCAAAGATATCTTGCACCAGTTCTCTTCTTGTTACAAGTCATTAGCCATAGCTACTATTAAAAATCTCTAAAAGATGTATCCAAGACAAGGATCTACCATGCTGGAATGTAGATACCAGATATGACCGTTCCTTTAGAGATACGAGACAGACAAATGATAGGTGGAATGACTTTCGTTCTCTTATGATGGATGAGAAGCAGAGGCACAATGAGATAAAGCAGTCTCCCCTAAGGTTTTACAAAACCGCATGGCAAATAAACAGATTTAATAAGCCAAAAGACTTCAGAAGCCCTCGTCTAGCACTTCAGCCTATTTAGTGCCACTGAAACTTGACACTTCTGCTTCAACCTACGGGCACCCAAGCGCAACACAAAAGCCAAGTGAGCACTATTAATTAACAGCGCATTTGAGAGAAGGATCTCTCCGCCAAAGAGAGCAAGCAACCAAAACCACACAGTCAGTGGGTGGCAGGCCCAGGAAAAGATGCATCTGTGCACCACCACCGTTTAACCATGAGCCTGACACAACAGATCATCCAGCCCCTTCTCACAGCATTCATTCAGGCACAGAGTAGGCAGACAAGAAATGAGACAGGCAACGCAAAGTTGGCTCTGGTTGAGCTGCATGGAAAATTCTCCAGGAGGAGAAGTTTATTAAAAGAAAGATGAAGACCAGTGTCAGTGCTAGGTGGCTGAGCACAGCACAGATGGGATATTCTAACTAAATTTGGAGCCTTTATAGTCAATGGAAAGGGCAGGAACCCTGCAGAAGGCAATTCAGAACATCTAATTTAGGTAATTATCTGTCCCTAGCAAGCACTCTGAATTGGCCTTTAGGGTAACTTCTCTCTATGCACCTACTCCACAAGAAACATCACTTTCTACCACTAGTTTCTACTTTAGCTGGCTAACACAACTATTACCTCTCTGTCCCCACTCTGCCCAGACTGCAAGAGTGTCCTAGGAGTGCGAGGTGACCGCAGAGAGGCTGAGTGGAAGAAAATGAACAAGGGTGGAAAAAGGTGACAATGGAAACCTCACCCGTATCACGTAAGAGGTAAATGCATTAAGATACATGAAGGAGTTTGATCCAGTTATAAAACAATGAGACCCAAGCCCTTTGCTGATGTGCCTCAGGATTGTTTTCATCATTTTGCTTTACTGTCAGAAAAAAACTTTTCCTGCTGAGTCATACTGAAATGAGATGCTAAAGAGCTGCCACACCAGATGTGGAAGCCCTTCAGATCCAATTTCCATCAATCTACACAGCCTCTATTTATTTATTTTTTGCCACTCAGCCCTCAGCAATTTAATAGGCTACTTTAATGTCTTCCTGCCTTTTCCTCTCTGCCTTTCTCCCAATTTCTTTCAGTTTCTGGATGGGAAAACAAGACAGGGATTCTCCTTTCCCTGGACTTTGACATGGTTTCCTTCCCTTTGCATCCCTCTTATTAGCAAACTGCTAACTACTCTAATCCCATTTTGCATACTTGTTTGCTAAGAAAATGATGATACATTAATGGAAAAGAACTACTTTTTCTTTCTTTGCTCATTTACATTTACAGAACAGATGCAGAGTGGCTCTCATTCAACACCAAACTAGTACCTGTGCCTCTCCCTCTGCCACCAGATCTGCAGCCCCAGAACTTCAGTGCCCAAAGCCAAGTGGTCTCCTCTGAGACACGGAGCTGAAATGACTCAGTCACACAACTGAGATTTCCAGAACACCATCTTCTGCCACGAGCACCGATAGCTCTGGCACCTCCCGCAAACTCCACCATCTTTAAGACAATCTGTGAGTTTCTCAGATATTTGTCCTCATGATACCTCCAAGAAGCAAAGAAGCACTACCATGCCCATTCTGAAGGGGCCAAGAAACATGAGGATACTCAGGAAAGCTAAAATTAATTAAGTCCTGAAGCTAATGCGCATCAGTTACAATACATTAAACTCTCATGTGGATGCTCTCATTTGGAAAAAAGCAGCCTCATTTTTCTGTAGACAGATTACTTCTTGGGAAAAAGAATCTACAGGGACCTAAGGTCTCTCTGCTTCAGAATAGGAAAGTCCATGGGGGGTTTCTTGTGCCTAAAGGGATGCACAACAACATCCCAGCTCAAGGCAATTTGTCTTAGCATCCTGTGGAGGCAATCCCTACATGAGGTGACCAATGCTGCCTGGAGAATCCTTGGCGCAATAGAAAATAAGCACCATAGCCTTAAATGTTACTCAAACTTTTCCCAAAGAATCTCTGAGGCTTTCAGCACAATGATCTTCAACCTCTACCTAAAGAGCAACTTCTAGGCAAACAGCTTTTGCTTTCAGCGTGGAAGCTCATTACAGATTCCCCCACATCTCTACAACATGGAAGGGAGGAGTTTTAAATATGATGCACAGAAACAGGAAAAGGTGAGGGAAAAGAAAGAAAAGAAGGCAAAAAGAAAAGTTAAAGAAAAAAACCAAATTCAGTTGCACAGGCAAAACCGCACGCAAAAATTCGTAGTGAACAAGACAACAGAAACACAAAGGAACTGATACTCCCGACACCGGACAGCTCAGACCCTAGGCATGCAGGAAGCAACAGCTCTCCAGCGCAGGACCGGCTGGCGGGATCAAAGCAGGACTGGCACCAGCACTGGGTCACAAAAGAGAAATACCAGAACCAGACGTACTTGTCTTGTAAAACAGAGGCTGAGTGGAACGATTTACATCCCTCATAGTTTATTATGAACCTTCTTAGAGATGATACTGAATTAGTTGTATTAATGTAGCAAGGAACTGGATCAGGTTCACAGCGATAAGCTTAATTAAACAATAGTTATCCACAGACTATGTTTTATGTTATAAATAAGCAACATTTATGTTGATTAATTAAAGTCACGGCTCAGATCACTAAATCCTCCTACTTTCAACCACCTTAATAAGGACAGACGCAGGAGCAGAACCCAATCACAGACATTTCAACATTTGCAAGCCTGAGTACAAACTGGGGGGGTGAGGGTGGGGGCAGGAGGAAAGGATATCTGCCAATAGCACCCTCCCACCGAGAAGGCCTGCGCCCAGCTTGTTTTTTGGTAGGTGGTCCAGGCCTCTCCACCGGGGGTTTGCTTTGGATGCTGTCACACGAAGAGCTAGGGTTGCTAGCGGCAGACGGCACCACATTCTTCCTATTTCTCAACATCTATAAAAGGCGTCTTAACACAACACTGAAAACATCTTTGAGACAGTGAACTGTGTCAGCTGCCCTCATTGATTCAATTCTTTTTCATTATCCCAACTAGCAGAACTCGCCTGGAGAGACAGACTGCTTTATCATCCTTCCCACCTCCCCCTAAGTGAGGGCTGCCCAGTCCCACCTCTGCAAGGGCAAACTGCTATCTCATCCGCAAACTTCCAGAACCCCCCTCCTCATTGCCCCCTCTTTGCCATCCCTCTCATCTCCCAGATCACAGTCTCAAGAGAACCACTCACCACTCCCGAGCCAACACTAAGCATGCAGAGTTAGAGGGAAAAACTCTGGCCCCTTAAGAAACCTAGGGCAAAAACATTCGCCCCGTGAGACTTAAGGCTTAGAGATAAAATTCCCATTTAAGCACTACTCTGAACTGGGATGAATTGAGGCTTGTGTTTAACTCTCACTCTAATAAGAATATTATGGAAAACAGGACAGTCCCTTTTTCCTCCCTCTTTTTCAGCTTCTTACTTCCTCTCAGTCTGAGAGGTTTCACACAGCGCTAACAAATGACCTAGTTGCTCTGAATTGTACTGCCAGCTTGGGAGGCAAGGGTTGCTTAAACTCATCTATCTCAATTGCTCACAGACCCAGTGGTTATTAAAAATTTGAGCTGGTCAAGTTACTGTCATATTTTGGCTGCATAGAGAATATTATCATCCCTCCCTGCTACCCCCAACCCTGCCTCATGAATCGTTCATGAATCTGTCCTGATCCCTACAAAAAGACTGGGTTTGTGCAAGTAGTTTTTCTGCTCGCAGAGCACAGTCACAAAATGCTCATTTTAGATAGACCCAAATACAGAAAGAGCCTCTTGGTTTGAGCTGACCTGCCAGGACAATTCCTGTGGTGCATGGTCCATGCAGTCTTATCTGGCTACATATGGCCAACCTGCATGACTATATATGCCTTTGGCAAAAGGTCACCTGCAAATCCTGTCATGGAAACACATATGATTTGGTTTTACGATGGGCACACAGCCATCATTAGGTGAGAGAAGATGACCAAGTACAGCCATCATCGTCTTTTGGGCTTGCACTATTAATTCAGCCTGTGGTTGCAACATCAGTATAGTCACCCTAGTGCAGCTGTGAGCTACAGGTGGCAAAAAGGAGCAGTTCTCTGGGACTACAAGCCCACATCATCATTTTAGTTTCTGCTCTCTATGGCAAGTGAAGCAATGATGCTGCAATGGGAGCTTTGACATTGACCCCAGAGGGAGCCAAGACTAAGCCGCAAGTTGCTAAGGAGCCCATCAAACGGTCCCAGCAAATTCTGCAAAGATGGTTATCATCTCCTTCATCTCTCCCAGTTCTTTCCCTTTTTTTTCTTCTTAACACAATCTTACTAGATTGGGAATTGACTAATGACAATAATAATAAAAGAAACCTTTTTTACTATCAGTTTCAGCATTGGGACTATTTCCTTCATCTATTCACCATCCCAGAAATTGCCTTTTAAATGGATAACAATGATTGTGAGGGTCCAGTTATTACCTTGAAACCTCACATTTTGATACATTCAATGCTGTTCTCTTATATAAATAACAGTTATTACTGTAAAGTGATTTCCTCTCCTTCCCCCCACACTTCCAAAGAGTTCCTGCAGGAGATGGCAAAGAAAACAGTTCTATTAATATTACACTTAGGCCCTGTTGCTTTCACACTTTAACTCCCATCATTAATCTTCTAATGTGTCTTTAAACAAATGTCATTTATTCCACAACTCTCTGCCTGCTATTCTCCCGTTTTCTCCTCTCCCTTTCCCCCAGTACCCTTCTCCTGTGAAGTGGGAGTTTTTCCTCCCCTGACTCATTAGTGGGTGTTGTGCTCCTGCCAGTCCGGGAAAAGCATTTCAGCTCTTTTTCAGGCAGTTTACTGGTAATTACAAGAAAAATATGAGAGCCCACAATCAGGAAACACCCATCAGTAGGAGCTGCGATGGGAGGATTTCAATCCTCCCTGAAACCTTGCAGTGAGGATCACAGGACAACTGTGCTGAAGAGGTTATTCTATGCTAATCCTAGGGTGACTGTCACCTCAATGGAGCCGCGTCCTTCTGCAGGCTCTTAGCACAGGGGATAATGTCGCCTCTGGCACACAGCATCCTCTTTTGAGCACACTACAAATGCAACCGCCAGATGCCACTTGTATCTGATTTGATGACGATAAACAAGGCTGTTCTTTTCATTACATAGTCATGGGTCAACTGAGCCTGCACCCCTGCACCTATCGACCCTCTGCACAGCCCTCTGGGGAAACAGGCTGGATGCCAGCTTACAGTACGTCAGGCAAGCCCAACTGCCCCTGGTTTCCAGCAACTCACAGTCTCTGCCCAGCACCTCTGCGAGGGGAGCAGTGCTGTCACCCCAGCGTATCCATGGGCACCAGGTGCAAAAAATGGTACAGTCCAGTTCCACCGTAGCATTTACAGGCCAATGCTCCCAAGGAGCTGACTGCAGCAGGAGTTTGCATCTAAAAGGCAGCGCAGTGCATGACACACTATGCCACACGCCAGCCAGACCGGGCTCTGCAGGCATCATCAGGGTCCCGCTCACGCTGCCAAAAGCACCAGGCTAGAATGTTGATCCAGCAAGGAGAGGGCACGCTGACCTTCTAGCAAAGACAAAAAAATATTTGCTAGACTAATTAAGCTAATTAAGGCTAATTACACATTAGCCATGAGGTACACGGACATAAAACCACAGTTCCAAGAAACCATGCAACTTCCTGCTTACAAGCTCTGTACATGAGGGCTCTGGCACCCATGAAGCCATTTCCCCAAAACAACTGGGAATTCAGTCCCTCAGCTAACAGTCTGTCCATGTAACATGCAGGTGCATTGGCTAGGACATTCTCAACAGAAGAGGACCCCTCACTAAAAGTTTCATTTCTGTAAATGGGTTAGTGACAAGACCAAGTGAATTGAGGATAAAAAGAAAACAACCTTCATAGACTATCCACTTTAGAGTTAATCAAACTTCCCCTGGCATTTACCATCTCCAGCAGCAGAAATAGCAAAGATTAACATCTTGTGTTACCTTAGGTAACTTTTGGACATCCGGACTTTTCTGTTTTCTCCTCCTCCCGAGAGGAATGATATTCCTTCTACCCTTTCTCGGTTTCAGCTTCTTCTTTATTATCATCTGTCAAGTCCAATTAACATGTACACCAACATCAGGGAAGATTATTTCTGAAGTCTCCAGTGAGAGCCACCTGACAGTAGCCTCCACCCTTGAGATGTCTGGGTAAACTCCCCAGCAGATTTCCATCTCTATTCAAATGACTCCTCCCCAGGGAGCCTCAGAGCATGTAACACACATCTTGCAGCATTCGCCTGCAGCGGCAATGGAGGACATTTTGCCTGTCTGGAGAGCAAATGAAGCCCCTGCTACTGATTAGGCAGACTGTTGGATGCCATGCCCTGCCTACTTCCTCCTAGGGCAACAGGCAGGGACCCTGCCTTGACTCAAACCCCTACCTGCAAGCTAGGGCTGACAAGGAGAGGGGTCATCTCAAAAATTCACAAGTAACTAAATGAAGACACTGAGATCTCAGCACAGTAGTAGTTTCTACTACTATTCACAACTGCACAAGGACAGGGGTCTGTTTCCCTTGGGGAACGTCCATCCATAACGGACACTTGCAAGATGCGCCCCATCCTTTGGGAGTCTGTGATCTAATTCAATGCTGCTGCAAGTGCTAGCATTTGAACTGCAATGGTGGCAGGTATCTTTCAGCATTTCGCAGCTAGGTGCATTATTTTATTTTGGGAAGGGAGAGGAGGTAAAGTAGGGATCCAAACATCAACCAGTCATTTGGTCAGTACTAGGGGCTAGCTTCTACTCTTGATTTTGCCTAGTTTTCAAGCAAGAGAAAGTCAATTAAACAGTATGTCCCTCAGCTTGTCCAGTTTAGAACCATTTGTCTCCATGACACGAACAAAAGACTTGATTAATACTGAAGTGTTTTTGCGAACTTAGACTCTTGGACAAAGTAGCCTGAAACTTGAGTAAAGAGCTCATCCTGAAATGAAGAAAACATGCTCACTATTCTGAAACAGCTGCAGGAATACCCTGTGCAGGATGAGGCCCAAATCAAACAGGCAGTACTCAAGTAATGTGACATGGCAAGAGCCACCTAAAACAAAGGTGTCTCAGGGCTGAATGAAGATGGGCAGAAAGTACTTGTCCCCACTGGTAGTGAGGTTTCCAGTAGTTGCCCAAGGGGAAATGCAGTATGTTACTAATCTGACCGTACCCGTTGCTGCCTGCAAGTACATTTAGTAGTAGTGAGAGATGGCAAACCAGCAGCTGCAGAGCCTAGATTCCTCCAGCAACTCCCAGTGCAGAATGGCACAGGCACAGCAGAGAAAGCATGACCCACACTCATTTTGCCTCCATGCCTCTTTTGGTGAAAGGATGTGCATCCACCCGGCCTGAGCTTTCTCTAGAGGACTCAAACAACAAAGGGGCCAACTGTGAGACCGAGGATATCTGCAGCGTAACTAGAATAGTAGTTTAACTTCCCAACAGCATTACACCAAGGATACATCAGTGAGACATAAGCCACTTCAGATGTGAGCATGCAAAGGTTCATATGTGAAGACATTATTCCTCTTTGGCTTCTATAGTCACAAGTATCAGAACAAACTCCTCCACAAAGATATACATGCTCATTTCTCTAGATGTCTCTCTCAGCTGTCCTTGCTAAAGCAAGGAATAAATTCTGATGAGAACACCTGAAGCTTCAATTGCCATTTTTACCCCCACTGGCTAGGAAACTAGACAGCCTGCAAGAAGCAAGTAGATTTTTACCACTGGAGAGGTCTTTAGAGAGATGAGTCATTGATTTGTACATCTTTTCCCCCAGCTCCCACTGCTCTGATGGCCCAAAAGGATGCCACTGGAGTTTCCCAGCAGAGAAGAAATTATATCTTCCTACCTTTTGTCAAAGTCCCACTCCTGCTTTTACAGAAACAAGAACATCTCTCTTTCCCAGTCAGCTGTTTACTGGGATAAAATGATTTTGGGCCCATAACTTGGCTGTTTGCACGTGTCTTCTCTGAGCTGTTCTGTTCCCTCCAAACTCAACATGCCTTTCCCCAAAAATGCTTGGCCACGTTTCCCATGTTCCTGATTAACTAGCTAATCTGGATAGAAAATAAAATCAACAGGAAATTAAGGCTGTACAAGCACTACATCTTTTCTGCTTTAAACAAGAGAGAAAGAGGACAAAAAACAAAAACATTCTCTCAAGAAAAACGTCAAAAAGTTACGGGGGAGGAGGTGAAGTGTTAAAAACACCATTTATCCTGGGGAACACACATAGCATATGTTATACTACATACATATACTAGTATACATGTATACTACATACCCTTAATAAAGGAAAACATGTTAATGATCGGAAATATCACCTTTTTTTAAAGTAATAGCCTGAGATCATTTGGGAATAGTTTCTAATACAACTGGTTCTGACACTGCCATTTCTGGAAGCGGTCGCTTTCTGCTCTTTTTTTTTTTTGGTGGATAGTTTGCCACAAGGGTGTTTTGGTTTTTTTTGCTAGAAAAAGGTCACATTTAAAAAAAAAAAAAAGCTGAGATAATTTTTTGGCATAAAAAACCCTGACAATGTCTTTTAGGCCAAAACTGGTTAGTTTCAAAGCCATGAAAAAATTTAAAATTTCACAGGAAAACCAGTCTAGTAGATACCTTTCTCAAAGACACAGAGTGCTCTCATTATATTGGAAGCTTTTATAGAATGTTTTCTCTTGTGTTTCTGTATTTGTGCAGGACCTGGTGTGTGGCTCATGACCAGAGTTATGAGATGCTACTACAGCAGCAAAGAATATTAATCAATTTGCCATAATTTCTTTTATTTTTTATATAATCAAAATCTTAGAGAGAGATTTACACACACCCCTCTATATATACATATGTATGTAAATAAAGCAACATGGAATAACAGCTTTTTTTTCATCAACCAACAGGCTAATGGACTCCAGCCCTACTGAGAGCAGCAAAATTCTGTTCTGCACTTGACCCAATTGATTGCTGATTGCAGGCCCTGGCAGGGGACCAGTTATTAAGGTATTTGTGCCCACACCAGTCCTCGCTAGCTTACACTCAGCAAAAACCATCTGCTGACACTGCTTACGGGAGCTGACAAGAGACAGTTCCACCTCCACCACCTCACCTCCGAGCAGGACTGCACGAGTCCAAGACTCAAGGACTTCTACCAAACTCCTTTCACAACTAACTCGAGAATACAGCATACACACCCCAACCACCTTGGCTCAAATAGATACTAAAAACTATCATGTACCTAGACTGAAAAGGTTGGCAACACCCACAGCTCAACATTCAGAGCTTCAATTACATCAATTAGTGTCCCTATACACGGCTAATATTGGAGACATAGGAGAGGTTTTATTATCCAAATAGAAAATCAGTTTTTGTGTCCAGATGGTCACTGGAGGCGCTGTAATTACCATACTATCACTGTGACTATGCGTGTTTGGGCTGGTTTCAATGGAACCGGCTATGTTTATCTGCCTGGAGTAGAGCCTGTGCCATCTGGGCAAGACGAGGTTCATTGTCTGCCTGGCATTGACGGGATAAACACAGCTCCCCCATTCACTCAATTGCCATTTATTAATATTGACTCTTCTGGAGAATGAAAAGCGCCCAGAGTGACATGAAAAAGACTTTTCATTGAGTGGAGGAGTGATGCAAGAAGCCTCTCAGCACCAAACAGCTCTCCACAGAGGCTCAAGATGGTGCCGGGCTCGAGCTGTGTGTACACACAGGGACATGCTCCACACCACAGCGTCAGCCTGGCCAGCCCTCGCTGCGCTCCCAGGCTACCTGAAAGTCTCTGCTCCCGTAGGGGACAAGCGAGTGAGGCACGCACTCAACGCTGGGGAAAACCACAGCCCTAACCCCTCATACGTGTGCTCCCCATCCCAAGTCTGCAAGCACTGAGAAGCCAGACAGGCTTCGGCTGCACACCACAGCTGTCTCAGATATGTTCCCCACCATTCAAGTTAGTAATGCTGTGGTGTGGGGGGAGCAAGGCAGATGACCTGCTCAAAACAGGGTCCACGACAGCAGTCTCTAAAAGTAGGAAGACTGCTGGAGCTCCTGGTTTGTGTTAAACCACTCTTCATTAATTAGCTACATAAGACGACACAGCCTAGGAACGCTCTCTAGCCTGGAAAAGGCAGAGCAATTCAAAGCCTCTCAGCTAGCTAAATTAACTAGCTGCTTCCTATGCTGCAAAGGTGCCTAAAAGCAACCGAAGTCCAGCCCCAGCCATAAAGTGCGCAGAACATGCACAGGGGAGGCTCAGCCGTAACTTCTGAATGCACTCCAGCTTGCTACCTGGTATTATAACGGCAGGCAGGGAATGCTCAGAGCCAGTTAAGTCTCTAAATACCATTAAAAATCTCCCATTAGTCCCCTCATGTCATCTCCCTATCTGAAAAAGCAGGAGGATAATCCTTCTGTTCTCCAGTCTCACCTGTCTGAAGCAGAGATCCTCTCTCATTGCGCAGCTAGATACTCAACAGCCGAGGTTAGCACCAAGGACAGCTCCTGCAGTACGGCTATTAAAAACAAGGGAAGGAACACAAAAACGGTTGCCTGTGCAGGAATGAAAAATATTATGAGAGGACCTTATTATTAGAAAGAAGATGGGAAAAATCTTGGAAGACACGAAGCCCAACATGGTTCTATTAAGACTGAAACAGGTTACAAAAGTGAGTCCGTGAAAATGGATTTATCATTCTCTCCTGACCTGACATCGCCTCAATTAAGTTTTCTTATTGAGGTAACCCAGAGCCTGCACAGCTAGGTAACAGATGGAAAGGACTGTCTGTGAGGGTAAGTGGAGGGTTTTCCTGTCTAGAGTTACATAAAGAAATTTGTTACTTTTTTCCTGCATTCAGTGTTTCTGATGAGGTCAACAGGGAAGAAGCAGAGAAAGCCTGGATTCAGATTCAGATTTTTCACATCAGAGGGGAAACAGTCAAATGGAAAAAGCTATGGAAACAGTAACTGGGAAGTTTTCTGTGTGCCTTTTCTCACCTCCAGCCCTACTTCTTTATTTTCTTTAAAACCACCACATTAACTTGTTTTTAAGGAAAAACATAAAACTCACTCCTCTGCGTTTCCCAACACCGTGCTCTGATGGTTCATTCTAGAAAAAGCAACCATCCCAGTCACCGCTACAACATTTACCGGCTCACCTGGAGATTGTGATGTCTCCGGGCACCCCTGCTCTCCCCTGGGAGCCAGTGCTCCCACCGCAGGGCACAGAGGCTGGGCGCTCCGGGGTCCTGCACCCAGCTCCCTGGAGCACTCCGAGGGGAAGGCTTGCGTTGCTGGGCTGGTCGGAAGAGACCCCTCCAATGAGGTATTGCTCCCTCTTCATTCACCAACGGGGTGGACAAATGCACGGGGAGCCCTGGGGAGGGTGAGGGGGCCCCAGCTCATGCAGACACCTCTCGTCAGGGCCCACAAAGTCTGGCAGAGATGTAAAGACTCTTCCCTGTCTGTCTAGGATGACAGTTTTTGGAAGAGGAGCAAAGGCAGGGTCCGTACTACCAACCCAGCAGTGCACTTCACTATCCCCAAGACAGCCAGTAGCCAGTGGGTATTGCAAGGTCTTTCCTTGCTCTTTGATTTTTATGTATTATCAGTTGCCTGCGGTGTTTTTTCAGTAGCTGGCCAGAAAGCTGCCAGTTTTCCTTTCTTATTGAGACCTCACAGAGCTTGCTTGTCTCTGTGTCACCTTCAGGCTATTGCAGTGGGCTTTATTTAGAGACATTCCTGAAATCACTCCAGAACTTCCTCCCATCCCTGCTCTTTGTATTTCACATTAAATTAATCAACAGCAAGAGAAACTGGAATCCCTGCCTTTAAGTTTCTGAGCTCATCCACTCCTAAGATTTTCCTCTCCAGAAAAGCTTATTTAACCTGACATTCTTAATTCCTAGTGCCCCAGGAGAGAGAGATTTGCACATTTTTTGGCAGAGATTTAACAGGGCCCCAACGGTCCATCTGCCAGGGAAGCCAGCTAAACACACTGCATCCCCATGGAGGGGTCAGAGGACCTCATATCTGTTCAGGGCTTCAACCTCTCTCCTTAATGCCCTGGCCTTTATCCAGCAGCTGAAGCACAAGGACTCAACAATAGGGGAATTGTAGGGATATCCCTCTATTAAAAGCCTGTCAGCTTACATAGGCCTACAGTAGCATCAGCCGCTCTGCTGGAAGGGATTCGAGGAGGTTTACTCACTGCCACAGTCAATCCATCAGCCATGCAGAGCCTTCGGCGGGGCAGCGGGGACTTCCCCAGCAGTTTTCCTGGTGATATTTCTATGGCCTGAGCTGGGAACATGTTCAGCTGTTCAAAATGTTTGGAAAACCCAGGGGATGGAGCAGGGTCTGAACACAGCCAATATACAAGCAACTTTAAGCGTTTTCCCCAGCTTTGCTTAACTGTCTTTCTCCTTCCCTCTTATTTGCATGGCTGCTGCTAATTCTCTCCCCTCCATTTCAAACCCTCCAGAGGTAAGACCAGGGCCCATTCCTCCACTAGCATGAATGGAAATAGCTTCCCCACCAAGAAGAAGCAATGCTAGCCATTTAATTTCCTGCATATCTTTAATTTTAGTCTTGAATATATATTGCTTACTTAAAAAACACACACACAAATGCCCTAGAAAGCTTCAACTTAGCTTCAATTCTCCAGTGGAAACAGGTGAAAGTGTTTCTGAGAGATAGTCCTATGCTGACAAGAGAAATATGAGAAACTGCTCTCGCAGCCAAAAGAACTGGAAATTGGGCGGTATTCTCTGGGCACAAGGGACAGCACAAGCGTGGTCCCTGATCCACCTCAGAATTCATCCACTAAGTGCCCGCACTGAAAGCCCAAGGGGGGTCGATGCAGTACCTTCTGCTGGCAGTGTGGTTCAGCACTGCACGTTGGGTATGCTAGATGGTTTTCCAACAGGAAATCAAGGTTTTCTACAGAAAAATTTGGGTTTCCGTGAAAACTTCTGAAAAGGGGGCACGGAACAGAGCAGGACACAGCAAAGCCAAAGAAAACCATATTCACCCAGCAATGACCAAATCAGGCCTTCTGATTAAAAAAGGGGCAAAAATCTTCATGATGGTAGTGAACAGACGTTGCCCCCAAAGAGTGTAAACAGAAACGCCTCAAGACGACTGGTGGTTATCGACAGGAAAGCCCAGGAAACGCAAACACTTTCCATCGCCAGCACAGGCACCAGCCCCAGCACGGCGCTGCCCAGGCACCGTAAGGGCGCTGCGCTACTCACAAGGCCCAAACAGAATCGCAGCCTCTCACACAACCTGGCATCCAGGAGCTGGGCAAAGCAATGTTTGCAATACTCAATTTGATAAGGTTAATTTAAAAATAAGAAAACACATACACACAGCCAGGCGGAAGGGAGAAAAAAAAAAGAGAGAGAGAAAGAGAAAAGCTACGTTTCTTGCTCCCCATGTTATCTCACTGAAGAGATCCAGATAACAGAAAACACAACAAGCAGAAATCTAGACTTATTATTACTGTTATTTACTGCAGGGCCAAGAGAAGACTTTGTGGAAATGCAGCTCCTCTTAGGTGGCCAAACAAAGCTCCATTGGCCATTGCTTCCCACAGCAAGACTACAATGGACAGAAACTAATCAGCCCAACAGTGACAGAAGAAAAATACTTCCATTAGAGGTGCAATTATGGACACCATCCTGTACTTGCCCTGGACCAAATATCCACCTGTGAATCCCAATCAGCCGAGATCAGCCGTTGGCCCTTCCCCCTAAGACCTCCCTGGTCTGTAAGTGAAGCGGTACAAAGTTTATGCACCCATTAGGGTTTAGGTGGGACAAACACCCCAGCCAGGGGTGTCTCTCGGTATGGGATCAGTGTTGCTCTTGTCCTCATCTCTGCTATTGACACCACTGAAATCTTTTTGTCATGGGCAAAAGCTACCAGTAAAAAAAGCTCTTGAAGGCAGAGGCAGCATGATTGGGGTGGTGAATTTAAGCCCATTTCCACAGGTGAAATGAAAGAAGTAATATATACATGATATATCACACCATGCCACTGTGTAGCAAAGACCTGTCTGAGGCTACTACATGAGTAACGTCACTTAAAATCTTTTATTACTACTTTTTTTTTTTAAAAGGCAAAGCAAAAAATAAATGACATTTTTCCAGCCCTGCATCAGGTATCCTGTCTAGACAGATGCTTAAAATAAATAGATTTAATTTAATTTGGGGCTTCCCATTACAAAGTACTGCAAAACCTATAGCCTAATTTCAGCTTGGGATGGATCCAAAAAGGAACAAGTTGTCTTAATAGCTATAAATAAATCTTGAGAGGCAAGGGGAGACCTCCATGACATATATTTAATTTTGGGGCTATTTCATGCATTTCAACCTGGGAAGCTGCATGGCAATTACCTCCTCCCTTCCATTGTGGGGCACAAATATTAGTGACTCAAATGCTACAGATGGGAAGCTGGGAATACAGCCCCGATCAGCTGTTTCCGAGGGCCATTCCCTAACTCCTAATGCCATTCCTCCTTTTACAAGTGCACTGCTTTCATCTGAAGCCAGCTCTCACCCTGAACCTGCACCTACTACTGGAGTTAGACAGGACCTTTCCACTAGAAGCAGAACAAGATGCACGAACACTTCCCATGTGACATCAGCTGTGGGCAGCCAACCAACCATTAACAGATTGGTAGCAGGAGGTCGGGCATGCAGGACAGCTCAGGGTGCCAGCTCATCTTATCCTCAAGCAGGGCAAAACCCTGGAGCAACCCATGCTGTCCCCACCGCGCCACCTCTCCATCCCCTGTGCTGTGGCATTGCCCCCACTCCCCGATTGCATGCCATGCCAATTTAATTTTCTCTCCCTTTGCAGCTGGAGAGCACTTGACTGCTCCTCCATACACTCTGGGGCCCTGCCACAAGTGCCCCTCCAGCATGCCCCCCTTATCAGCCTGGGATGATTCAATATTTTTTTTTTCTTATATATAAAACCCTTCTCTGTTTTGTTTCCAGCTCTTTTCGCACAAACTTTACAATGCCTTCAGCAAAGCTCCGCACCAGCTTATATGTTGCAATAACCAAGACAAATGGCATTACAATAATTCAGACTCCAGGCACGGCTATTGTTAATGTTCTTGTGTTTACTGCAAGTGTGAGACATTCACACAACGATTTTTAAAAAGTCTGCTTTATTGGCTGACGGAGTCTTCCCGACTTTGATTCCTGAGAGGGAAAGAGCAGAAAAACAGAGGTTTTGTAGCTCCACTTTCTCCTCATTCTGCTGCCTCTGTTATATGGATTGATCACAAAATACCCAGAGAGAGTTTCTGGCCTCTCGGATCTAATTTCTTCATCAATTTCCTCAGCTTAGAAGTTTTCACTCTAGACTATTTCTTTCTTCTTGAGCCCTCAGGGCCACAAAAAATCTGTGCAATTTTTGTGCTCACTTTATTACTCAGCTGCATCACCTTCCTCACCACTATCAACCTCACAGGAGGAAGAGGAGGGAGAGGGCTGTTGTGGGAAATGCAGCCAGTCTCTGGGCATGGTCAGCGCAAGTCCTGCCACTGCAGAAGCCTGAGCAGACTTTGGCAGGACAGACTGCTCATGCTGGTAAGAACTGCCCTGCATTGCTCCCAACAGCAGAATACCACCCAGACTCTTCTCTTCTAGGCCTCTCTCCTTAAACCTTACTTCAGAAATTATGTGGGTGCACGCACATCTGGCTCTGAAGCAAGAGCTCTCGCCCTTGCAGAGGCGCCCTGGGTTTCCCTGCTTTTGGTTACAAGTCCGTACTACTTCTGGGGCCACTGTGAACTTTCCCTAAGCAAGAAGAACATCCAGGCTAGCTAGGAAGAACATTTGGGACAGGAAAAGATTGAAAACCAGTGTTTTCAACCACAGAAATAAAATCTTGTTGTGTTAGAATACATGATCCATGTCCCCTCTGGGATGAGTAGTTCTGACCCACTCTTTGTCATTAACTTAGAACTTAACAATATCAAGAGACCTCTTCCACTAAAGAAGATGCCTGCTCTTGCCAGGTCCCATTTAGCTAATAAGACCAGCAACCTTTTTGCCTTTGTTAGAAACGTCTTCCTGGCCCCTTTGCAAACAGAGGACCAGATAAACCATCTCATGTGGCTTATGAGTTGGTGCCTCCAGCTGCAACATTGTCTTTCTGAGATATCCAGACTTGAGCTAAGCTCCCTGAGACTATGGGAAACCTGACACACAGCTACAAGGCAGTGGAATTCTCACCCCTGCTCTTGTGGATGGACACGATGCAGTGGGGGCCATCGACAGCAGAGCTTGGAATAGAAAAGGTTAGGTAGATAAAGTTTCTAAAATGGTCAACTAAGGCACAAAGACCTTCAGCCAGCTAACACCAGGTACACAAAAAGGTGACACCAGAGCTTTCAAGGGAACCTGGAAATGTCAATCATTTCCTCAATTTTTTAAGTAGAAGGCTCTGTCTGTATAAGCCACAAGCTAGCGTGAATGCTCTGGCCCATCTGATTTTATCTGAGTTAATTTTTTGGTGCCTCACAGTCTGACTCTAAGATCTCCTGTTTCCCTCCCTGCCTGGATTTATACAGCACCTAAAATTAAATGGGGCCATTCAGGTGTTACCACAGCGCCTATAAACAGTAGCAATTTACCAACAGATTCAAACAAGGGTGAAATGGATTTATAAAAATCAACAGTTAACCAGTACAACATCTGTTGACTATGTAGGATCTTGGCTGAAACACACTTCAAAGATTCACAGCCCTCTCCCTCTGATTCCACATTGCTGAACTCCCTCCATCCATCTCCTAAGCATGCCACCAAAAGCCATCCTAGAAGAAATAATGATGACAAGTCTTGGTGCATTGAAAGCAAACATTAGCCAAGCACTTAACTCCAAATTTTCCTTCCCCTTTTAAGCCGTCTCATTTGAGAAAAGACAGCAAGTTTTATACTGTGCGGGGGAAAGCGGTTATGTCTCTCTTTGGGGTTGAGGCAGGTGTTCTGAGCAGAGAACCTCCAGATGTTTCTGCCTGCATCCCAGGCAGCAAGGGGAAAGTGAGTCATACGTTCTAACTGCAGTCTCTTTGTACCCTTCATTTCCCCACCACCACCCAAAATATCCTTCAGAGTTTCTTCAAGAAACTACTGCAGCAAACTCAATTACCTCTAAAGTGCCACTGCCATAAATCACGTTAAAACAAACTACGTTCAAGTGTTCTAACCAGAAAAGACGACAGGGGCTTTGTACAATCGTCAATTATTGCAGAAGAGTGAATTAATAACATAAATATAAGTGAGGAGGGCCATTTTCTAAGTACACCATCCAATTCTCTAAAACACTCTTCTCTCCTCATCAATCGTAAAGTGGGGCCCCACCAGGCGGAAAAGCACGCATGGAAATGCTCAGGAAGTAGCCAAGGCCAAAAACGAGGCAAGAATAGCTCAGGAAAGAAGGATGCTCAAATGTCAGAGAACTGGATCTGTTTCCACATAACTAGGGCCACTCCCAGCTTTGCACTACCACGACCTCATGCAATGCAGCTTTCTCCAACTGCAAGGCAACACGACTGAACCTTGAGCTCTTCGTGGCACATGTTAAACCTAACCATGTTAGCATACGTACGGGATGGAAACACAGTTGTAATAATCTGATCATGCATCTGAGTCCTAAGAGTCACATTCTCTTGGGTTTACACATTGTGAAAGCACAGGAGAGACATTTGGACTGCACAGGCGTTTGATAGTCGTTCCAACAGCCAAAGCTGTCCTCAGCAAGGACTGGGTAAGCAGAGTGGCTCTACTTCATACCAGCTACTAGCTCCATCACGCAGAAGATGAAGCACTGCTCTACTGAGAGAATTACTGAACCTTTATCCCCCTTTATTACAAGCTTTTATAAAAATGCTAGATGCCTAGGCTATCAGCCATCAATATGGATTATTAACCACATGTAAAAAGGGCTAGAAGGTATCCTTCATATTCACTGTAAATACTAAAGTCAATAAAAGATGGATACAGGCTTTGAAGACAGACAATCTATTATGACCGAGTTCATCAAGTTACTTTCAAGTATGGTTTGATTAGCAATATGCTTATAGTCAGTTATTGTATACACTACTCAGGTAGATAGCTAGTATCATTAATGTACACTCTAGGAGAGTGTAGAAAATTTGCCAGGTCTTTAGTATGTGCTGATACCCAGTCAAGCAGTATAAGAATGTCTGTATAAGGACTGAGTAGATCATGCACCAAAAAAAAAATTAAATAAAATAATAAAAAAAAAATCAGTATTTTCTCTTCACTATCTATTAATGTTTGAGAAGATCTCTACAAACATAACCTTAATATATCAGGTCTGGCCATGTAAAATTCCAATGATTATCTGTCCCACCAGCATTAAAAAAAAAAAAAAGCCCTTAATAAAATTTTCTTACAAGGGGAGCAAATTTTTCAACAAAGGTTTATTTGCCTAGTTTTTCTGTTTGTTTGTTTTGCTTTTAATACTAAACCTTTGGGTTCCCAGTCTGATCTTCCCTGCTTCTGAATACATTATTAAGAGGGGATTTTAAACCCCACTGGTCAGCTTTCAGACAGCAGAGCAGTGCTCATTTTATTACTCCTTTCCCTCTGCAGCCATTGGTTGGGTTTTGTTTTCTTTTACTTTAATTATTATTATTTTTGCTCTGCATGCCAAGCAGCTGGTCAGCTCCACTGTTCTGCTTCACTGGAGTTTCCCAATGCACCTAGCATGACTATCACATCATTGCCTGTGTGGTTTCGCACAGTTAGTGCTCCACCAGCTTACTTTGCAGGCGGAGATGGAACCCTCTCTCCAGCCTCGCGTTCTTCAACGAGCAGCTTTCTAGACCCACTTGTTCTAAGAGGCATCTTAAGCGTTTTACAGAGTAGCAGGTTGGCCCAAAGGCTCGCTCATCTCTGACCTCCTTAAACACTCCAGGTCCCAGTGCTCCCACCTAAATAACGGGCCGAAGCCAAAAAGTGCACCCAAGAAACATACAACACACCAAAATGCAGCCACTTCCAGTGCGATGCTCCAACCAGCAACAGTCTCCCCTGTCCCACGCACTTGGGAAGAAGTCATCGTTAGAAATTACAGTAGAAACGTTGAGACAACATGTTAAATGACTGTAGTTTGAATTTGGCCAGTAACACTTTGCAATACCCAACTATGGGTTTACAATTCTTTCTCATCTGAAAGTTGGTTAATCTAAGACCACAACACTTGTTACTGATTCTCACAGCATGCACCAGAAATATTCAATGTTTTTCTTAAATGCCCAGCTCCTGGAGTTAGGAGATGACTGACTAGCCCACAAGCTCATGTCATCACACAAGCTGTACAAGTTTCCACCATTAAGTAATAAGTTTTAAAAATGCAAAGTCCCCATCTGATTTCTAAACTACCATCATATTTTGGGAGGACTTTCAAATAAATGAGGTGGTCTGTGTTGCAAGGGCACTTAGACATAGATGCCCTGTCAGGAGAACTGAAGAACACCTACAGCTTCAGCAATGTAGCACCAACTGAGACCAACTGAAGGGAGCTCTGGTCCTACCCATGCATCACTGCTACTTCCTACAGCACTGGGCTTTTGTCCCCATCCTGATGCACTGGGAGGATCCAGCCTGCTGGGGTTATAAAGGCCTGGCAAGATACAAAGCCAAAGATGCCTGCCTGACTTCCAAAGGTAAGTTTTCAGCTAACTGCATCAAGCAACTTGCAGAACAAACTCCCGACTAGACCAGAGGTACAGAAGTAGCATGAGAAACCAATGCACAGATATCAGCCGCTGGGGAAGCTCAGACCAAATAAGAGCAGTGGTGTCAGGTTAAAAATCTTGTCACTTTGCGAAGTGTGCCTGATCCTGGGTAGGAAGGTTTTCCTGCAGGGCAGAGTTGGGCTAACAGTCAGGAACTCTAAGAAGGAGTGGAAATCCAGGGACTTAAATGCAGCACCAGCCTCTGGCCTGTGTTGCTGAGCCAGCTGTAACACAAGTTTGCCATGGTTAACACTGATGTCCTCAAAATGAACAGTTTATAACTTGTTCTTGTTTATCTGTGTCTCTACTGCTGCTATTAATATTTAATGTCTCTGGAGTAAAGGTTCCTCTCCAGCATAACAAGCCCTGCTGCAGTATTAATCAGAGCGTCAGCAGCCCAGAGCTCAGCTCCGCACTCCCCGCTTCTCCTGACACCCTCCTAACCTGTGGGCTGCCAAGGCAGAGGGGGACGGGCAGCCCGCCAGCTTCTCTGGACTGGAAATGCTGTCCTTCCCAATGCACGCAGAAAGGCTGCAGAGAAAGGGTACAAACAGCTTCTTCTCTTGAACAGAAAACATCATCTTTTCCCTCTCGGTGTCCTGCCAGCTTCTATCTACCTAGGCACCCACGGACCTCTCAGTTTCACAGACCCACTAATGGGTTTGATTTTTGCACAGCTGGGAAAAGACAGCCCCATCCACAGCTGGAAAGGAAGTCTGGGGCACAGTTGGGAACCGAATCCAAGTCCTCACATCCAGATCTGTCCCCTCAACACAAAACCATTCTCCTGAACCTCTGACCAGAGGAGTCTGTGAAGCAGCAAAGGGGAAATAGCTGACCCCTACCCATCTAAAAGCCACAAATAGCTCCACAGAGCCTCATTACAGAAGCCCCAAATGTCAGTTTATTAGAACATGCTTCGCCTTTGCTCCACTCCTGTTAATGAACCCCTTCTTCCGTGCCCACTCACACACATACTGGGTCATGCTCCAGGTAAAAGCCTTAGAGAACAAGGGTTGAAAGCTGATGTTTGATGGCATCCAACTTTCACCATTCTCTAGTGTCTTGAGGGTCACTAACACAGATAACCAGAACTTTGCACTTTGATTTAAGTCAGTGCAAAAGGTAGCACTGAAGAAGAGGGCAGAAAGAACATGAGATGGACAAAGGAACAAGAAAGTGGGATCATTAGTTTACACAAACATGCTCCTCTAGACAGCCTCAAATCCCAATTACAGACTGTGATGAAGCCACCCCATTTGCAAAGAAACTTTCACCATACCATGGCTACCCAACACACACACAGAACATGAACTAATCCCAGCTCCTGGGCAAGCATCCACAGCGCAGAAGAGCCACCCTTGCTGCCACCATGCACACAGCAAACTCCAGAAAACCATGCATAAGCAGTCTCGCATTGACAGCTACGCTAGAGGTTGCCGAAGGAGTCAGTTAATACTTGTAACAGCACAAAAAAGCTGACCAAAATTATAATGACATGGAATTACATCCACAGGGATATTGAAGGTCCCCTTTAGCTCTGCAGGGCGCAGACCTAATGGCCAGGGTTTGTTGCCATGCACAGCTTAGGTAAGGTGAAGCTTGTCCTGTTTGTTCTATGGAGTAAAGAATTTCGGTCCAGCCCTTTTGGTTAGCATTCAGTTAAGTGGAATGCAGTTTGAAGAACTATTTCCTTTCTTTAAAGTACATAAAGCAAGCTCCCCCTTTTTGGTCTGAGCTGCAGAATCTTGGCCCTGAACTTCAGGGCCAATTTCTCTTTTATTTACTGAAAGCTCATGCTAAATCTTTTCATACTAGACATGCCAGTCCCCCAAACAATTACTCTGGCTGCAACATCAGTCCCTGCAACATTAGTCATTTGCTCCATTTTCCATCAGCATTAGTCATCTGATGACATACTATCTTTGCCGTAACAGGATCTGGATCCCTTCTCCCTCCTGTCCTCCTTGGCCCTTTTCTATCCATGGCCTCCCAGAATTCATCTCCTGGTCAGGTAGCATCAGACATTGCATTTCTCTGTCTTCCTGACTACCATTAAAGATCAATGTGTGCTTGGCTCCAGCCAGAGCTGGTCTCCTGGAGACACCAGGGGATTAATAGTGTAAACACCAATCTATTTTGTAGTTACTTGCAGAAAACCAACAGTGCAAAGGAGTTTTTAAGGCTGGAGATGTTTTAATTAACATCCCAGGGACAGTGGGAGGTCCCTTTGAACCAGTTCATAACCAACAGTGAGATCAGAGTGAGGAGGCAACAAAATCGGACTCGAGCTGAGTGTCAGCTTTTAGTCCTCTCCCTCCATGAGGCAAGGCAGGGACACGGGGCACCAACGTGGGCAGTTTCTGGGTCTCTATCCAAGTGCTGAGGGTAGGAAGATTGTCTGTATTAGAGGAAATGATCTTTACAACTAGGGCTCCTTGTTCCAGAGCGGTCAAGAACTGGATATATCCAGAGACATAGACCCCATCTCCCAAATACCAGAAACATCAAAGAAAAGTAGATCAGATCTAAGCATGTGGCTTGTCCTGCACATGCCA
Organism: Apteryx rowi; assembly: GCF_003343035.1. Taxonomy (NCBI): domain Eukaryota; kingdom Metazoa; phylum Chordata; class Aves; order Apterygiformes; family Apterygidae; genus Apteryx; species Apteryx rowi. The sequence goes on from NW_020450041.1 coordinate 195,436, forward strand.
ACTCAGGAGCTTCCACCAAAATTAAAATTCACTATTAATAGCATGGGGCTTGGGAGTCTCTGAATGCAAGAGCATGTTCTCTTTACAGAAGGAAAGCCATAAGCTACCTCCATCTAGCTGGCTCACCTTCCTCTTTGGGAACGGTATAACACTATACGGTGTATACCTTTGGTGACGGACTTTGCGGGCTGTGCCTGGGGTCACAGCACCAGCTACATGAGACACACCTGCACATAACCACAGCCTCACTGCAGTCTGGGTTTCAGTCCACAAGCCCCACTACAAGCAACCCATAGAAACGTTTTTATTCAAGGTTCTTCCCCTTCCCTTATGGAATTCTTTGATAGAAAATTTAAGCTAAAAATGGAGTTCTCCATTTTCTGCTACACCAGGAAAAAATAAACTAGTGCTCTCTTTTTGCATACATATGTTTGATGTCAAAAAGACGGAGCAGGTCATTCTTAAAAAAAGCACTTCAAATACCAAAACTCCCTGTCATCTCAGCTTTCCATCAGAAAATGACAGTCTCCTACTTCAAAACAAGATCTAATGAAACCACATTTATCCCCATCTTGCTGTAATCACATTAGACAGTTCTACCAATTTAACTTTATTGGTTTCTTAACTGTCTGAAAAAACACAGAGATCAACGCTACATGTTTTACTACACGGAAGCAGCCACCTGCAGAATCCTTTTGAAAACAGCATCCTATGGTCAATAAAGAGCCTTCTGTTTGGTTTTAGACTTCCTGCTAAGATCTCGTTTTCTTTAAGAGATTTTGCAGCTTTTGAACACATCAGATTTCATTTAAGCAAAAATTTGCAGCTATGACAGGCACAACCACAATATTCTTAGGATCCTCAGTATATGAATGCCTACACATTTGAGAGCTTGGGCGCGAATGTGTATGAGGATGTTATTGCGAACCACTGCACAGACAAATGATGTGCCTGCTTACCCCTACAGAGAGAGAGGCAGGCATGCGTGCGCATCTAGGGCAGAGGCTTGTGCAACACCAGGGATTCAATTTTAAAGTTATTTTCATTCCAAAATGCTGGTTTCCAGTAGCACATCAGCCGGATGCAATTAACCTTTGCAACATCCTGCTGCTTCCTACAACCACAAGCCAATCTTGTCCCCTGGATCCCCTCAGAGATTTCCCCAGAGAAGCAGTAGGTGTCTCCCAGAGAAAGAAAGAGAAAGTTGGCCCTATTCCAAGCACTGCCAATTTAGAGAAGAGAATAGCTGCAGTAGCCAATTTATTTGCTGCCTAGGTGAAAATCTCAGCCACATCCCTTTGAACTTCTGTGCTTTTTCCCCATAGCTGACATTTGTACCAGAAGGTGTCTGTGCTGACAGAACACACGCTGGCAGCAGCTCTAAGTGGGCACAGGAAACAATTTGGGTGGGTGAGTAAACCTGCCTCGACGCGCTGAGGCCCCGTCTTGCCCCTCTAACACCGAGCTGTGGAGGGACGTCCATCCTGAAGGAAAACCAGAAGCTTTGTCATCTCCTAGGAAAAACCAGCCAACCTTTCTCTGCAGGCAAGCCTCTAACAAGGTCTATTTTCAAAAGGTGTTTACTGCTGGCGAAAAGGTACCCAAGTGTCAACCCCAGGGATGGAAGTATTTCTTAGACCTACAAAACCGCAAGCTGTAGCCAGTGCACAGCCAGGTTTTGTTCAGTACACGCTGCATCCAGACACACACGGACTATTCGGTCTTTATGCAATGCCCAGTACATCGTGACAGCTGCAAACCCAAACGCTGGGAGGCTGAGAGGCAACGGCTGCACGGTTACGGCCGCCTTCCCACAGCTGCCCCCCTCGAGCGCACGGCCTCACCTCTGCAGGGTGGCAGTGCCAGGCTGCCTCTGCTCACTGACTGAAGGCGGCAGCGACCTAGAGCTGCTGCGCTCGCTGCCCAGACGCAAGCCCTGGAGTCCTTTCACTCTCGCTTCCAAGCTCCGGCACCGCAGCCTCTCAACCACCCGCAACGAACGGCTCCCCAACCCACGCTTCCCTTGGAGAATGTTATCCGCCCCTTCTCCCAAAATCTTTCCAATGTTGCCTGCAAACACAAGTTACTAAAATAAATTAAATTCCAAGACAAAAGAGAAAGGCTGATGGGGACAGGTTACCTCCTGCACGCTGCTGTGGGACTGCTGAAGACTAGGGAACAGGAAGATATACGCTTCCTTTACGGCTGGAGATGCCACATGCTCTTTTCTGTTGGGCTAACCATTAGTAATAGCTCTGTCAGTAATACTCCTACCTCCACAAACACACTAGCCAAAATATACCTACCCAAGTACAGATACCTCCAGGTCCCCGCAGGGTGTTTGAACACAAGGTACACCACATGGGGCAAAAGCCGGCCAGGAAAGAGTTTCTAATGAGCCAGAACATGCAACAGGGAGAGGCAGGTAGCTGGGTTTCCAAACCACTGGATTAGACTCATCTGGTTACCCACTACGGGCAGGATATAAATATATATTTTTCAAACTGTTCCTTCGAGGCAGATAAAAGATAACAAATTATTTCAGCAAATCAGTTCAGGCTATTTGGCTAACAGAAGCTTTTTGTCTCCTCTGCACCTGAGTCAGGATGAAAAGCAGCCCCTGAGCCCCCTCTCCCCTTCCCAACCCCGAGGGCCATCCGGGGGCTTCTGCTCCAACCCTGACTCCCACCCTGTAGGACTGGTCCCCATCCACAAGTGGCTGCATGGGGACTCGGAGCCCAACACACTGCATGTGGCTCACATGAACTCAAACCCCAGCACGACAACAAAACAGAATTTGGCAACTCTCACTATTCACACTCAGCAGCACTCCCAAGAGGACTCTGACGTTCCCCTTGGGATGAAAGCGGGGGTTACTCTCTGCCAGAGGCAGGCTGTAGTGTTGGTTTAGGCTAGTTCACTTCCAAATTTACAACTTCATAAACTAGAGGTTGCTGAGAGAAGTCTCACAACCCAAACTGAAAGACGGTTATAGACGTTTAAAGGAGCAAATCTGTTAAGTTTTGTCTCTACTACTTAGGTCAGTACACTATCTTCTTTCCATCTGCTTCTTGTACATGATCAAAGGAATTCAGCACACTTTCTGAAATGCACTGGGAGATCATAGGGAAATCAGGACAGCAACTCTTCTGCTCAGTTCTACCTCTCATGGAAACTACAGTGATAATTATGCTGTTAGCAGTACATCAATCGTATTTTTCTTCCACTGGGATGGGCCAAACGATGAGTTTTTACTGTAGGGCAGACCCAGCAGTCACAGTCCCTCTCTGCTCTGCAAAAAGCAATGCAGAAGACAAAGAATAAGATCCTTGCTGCTCCTCCCAAGTTTGTGAGCTGAGCCCTACTGTCCAACTCATCTCCAGCTTGGACTGAACTCACTGCAGTATATAGCAGCTGACTTCAGAACAGTAAAAATGCAGAAATCAAAAATAATAAAATCAGTGGGGGGAAGAAAGGTGAGAGAACAAACAATATTACTGCAAAAAAATACAAAGCCAACCTAATGAAATGCCACACAGCCCACAATGCAAAATCACATTACAAAGATTGCCAGGTCTAAACTCCTAGTCACATCCACCTGATCCCATTCTTTGTCTGCACAATCCTAACAGAAAAATAGATTACAAAAATAGGTAGCTTGCATGGCAATATTGAATATCTCCATTTTCCTCTAATAAGACACACTGGCATCAGAGGGCAAAGCCATTAGACAATTTGTTTATTCAAATTAATGACAAGGCTGTGTCAAAACGCTGGCTCCCCACGGCCCTGGTCTCAGGCAGCATTTTGAGTCAGAACGATTGATCGAGCCCATAGTCCCCTGTTGACTTCGGCAGCCTTTGGACGGGGTTGCTATAATCGCTGCTATTCAAGGCCTGTCTCCTGCGCAGAGCGGACCTGCTTCCCTGTTGATGCCCAGCTGTGTGACTAGCTCACTCGTACACAAGGCAGCCCCGTCCTCACTAGGGCACCTCTGATGCTCACAGGGTTTCAGAAACATCTGTGCTAGGTGTGCCCACACTAGTCAGCCAGTAATCCAGCCTCCAGGCAGGTACAAGAGCAAGCTAACACTTAACTTGCTGCATGCCTTAAATATCCTGAGTGATATCAGAAGGATTTTGGTAAGGACCTCCCCTGCTCCTTTCTATATCCATTTATGAAAGGCTCTTGCACACATCACTGCACAGAGATACAGTGTCATGCTCCCAGCTCCCAGGGTTAATTGGCCCTCAGCATCTTTGGGGCTGCCTTCTCCTTTAATAGCCAATTAGACCTTATTAGCTACATTGTCATTTACATCCGAAGCTCCCAGCAGCAGTCCGGAAGCTAAAATATGCCGCAGTAGTCCTTCTCACAAGGCTGCATGGCCTTTTACATTGCGAGCTGACCCTTCTGCTTAGCTTGTGCCTCATTGCTCCAGTACACCTTCTGGCCAGCAGTTCACAAGTGTGCTGATGTCGGGAGTCACCTGCAGGGAGCCCATATGGAAGACCCAAGGAAGGTCTAACCGATCAGGAAGAGACCAATCTATTCAGTGTGGCCTCTAATGGGCCTTAACAGAACTGCACGCAGACACATTAAGTGGACCACTGTCTGCTCATAGCCATCTGCCAGAACATGTTGACATGCTGCAGCATGGATCAATAGAAGAGAGCTAGATAATGACATTGATTTTACACCTGTAATAAAGTTGTTGAGTCTCTGATTCAGGCATTAGTAAGTGCTCATTTTATTGACCTGAGGAGCAAGGGGACTGAGATGTTTTGTTGTTTCCTTTTAAAAAACAAATATCATTGGCTAATGAGAGATGGTGTGGTTCACTCCCCATTAACTCCCCCCTTTTCTGCTTTGTGCAACCACAGCTGAAACCCACCACCACCAGCCTGACTGTTTCTAAACGCCATCATGATGCTGGTCACGCATGCTCTCAGGTCCAAGGGGCTGGTGCTCTGGCCTTGCCACAGAAAGTCTCTTACCCTGCACTCACTAGACCCGACAGACTTGCCTCCTTGCAGAAGCTCAATGCAAAATCCTACTTCTAGGGCTTTTTTGGAAAGATGGACCTACACAACATCAGCTGCTCCTCCACCACATTTTTTTTTTCCTTTAAATGACACATAGTAGTCACACAGATCCACCTCATTTCAATGAGGCCGAAGATGCATGCTATCCAGTATTTTTGTAAGAGCAATGAAAAGTCTGCTGCATTCCCAGCTCAGTTGTCAAATTGGAAAGCTAAGAAAGGTCCTGTGCTGGCTTCTAGCCTCTGTGCTTCAGAACAGGACTACATACTTAGGACATGAGCTGATGAAGTCTTTGCAATTGAAAATTACAAGAGGATCCTTTTCCTGACAAGCCCAGGACATCCTGGCTGACATGCCAAGGCTTTGTCACAGATGTTTCAGTTAGTAATTATTATTCAAATCATTCCTTTGGACTACAAGCAGCAAGACTTCATACCATCTCCAGGAACAATCAGGGTGACCGGCACCCGGGTGAACACAGCAAGGAAGAAACCAAGAAACTCCAGAGAGAAAAAAAGGTATATGCAATCCACCACCAGCTAAGAAAGTTCCTACGCTGGCCAATCAGTCATCTCTCTTGAGCCTTTATCATCAGGGTGAATCAAAAAAATTCACAAACAACAGGTAACAGCAGCTCCCCAGAACACCAGGCATTGGTTCAAGCAATGTTTTCACAAGACACACTCAACTACCTTGCCCCAGTACTGCAGCCGTGCCAGGGAGATCTCCTATCAGAGTCCTGCCCCAAATGACCTCACGTAGCGTACAACGTTGGACAAGATCACAGCCTGAGGTGGTGCAGCTTCAGGCAATGCTATCAAGAGGACTTCTGGTTCGAAAAAAAAAAAATGCTGAAGGAAAGACGTATGAGAGACTGAATTACAAAAGACTCGCAACAAGGGAAGATTCAAAGGCAACATCATGGATAAGATTAGGCCAGGTTATAACTCCTCCTAATGGAGTCTCAGTGAGGTTACATTCACAACACTGTGTATATACAGAGAGATAAAACAAGGAACCCAAAACTATAAAAACAGAGATGTTTAAATTAGAAGGTACCAAGGAAGGTTAATAAAATGCTGGAAAGAATTACATATCAACATCTACATACAGGTTAAAGGAACAGAACATGCATTTCCTAAAAACATGGCAACTAAAACTGATGCATGGAGAAGGTAGGAGAGATTGAGAGAGCAAGACAGCTCCACCATAAATTGCAAGAGAGAATTGCTTAAGAGTGGTGAAAAAGATATTTGAGGATGGTATTAAAAAGAAATGAACATGAAGATGAGGAGATAGGAGAAGGGTGTTTTGTTTCATTTATGAAAAAAACAATCTTACGGTTCAACTACTATTTCCTCAAAACCTGGGGATGATTTCAAAGGAGCAGTTTCCTGTGCTAAGGCTCATGCAGAGATCTCCCCCAAAGCGCTTTGCAGATCAGCCACGTAGCCCAGAGCAGTCACTGTGGCTCAGTGGCCAATGGCACACCTGCAGCATGTCCTGGCTGAGCCTTGGTGGCACGTGGCCTCTGCCTCAGCCTCCCTGCCCCGTTGCACTCCACAGCCCATGGACCCGAACGCCGACTTGAAGATGACAATAGCACACCAGGCTATTAAGGCTGTTCAGGATATCAGGCAGAGCCTGGAGTCAGTCTTCAAGAACCCAAATCTATCTGAAACTAGTGAGCTAGATAAACCCACAGGCTTGTACATCATCAAAAGGAAAAGGACAGAGGTAAGGAAAAATCCTCCCCAGCCACAATCTCCCCACACATGAAACCCTATTACCCCGATTTCACTCCAACCATTAGATCGCACGGGGCTTTGCATTCTGTTTGCAGAGGCACATGCCAACAGCACAGTCCCCCGGCACCTCCGGCTACGACCAGAGCAAACACGCGCTCCTGGTTCTTGTCGGCACACAGCAGCACGTGGCTCCTGGCAGCGGCAGAGCTGCCACCAAGTCCCACTTCTGCTTGTCTTCCCTCCTTCCCCACTCCATTTCGGTTTCTTTCACGCATGGATGCCCAGCGCAGGCTCACTGCTATCCTGCACATACCAGCCGCATACACTAGCCTTTGTCACGCCGGTGCAGCGTCACCACTCGACTCCATTCACACACGCTTGCCCTCCAGCATCCCTCACTGCTCCATATCCGCTTGGAATACCCTCGCTCTCCATGCTGCCTGGCTTGGAAAGCAACTTCATGCGCGCACAGAGCTGTTTTTTATCGTATGTGTGCATGCATACTGCAGGCTCCCATAAAATTACTATCAGATGCCCACAGCAGCAATGGCTCAGCACACCCTCACCGTTATCTGCACACAAGCAAACTGCTTCCTCCCACTTGCTGCATGCAAGCCTACAGTCCTCCGCTGATACCTGCTTGGCCCCTCGCTCCTGCATTCACAGACACCGCTCAGCGCCACCACCGGTTTCCCCTGCTGTGCTGCTGGCAACCCAATCGGATTTCAGCACCTTTCAGTCTTGATGGACAATACTCTAGACTGGGACTTGGGAGATGCGGGTGCTAATTTGAGAGCTTGCTAAAGGCAATTCTTTTTATTTTCTCTATGCCTCTGCTTCATACCTAGATCGCAAGAACAAATGTTACTGTCAAACCAAAAGCCCATCTAATAATTCCTGCTAACAGCCTCCCAGCCTTCAGCTACTCTYATGTTAGGAAACTTCCAAAACTGATGTTGTTTATATATTGAATAGCGTGTGTTTCTCTTCCTGATGATTGTCCAATCTCCCCTGAAACCTATGAAAATTTTGTACCCACAACATCCTTTGGCAAAGGGCTGAACACGTCAACCACCTATTGCATGAAAGCTGCGTACTTTTGTTTGTTCTGAGCTTAGCTCCGACAGGTCTCATTGAGCGTCTTCTAGTTCTCCTACCAGAGGGGAGAGAGAGCGCAACTGATCTGCTCCACCTTCCCTACTCTGCTCTTGAGCTGTTCTCCTGTAAACTCCTTGGTACAATCTCCTGCTATACATAACACCGTACAGCAACTGGCATTGGGGGCGCTCCATCTCAGCTGGAAACGCTGGGCATCATTGTAAGCCAGCAAAGGTTACCTGCGTGCACTCCTACAGCTGTGCTGCGTGGCCACACGTTCACCTGTACACACACAGGGCTCAGAGACGTATTCCAGGCACATGCCTCCTTCCGCAGAGTGATTGAATTCAGCCCTGCCTGGAATCTCTAGGCCCCATTAGAAGCTGATGAATTGTTTTCTGCTCTCATGCTTGACTCCATATTGGCTTATCTATGTAGAAACATAATTTGTTTGCTGATACCAAAATGCTGCCACTCACCCGAGGGATTAACATCGTGACAAAATCATTAGAAACCTGGAGTACTGGAAGCCTTCTGAGTTTGCAGAAAATTCATTCCTCAGACTAATGAATGCCTTCTTCCAAGCAGCTACACCACCACCATCACATCTGCTTCTCAGATCCCACCAGACCCGCCAGAAACATGCTCACATGCTTATAGGCTCAGCTCCCTCTCAGACCAGCCAAAGGAGCAAAAAACACTTGAAGTTCAGGAAGAGCTTAGATTGCAGCAGCCGTGCCATGGCATAGGGCTCCCCTTCCAACACCAGGGTGGCAGGGGAATGAATCCCTCTACTGCACCTTAACACCTTCATGCATCTGCCTGGCCCCTGCTCTCTTCTCAAAGAGTGGAAGAGGAGCATCTTCAAAGAGGCTGCTCTCTTCTCCGTGTCCGTACGCTGCCATTTGCACGCGCCATTTTGCACCTTGCTGAGCTGGACATGCCCTTGTGCTGGGAAGTCCCTAGGTAATCAGCCCACGGCGCTGGAGCCTTTCCCTACTGCTCCACTTCCACGTCTTGCCTTCTCTCATGTATTTTCTGTTTCCCCCAGGCAGTCTACACAGGAGACAAAACATTTCCCTTATAACACTCCACGCTGCTCCCTGCGAGACACTATTCCTGCATGATGTTAGGAATTGGCAATGAGTCACTGTCACTCCTGGGGAAGGGGGAGAAAAGCGACCTTTGCTTTGCTGATTCACTGCCAAAATCCCCACGTAACACAAGCTGTCTGCTCCATGCTAAAGCCTCCTTCCACAGCATGCTGGAGAATATTTTTCTATTGCCCTGCCACCAAGGTGACATGATCAAACATTTTTTTCCAAACAGTGCTCTAAGCAACACAGAAATTTGCATTTCAATTTGAATTCATTCTTATGGTTCAAATGAACTTCTGAAATACCTCTTCATGTGTGGTTAAGAAGCACACTCTCTCTCTCTCTACAGATATACATACATATATTTTTAGCCTTGATCCCTACATTAGAGAAAAGTCACCCTTTTAAAAGAGCAGTTTTATTGCCAAGTGATATTAGCACAATGAAGAAAATCGCTCTTAATTTTTATAAATTATCTCATCATCTGCAACTAATTAGCAACTGCCAAAAGCTGGGAAATCGCTCTTCACCCTAGAGAGACTAGCTCCAAGCTATGCAGAATTCAAATGCCCCTGATGGTCAAGCATTTCATCACACGACTCCAGCTGGATCTTCCAAGCAGGCTCTGTTGCCTGTCTCACGACGAGGTCAAAAGTTGTGTACACGCACAGCACCCCTACCATCTCCACCGCAAGGAACAGTCGTGATGCAGCTTAGCTGGAAACTTTATTAAAATCCAATCTAATCAAGCTGTTGCTACTCTCCATTCTCCTTACCCTTGCTCCTAGGCGCTAGTGCCTCTGTCTGCACTGCTGTAAATGTGTCTATAAAAGTAAAACGAGCAAGCAGCCAACGGCTAAATGGCACTTAATCAGAAGAAAATGTATACCCTGGTGGATAGTAAACCATTATTAAGGTGGGGGGGAGAGGGAAGAAAATAATAAGCTATAAATGGACAACCAAATAAATCTCCTGCCATTCCAAGTGAGAGCACATCTGGTTAGGTGCCACCTCCAATGAGTTGTGAGCAAAATATTTATTTGCCGCCAAGCACCTGGCAGCAGCAGAGGGAAGGGATTACAGCTGGGAGAGCAATGCTGCTTTCACTGCCTCCCTCTATACCTTTGGAGCAACAGCAAACATCAAGGTTCCTGCCCTCTTCAGCTAGAGCAACAGCCAGTCTAAAAACATCTGACTTTCAAGCCACCACTAACAAGCCTGTGAAGGTGCCCATAGACAGTGGGTCAGTTCCAGCTCGCTCTGACACAAGGATATGGATGCAAGCTTTAAGAGCCATCTCCTCTCAAACGAGATAAAATGCCTCCCCCCTACTCCACTGCTTCCAGCCCCTCAGTCTCCATCCCTACCCCAAGCCCTAAGAGGGTCAAAAAGGCACCCGGCAATAAAGCTGAGCCACCACATATTACCCAGAGACTCCAGTATAAATATCAACGGATTTGCAGACCTCCAACCCTGGAGAGAGTCTTAATTTAATACATAGCACTTTAGGACTAGGAGAAAATGTGATTTGGGACTTGGAAGTCCCCAAGGAAAGAGCTCCTGAGAGAGGGGCGCCATTGCAGAAGGCTTTAATCACCATAATCACAAGCTTAGTTGAATAATCCCAGAGTAAAAGACGGTTTTTGCCCCCTGCAGGATGCTCAGGGCCCTCCAGCTCTCACAAAGTTACAGTGCAGAGTACAGTGAGACTGACTGCCAGGAGCAGTTTGAGGGAAGAGGGGTTGAATTCAGCAAACTGTGCTTCAGTCCCAGTCAAATCATCCAACACATTATTGCTTTGCTGAGTGAAGACTAGTTCACTCATCTGCCTTAGTTAAGTGTGATTGGCTCCCGTCTCCCTAAGCTGGCAAAACAGGACATACACATTGGCTTTGGGTTCCCTTACAAGACCCAAGTGCTGCAGGCTGAGGGATTTTGTTATTGTTCCTTCTCCCTGTTATGGATTTAAAGCAACAAAGGGATTCAGAGCTTCTAGAAACTGAGGGGGGGGGAAATATATATATATATATATATATATAAAATATATATATATCCAGTCCCACCTGCTCCTGCCAAAACAAAGACAATGTGACAGGGGAAACAAAAGAAGCTTCCTCCACTAATTGCCCATTCTGGCTTTGCTAAGAAAGCTCTTTCCCAGTTGCATTGCACAAAGAAATAATTACTAGCTACTTCCCACTATAGGTCAATGAATATGTTAGTTAGCTGGGGAGGCTGAAACCCAAAGAGTGTGACATGCCTATATGTACCAAACCAAGCAGCAGGTCAGGAGCACAACGCTGTACGCAATTCCCATGTCACCTCCCCAGGTGTCAGACTCTGCTGCTTTCCAAGAGACAAACTCTTCTGTTCAGCAAGAAATCCACTTTATCTCCCCACTCAGATATCAATTTCCTGACTAGAAGAATAAATAAAAACAAAATTATTTCTCACATTACCAGATTCTCAGCTTTAAACAGAATACATTCACATACATTACCTAGGGGAAGATTTTCTAAAGAGGGAAAGACAAAGTTTGATATTTATTCTGAAAATGGTTATATTTTACTGACAACACAAATGCCTCAAAATCCAGGTATGCACTTGGCTGGAGTCTGCTGCCAGAATCAGAAGTGGAAGAGAGGAAAGGTGCAAGCAAAAAGTAATGCCTGAACTTTAATTTCTCCAGGTTTTCCACTTCGGACCCGAAAACAAAATTTGTTCCAAGTCCACTGCAAAACTGGGAAGGACACTTCTGGTGGTTATAAACTTCTGCTCAGGAAGTCAGTGGCACTTCTCCCTGGGCACTGCAGAACTGGCTTAATTCGGTTCAAGTAGAGCGCTTTATAAAACCAGCAGAGAAGCAATGATATTCTGAGTGTCATAAGTGAACTACCATGAACTATCACGTTTCACAGCAGAGCCTGCACTCCTGCAACTCCCAGCACAGCAGCGAGCTTTAGCCCTGAAAGGTTGCGGTGACCTGCCAAAGTGGAGCGGGTGAAGTAGTACATCACCTATTGCATGCACGCCTGTGCACAGATTTCTGCTGGCCCTTGAGAAGGCTGGACGAAAATGCAAGCAGACAGCAACCTGTTGCACTGTTCCCTGCAGGTACTGGCTGTAGCTCAGGCAGCTCAGCACAGCTAGCCAGTTTGGTCTTTTCAAGCATGAATAATGCTGGACTGTTTCCAGATGGGGGGGGTGGAGGAGAGAGAAGAATAGAGGCAGGACATTTAAAACAAAAGTGTATGGCTGTATTCACTGAATGACTGTTCTTCAAAAGGGCTTTGGGTGTTAGTCACTCAGATGCTCCTTCTTGCATTTATTCTGGAGTTCAAAGCACAGGTTTTATTATTATTATTGTCCTCACTCTACCTTTTCATGTTAAAAAAAATATCCATGCTTCATACTAGAGGTGGTTGTGTTTCAGTCGCAAGACAGAAAACTCTCAAACCCAGCGCTTTTCTAAACCAAGCCATGAAAACCTTTTGAGGTTAGTTGATTCCCTAAGTGTCAGGACTTGTGTTTCCAAGGTGCGCTTAGCAGCGCAAACTTCTGCTCTAAGACCCTCTGCACTGCTAGACATTGCCTGAAAATTGCTTTCCATTTCCTCGCAACAAAATTGATAGCCTTAGGACAATGAATATCCACCTACCCCCAGCAAGACATCCCTTGCTGTTTGCCATCAAAAACCAGATGAGTCCAGCAATGAGGAGGAGAAGCAGCAAAGGCAGCAGGAGGGACCACAACCAGCTCAAAGCCGTCCCAGGAATGCACGGCTGCCTAGACCACCACAGAAAACATCTTCTGCCTAAAAGTCCTGGGGTCTGGGGAAATGAAAGCATCTTTCAGCTGTTGTGTTAGAGGCTTACCGACTCCTCCTTGCTGCTACGCTTTGCAGAGGCACCTACTCTGACCTCAGAACACTGCTATGCACCATGAATGCTAGAGTTGGCTGAGATGACCAAGAAGCTATTACCCGATAAACAGTGACTGCTCCTCCAGAGCTATTACAGGCTATCAAGTAAATGAGACATGTTACGGGAAAAAAAAATAGCAAAGAGCCTGTATTTACACAAAAGCCTGTAATGACTCCATCACTGTGTAAGCTTCACATGCTTGACAAGACAGAGGCAGGCAAACTTTGAGTCTCCTTCATTTCATTTCCTTTTCATAAAGCAAAGTGCAGTGGCCACAAGTGAATTCTCCACTCTCCCTTCCTCTTCCTGGATTTAGCTTGAGATGTCCTTATATCGTTCAAGCAGGAGGGTGAGGCTGGGGTTACCTCAACGTCAGTCTATAAATATCACGTAAACCACAGTGCAGCAGCAGAGCCTCAAACAACTGTTGGGGTTAGCAAAGCAGCTGAAGTACTCAACACCTTCATGCTCACACCCAACGTCTCACTTCATTTTTCTAAGCTGTTTTCACCTTCTCCCTCTTGCTATCCAGCTAAAAGCAAAGCATCTGGCAAGATGCTGTTTTAGATATTTTTTTTTCCACTGGCCTTTGTGCTTACAGTTTATGGTTCATTTTCTATCAACTGTGGACAACTTGTAATGTTCAGAGACACCCTGCCATGCAGCTGCTGTAGATGCCAGCCTGGAGATGCACAGAGGCTGGCCCCAAGAGGAGCTGCTGCTCTCCTTGCTGCTGTTCCCACCCCAAATAAGCAGCACTGAAGCATTCAGAGACAGAACTTTTCACAGATGTTCCCATAGTGATTTGTGGATTGCGCGCACCATTCCCCATGGAAACGGTCCTGCCTCTGTCCCATTCAGGACATCTTGCGATGCACTCAGGGCACCTTATATCCCCTCCTCTAAGCCTACGTGCATGTTCCTGACCCATGCACACCCCAGCTCTTCCATTCATTTTATTCCCAGTGTCAATCATTTCACCAGGATTATTTGCAGGGCTGTGGGGACTGAAAAAACACAGAAATAGAAAACAGTAACCTAACGACGGGGAAGGGAAGGAGTTCAAAGTGCTTTCCCACTAAAACGACAACCTAAGCTGCCTGCAAATAAAACTCCCGAGCTCATCAAGTAACTCTGACCACTGAGGGTGCTTAATAAAGATTACTTTTCTATAGCTCCACTTGCCTGAGGCGTCATTGTTCGCTAATGAGATGCTCCATGGGATTTAAAGGCATGATGGTAGAACAGGTTTTTCAACCGCAGCCCTTACAATGAAAACAAGCTTTCTGCTCCAAAAACCAAGCACTCAGACCCCTATCCTAGCCTGCTGATGGGAGAAAGGTAACATGAGCACCTGTCTGCTGCCAGCTACCCAAGGACAGCCCTGCAGGAGCATGAACCACACAGCTCATTTAGCTGCCTGTTTGTCCTTGCCACAATTTAATGAATATGCCTTCCAGCAGAACTGCTCTGGATCCTCAGTCATGCCAAGCTTGACAACCACACTGCTGTCTGGGAGACCCCAGAGGCAGCCATCCCATAGCATTACCCATCGAGGACTGGTCACATCAGGGACTTTGGGGCAAGCCCTGCTGGGGGCTGCAATGTGGAAGAGTCCAGGAGCACTGCTTCCTGCCCGGGCAGCAACAACTGTGGTCACTCACCTAACCCCAAAAGGCTCAACACCAGCTTCTGCAATGAACCAGCACAAGTATGGCTGGAGAGACACCTAGGGTGGCTATTGCATGGGATTTGCACAGGTATTGCAATCTTTGAACGGCAGAGATCTTTAAACTGTTTTTTGCTTTGTTCTGTGCGATCACCGACTAAGATCATGGTATTTCTGAGCATGCCTGGAAGCACAAGTACTTCTTCCCTCTGTACCAGGGCCTCCAGTGAAAAAAGCATGCCAGAAAATTCCACATGCCACTGAAATGGATACAAACACAGCAGATAATAAATGCTAGAGATCTGCCACTGCCAAGCCATCTTCTGTGCAAGCGATACGGAACAAAATTTTCTGAAGTGCAGAACCCAAAAGACAAAATTACTTTTGCTGCCAGTACAATGGGTAGAGGTGTGGGGCAGCTGAACACGGCTGACAAAACAACCCTGCAGGGTGAACATAGGAGTTAAGTATAATTAGGGGCATCCTGCCACAGTAACATTAAATGTCTGTGAATCAGATCTGGTGCAAGGCGGGTGCAATCAAATGTGCTGTCGGACTCCATGGCGTGCACACATACACATTCATAAGGACAAATTCTGTGAGTTGCTGGCAACTACGTAACCCTCCATCAGTGCAATAGGGCAACTAATCAAATCTCTCAGACACCGGTTAGTCAATTCATCTTGCCAGCGGTAAAAAGCACCCAGAGTTGGGGAGGGGGTGGAATCCATAATGAATCTGGAGATCCACAGACAACCCGAGCTGACATCACATTACTACTTTTCAGGCTTCATTAACCCTTGGGCTTGGCAAGATGATCACAGGAGTCTTAAGTTCACGTGGGCTGGAGCCTTAGGCTAGATCTCAAGCCTACATCCTGGCATGCACCTCTATGGTATGAAACCAGGAATAATTCCAGAGAAAATGGCACATAAAGATCAAATCCAATGAGTTCTGCACGATGTTACAAATGGGGTAGTTAGCAGCTATCCCCCTCAGAAGGAGAAGTACAAATATATGGGCAAACAGGGACCCTTCCCTGCCTCTTTCCTGCTATCCCAGCTCTAAGTTACTCCCTGAACACAAGTTTAGGGGAATCAAATGCATGAGATTGTAGCTGGGCCTATTTCCCTAGAGGTACCTCAGCAGCACTGTTAATCATAAGATCCTTTCAGCACTTAGAGACATCAGGCTACCCATGGACTACTAAAGTGATTGGATAGCAACCCTCTAGGAAACACTGGACAAATAACATTAACCTCCTGCAGGCTCTCATGGAGGCACCTCTGCTTGGGAACATCCAAATAGCTACTCCACCCTGAGCTATGTCCTAACAGCACAACAGTAGAAAAGCAGTACAGACCCTAGCACAGGCGTTGCTGGCGGAAGACTAGCACAGTTGTCACTATCCTTCTCCTAGACCTTGTTACATCTCCTCCACCCGTTGCCTAGCCTTATAACTCAGATCTTAAATTAAAGCTAAACTAGGAATTTTGTGTGAAAGCACAGAGACCAGGGACTCAGACAGGACATGATGAACAAAGCAGGTCTTGAAGCCTGGATCTCCTGCATCCTCTCTGAGATTTCCAACCCACTGGCTCCCGTGGAGTAAATTCCTCTTTTAAAGCTGTGTGAAAACAGCTTGTAGGCTCTTGAATTTCCCCAAGTACAGAGCAGAAGTGATTCTGAAAGCTCAAAAAGAGTTACACGAATGAGGGAAAAAATCAAACCACATCCTTCCTTGTACCTCACAGGATCAGACCCTACCTTGTAAACCATTTGCCCATCCCGCACGCTGCAAGCGGTCTGGCTCAGGTACAGCCAGCACTGAGGGCAGACTGCCCAACATGAAGATCCGGTCCTTCCTTCTGCGGACAATTTCAGAAGCATCTGGAGCAGTTATGCTTTCGTGACTATCACTAGAGAGAGATGGGTCAGAAACACTTGCAAGTTGACAGGTGACATCTGCATTAAGTCGGGTGGCCAAAGTTAGCTGAGAGCCCCTGGTTGCTCTCCTGCAACAGGTCTGCTCTCGCAGGAGGAGTTAATCGGTACCCATTAATAATTACTAGATCATCTCATCATAATGAAACGGCAGCCCCCAAGATTTCTTGCTCTCGCCTTCCCTACTTCTACATGCAGTGAGGTTTCATTCCCTCGTATCACTCCTTTCCGGCGGTCGAGCGAAAGCGTGTCACGGGCAACTCGCTGGCTACCCACCGCTCCGTGCCTCCACGCCGGAGGAGCCCAGCCCAGCCAGCCCTTCCCCTGCATCACCTGCACGTCCCCCATGGGCCGAGCTCTTCCTTCACGCACCCCTGCGGCAGATTAAAACTCGGTTTATTAAATAAGACAGTGCCCTAACAAGGGTAATCCACAGATAATTTCACTCATTTAAACCCTATTTCATCTCAACCAAGTAGACTTATTTCCATTTAACAATCTTAATTCTTTTAGCACTTTCCGGCTCCCAAATTGGCTTCGGCAGCAGAATTGACACGCAGCCATCGTTTCCACATAAAGCCCCATTTAGTCTCTCCAGACCCCTACAGCAGCTGGAGGCGCAGGAGGAATTCACGAGCGGCGTCCCTGGGGGAAGGAGCCATGCCTCCCGGCGGCTCTTCCACCGCAGACGCCTCCCGCTGCCACCCCCAGCGCCGTGCCCCGGCCCCGCGACCACCTGCTCTCCTCGCTCCCCATCCAGCGCCGCTTCCCCTTGCCCTCTCCTCCACGGGCCCCGCAGCCAAACCTCCCAAGGTCTCCCCGGCGCCGAGAGGGCCCGTCACGGGCAGAGACGCCCGGGCACTGCCGACATTCGCCTCCGCTGTCTCCAGGCTCTCCCCCTGCTTCCAGGAGCCTTCCACCAGCCAGGCTCTTCTCCCTCTTTTGGGGCCCCTGCTTCCCCCAGGCTAAGTAGCCTAGCGCAAAAGGCACCAGGCACCAGCAGCCTCCTAATTGGTGGCTCCAGCTCGCTCCTCGCTGCTAATTGGAGGAGTCAGGACCTGCCGCTCCCGCCTGGCCCAGGTGGCACCGCCATTTCCAGCCACCTGGAGCCAGGGAGCAGACGGGGGCTTGCGAGGGCAAGAGGTCACGCGTGGACATTGACCCGCCCTCGTCTGCCCTCATTGGCCTTCACCACCTACGCTATTTTTTGCCTGCTGCCAGGGTAGCAACAGGATGGGCTGTCCTCTGCCAGAAAGCCCCATAGGTTTCCTCCACCCCAGAGCCAGATGGGAGCAAGGTCCCTGAGCGGGGGGGCAGGGGGGAGTGTGCACCCCACACCACTTTACAGAGGAGAGGAAGAAGATTGCTCCCAGGTAGCAAATGAGGAAGCCCAAGGCACAGAAAAGCTAAGTGCCTTCTGTCGTCCTCGGTGTTTCTGTAGTTCTGGTCACGGTACAGGCTGAGTGTCTCCTGTAGACATCTCCATAACCCCTGTCACACCTGGGAACAGGCACTGGCCTCCCCGCGACACACACGCCGGCTGGGCCATGCTCCTTCCCACGCTCATCCTCCCTCCCAGAGATGAGCCCACAACGAAAAGCTCTGGGGAAAAACCCTACCCTTAAAGTGACTTTGTCGCCTTGGGCAGCTTCCCCAGCAACGGACAACATCCAGTCCGAGGCACCCATCTGTCCTCGCTGCTCACAGCTGTTTTAGCTACGGAGAGCACCCTGCGCCGTCCCCCCCGTCTCTCCCACATCCACGCTTGCACCACGTTCGACCCCCGGCAGAGGCCGAGCCCTGCGCAGGGCACCGCAGCGGCACGCGGGGAGCCAGCACCCGTCTCGCCTGCTTTCCCAGCAGGGTCTGATCTCTTTCCGCCTCTGGCATTGGGGCTTTTTCAGTTGCTATAGGTTCAAAACACCTGGATAGCAAGAGCTAGAGCTTCTGAATCCAAGCCAGGCCAATTTGGGCTTTTAGCCTTACAAGGGGGTGTATATTTTAAACTGAGCCACAAAGCAATTAACTGCAGAGAGGGTACTTGAGATAAGAGCCCTTCCAGGTCAAAAGCATCTTTTCTGGGAAGGCTGCCCAACCGCCCTGCAATGCCTTCTGCTAGCAGGAGCGCTTTAACACCTGACTGAGCTGAGCACTGCACACGTCGCATCCAGCAGAGCTGGCCCCTGAACTTGCAGGCCACATATCCAGGGAGCACGGAAAAGCGAGCTTGCCAAGAGTTACACAGCAGGAGAAGTAGGAATAAATCTCAGCGCACAAAGCATAATGCTGCACACAAAGAAACCCTACCTTACACCCACAGCATGGGGACCTAAGCTCTGCTCCAACAGATCATTACGAGTTGGAGCTGCTTCGCTTTCTTCCTCCTCCCATCTGCCATCCTCCAGCTTGCCTTCTCAGAAGGGTTGTAATAGCTCATAGGTAACGACTTCAGCTGTATCTCAGCTCACCTTCAGAAACTTGGGCCACTGCCTTAAACTGCAAGGCTGTCCTCCATCTCACTTCCTGAAAGTGACCTTAAAATTCATGTCACMGCCATTACAGATATGCATCTCCCTAAAAGCAAGTAATCACACTCTTCAGTGAAGTTCCCAGAGATGTCCTATGCTTCGTTGTCAACCTTATAACTACTTTTTGCCCTCCCACACTAGAAGCTGCTGCTTGGACTGAAAGCTTGCCTCCCTTGCATGCTCATTCAGATATTACAACTCAACACAACTCCTGCCCACATCCAAAAAATCTCCTGCTCAATTCAGGTGGTGCTCTAAATGCAACTTAATTGGTCCATGGGGAGAAACAAATTTGAAGCTCAAAATATTGCTGATGTTGGCACTAAGATTACAGGTGCTCTGAGCTGCCAAGACAGATGCTTTCTATCAAGCAAGCACTGCTTTGCAGTGCAATAGTTCCCACTCCCACAAGGGTCACTTAAGGATATTTAATTCAGGCTTATTCTGCAGTGAAGTGAAGCTCACCACAAAGCGTGTGAAATCCATCCTTCCTCAGGTGGCCACAGGGAGAGCCAAGGGCAAGGGGCTGGGCAGTAGTAATCTGTAATACAGACTAATGCACAAGTCTATCTCACACTGCACTGGAGCTTTCAGCAGAAATTCCAGCTTCACTGAGTTTGGCTGGGAGTTGGAATTAATTTTGGCAACTGTTTAGGCGGAAAAGTAGACATCTTTCATTCATGTAATTGATTTTTTTTTATACATACACATATATATGTATATATATATATGAAAAAAATGAAAGAAATGACAGAATAGCTCTTTCTATGACTAGCTTTCACTCTATGAAAGGAAAAGGTCTGCACTAAAAATGGCTGAGTCACTAAATACACAAAGCACTGCCCAGGGGTAACAACGATATTTAGATATAAAACAATCGTCTGGGGTTTCACGACTCTCAGATCTTGATCCTCAGCTTGGAGAGAACCCTTAACATCCAGGAGCAGAAATCAGACTGCAGAAGCAAACCTCTGTACATGCACTTATTTGTGTCCATCCTCAGGCGCTCCCCCCTGCGATCGCACAGAACTGCGACTTTAAGAGATGCTATGACATTTTCAGCGACGCGCCCCTCCCTCCCTGGCTCCTCTCCTTCAGCATATTTTCCACTTCCTGCTGAATTGGCATCTACAGCGAGACTGAGGCAAGTTCCCAACTTGCACAGCAGCACAACGCACCACGCGCCTGCACTGCCCACTTGCACAGGACTTTCACCAGCTCTGGTTAGCAAATAGCTTTCATTAAACATGCAAATGAAAAAAACAGAGGTCTGTGCTGATTTGCTATGCGTACAACTTGACTGTTTCCCCTAAATACCAGCTGACTTGCCCATTCAGATGCTCTGCACACACGGATCTATAGCTATATACGTATACGTGCATGCATGTGTGTCTCTGTACACACACACACACATATATATATATAAAATGAATCAAAACAAAGCTTGAGGCCTTTGGGGATGTGCTATGGCATTAGCCTGTCTCTCAGATATTACTGAACACGAACAGATCAATACAGATAACAGTCCGCTGGAAAAGGGAGGGAGGAGGGAACATGCCGCAGAGGTGCAAGACACACAAAGATAGTCTGTCTCACTGAAGCCAAACCTCTTTTCGCTCTCATGCTCTGTAGCATCGATCTAGGATATAAATCTGCTTATTGTTTATTATTCATATTATTACAGCGCTGGATTCTTTAGCTGCAGACAAGGCTTGCATTGCATTTTGCTTGGCAAAACCCACAGCCTAGAGGTACCCCCCCCAGCCCTGAGCTGCCGAGCGAGGTGAGGAGCACTGCTGGCCCCACAGCACAGGAGAGCAGGGGCAGGTCGCAAGCAGGCCTGCCCCAGCTCCAGGCTGCTGGCACACACGGGACACCCATTGCCACAAAGCCACCTCAACAGGGGACAGCAGAACAGGATGCCAGCATCGCTCACGTCAGGTCATCCCCCTCTATACCAAGCCCGTCTTTCTTCTACAAGGAGCTCCACGCACACATGCGGCTCAGGCAGTTTTGAGCCAAAAGCAGTCAGTCCTGGCCATGTGCAATTCAACACAGTCATCTCCATACCGAAATAAATCATCTCTCCCTCACTCCTTGGCGCCCTGTCTTCAGCCACTATGCCAAATAGGTCCTTTGGGGTCTAAAACCAAAACAAGACAAGGCACGGACACAGGGATACTTCCAGGACATGAAGGAAGGACAGCATTACTTAGGTGACCTCTTTGGGAATGCTGACATTGAGCAGGACCGGGTGCTCTCCTAAATCCAGTCTATAAATGCTCCTTGCAGCTRCAGAAAGGGCCTTCCCTCCTCTCCTCTCCCTTCCTGAGAATTAGTCTTTTAAACAGGTGAAACGCTGAAGCCGTCACATGCAGCTCCAACCCAATCCCCCCTTGCTGTCTCGGAGGGCTGCTCCTCRGAAGCGCTCACTTTCCTCCCGGAGTTTCCCTCTGGCCAGACGGTGCTAATTAGCCACCTGCCTCCGCAGGCAGGGAAGCAGCCCAGTCCAGCACTAGGAGAACTCACACTGGCAGATCCGGCAGGAACACCACGGGAAACGCTGCTAGCCCG
Source organism: Apteryx rowi (assembly GCF_003343035.1). NCBI lineage: Eukaryota > Metazoa > Chordata > Aves > Apterygiformes > Apterygidae > Apteryx > Apteryx rowi. The sequence goes on from NW_020450041.1 coordinate 217,062, forward strand.
CGGGGACTGCACAGCAACCACATTCTCCTTGAGTATCCACACCGGGACAAGCGCAGGGAGCCTGCACGCTGTGCCTTAAATAGAGACCGACACYGAAAGCATTGGAGAAAGCTATTTTTCACCTGATCGTTTCAGAAGAAAACCGATTAAATGAGAGACCGCAGCATACCCTAGAAGCACAAAGCCCACCCTCAAACATGCAGATGAGCCAGAGGACAGTTTCTGCTGACTCCTCCTGAAAGCYTCAGGCTCCTTTTACTTGGAAATATCCCCCCTGGGTGAGCTGCCTGGAAKGAGGGGTGCCACCGCAAGACCATTCAGGACAGGGAAGCTATGCCTGGGAGACACGACGCTGTTGGCTGCTCTTCCCAGTAGTCAGGCAAGGCTGCAGTACAGCTCTACCTGGGGAGAACTGCAAGGAATAATGGGCAAGTCCAGGCAATGAACTGCTGAAAGGAAATGGCACATTTATGGGTGATTTTTTCTTTAAATAAGGATTTAGGCACGTAATGCAGGAAACATAAATAAAATATCACTCTCCTAGAAGGATAATGAAAAYAAAATTAAAAGGGCAAACAGTTAATATGTAAATACTGTATTTTTCTCTACCTCTCACCACTCTTCAGTAGCAAATAACAAATAACTATGAATCTACTATACCTTARTGAACTTAACTGGGCCTTTTTAGTATTGGGGAAAATGAAATATTTATAATGTTTCAGCCAGACAAATTTATTAAGGCAAGTATCAACAAAGATGTTAATACATCTCCTCCTCCTTCCGCACAATTCTTTCTTTCTTCAGATTCTAGGAAAGCCCTGAATGAAATATGAAAGACTTCTGAAAAAGTATATAAAATCAATAAAGGTCAAACTCTACATGCAAGTACTCAAAGGAGACCAGCAAGGTATGAACCAAGCAGATGAAGAAATGGAAATGCAGTTGTCCAGTAGCACTTCCYAGCTCCAAGGACCAAGGGTGCTAGTGGCTCATATCCCCATGGAAGGTCTCCAAGGGACAGATACCTACTGTGTGTGCTTGAAGGGAGCCATGGTGCACACCTGGGCAAGCATCTACCTTGAGTGCCTCAGGACTGAGACCCCAACATACACGTGGAAATGCATTTACCCACACTTAAGTGTGAACTTAGCTGCAGCCCTCCCTGCTCAGCCATGGCAGCCTGGGCCCTGCCCTCCGCTCACACCTTCTCTCTCCAGTTCTGGAGTTACCAGAGAGAACCTGGCAAAATTTCAGCRAGCAGCCACATCCTTTGCTGTTGCTTGTGCCCAGACAGCACCCCCAACCAGATCCCGGTGCAGCTACGCCCTCCTGCCAGCCCCACACCTCGAACCAGACCAGCCTCTCCAAATACTGTTCCTTTGAACAGTCCTTCCTTTGGGGAAAGGGGGGAAAGCCTGGAGCCATCCCACCTAAACAACATGCCTGCAGGACCACAGATGTTCACTGTGGTCAAAGGGAGAGGGTCAGGCCCCTCCAGGTGCTAACTCAGGTGTCCGATGAGATAAACTCCCTCCTTGAGCACCCACCTCCTTCCACATAGCCGTAAAGGGAGCACAGACCAACCCAGCCTCAGCAGCGAGACGAATCCGGCTCTAAGTACACAGTAAGCGTACAGGGCCAGCCACCACGACAAGTGCTCCCTGGTTTGCAATCCCATTTAAAAATATCGCAGTCCAAACACAACAGGGTTTCGACGTGCACATCCAAAGAGCMCTGCTGCTGCCCCTGCCAGGCGCGCAGGTACAGCATTGTGCACGGGGGCCCTGCAGCTCACGGCTGTGATTAACGCAAAAAGATTATTGTTAATCCTTTTAAAACATTTACATCCACATAAGGAGAAGCCAGCTAATCACATATGTGTTTTAGTGACCTACTTCATTTCCAGCTCAGTTCTTCCTCCCCAGCCTGCTCCCTTTGGGCTAGGAGTAATTAGCTCTGCCCCCTCCCACACCAGCAGTACCTAAAGTCRTTGCTCCCACAATACATGGGACAACTGGCCAGAGGAGAGTAGTCAACTAACCCCCTGCCAGAAGCTTTGTTTTTTTTTTAAGCCTTAAYCATATTTACAAGTAGAAAGGTTTTCCAGCAACAGCACCACCATGTGAGACTTAAGAGACTGTTTCCCTGCTTTAAGCTGATCACCGCAGCCTTGCTGGGTTCAAAGCCCAAGTAAGGCCATTTCTCTGCTGGGGAATACCACGCTGGTGGACAGCAGTTCATCGCAGTTGCATTGGTATCATCTGCAAAGGCCTCRGATATGCCCGAAAACAGCACAGCATAAGAAAAGGTGTTTGTACTGTGTCACAGAGTTAAATGCTCCTCTGCTTCCTCATGGGCAAGAGAAGTGGAGTTTAAAAGCCGTGTCAACTAGCTGCAGTCAGGAGAAGGGGGCAGCAGGGCTGGCACAAGCCAACCTGCCACAAAGCCACAGCTCTCCCTGCCTGCTCTAAAGGGTAAAGTAGTGTTTCTCATCATCTCAGCCTACACCCCTACCAGGAAACATTTGTGCCTSCCCATAGGGGCTGACATAGTAATTTTTCCGTTATGGCACCCAAGGGGCTGAGTGCATCTTCGCCATCAGCGGCAGCACTAGTAAAAAGATGCTCAGCCTCCTCCCTTTAAGATGTTAATGTTAAATAACATGCTGCCTTGTGGGATCGTTCTAGCAGTGCCGTTAGGAAAATTACCTATATCCTCTGGGAGATGGAAGAGCTGAACTAAACGGTCCACAATTCTGTTCCTTGCCATTATCTTTTCTTTTTCCCTTACAAGTTTCTGATGCTCAGTGTTTCTTCCTTGCTTCAGCCCTCCAGCACAGGCACACCAATGTACAAAATACATTAGAGAGTCAGAATCTCACTACTCAGCTATGGGGCCTTTAACTTGACTAAGCAAGCAGCTTACTATCACAAGCACCTTGAGAAGCTAATTTTGCAGGAATATGAGACCACACAAATGATGCTTTGCTGTGTGGGTCTGTGACTTGGCAATATGGAGGAAATACAGGGGTACTATGCCATGTGCTTCCGAAATGGCAGTGACACAAAAAAAGCAGGATGCATGTGCCTAATCTGCTTCTTCCCACCTACTTCAGTATGCATAGCTAAATGTCAGTGATTTCCCACAACTCCTCCTGCTCTGGGGGATCCCAGGAACATTTTCTTGAAATTAAAGTTCCACAATCAGAGCATATGTAGAAGATTCACAGCTCTTCCAGCATTCCAGATATGTGGAAATAGCCCTGCAAGCAAATGTCCAAGGCTGGCACTTCAATTTTGGTGGCAGTACTGCCAGTATGAATTCTTGTAGACTCTGACCACAGGTTGCTTCTCTGGTCAATGAAGCCCCACCAGAAGCACCTGGACAGCCATGCAGATTGCTTCAGTTACCAGCTAAGTCAGTAGCGGATGCCTGTTCCCTGGACATGGGGCAGATGAAAAGGATAGTGAAAACTACCAAACATTGACACTAGGTTTCACAAAGCAAAATACCCTTACTGCTAGAGCTGCAKCTTGCCTTTTGTATAAAGCTCGCAAAGTTGGGAGGTAGAGGGAGGGAAGGGATTTGGACAGACCAACCGAGGCAATTACAGAAAGGAGCACTTCAAGCAGCTGCAGGGCTGAAGGCGGCCATGCAAGCATAGCTTGTCAGGAGATCGAATGTCAGTACTACTGAGCCTACTGCTACTTAGGGCAACGTCATGAATAAACTACAACTCTGGCTTGTATATGAATTTTAAATGAGCTGTTAGTACACCCAATGAATCTAGCAAGAGAATACCAATTTAGGGCTCTGACGGTCTGGCTCTATAAGACCAAGTAAATAACTCAGTAAATAACTCAAGTAAATTTCCTAACGCTTTATTGAGCATGAGTGAACAAACAAAAAACAAAACCAGAATTACTTCTACAGACAGTTTAAGCCACAGAAGACCAGAATGGGGGAAGACGCTGGCCCAGAGCATGCAGCGCCAACCATTCCCCTCACCTGCCACCAGGCTGGGCAGAAAGGAGCTGTGGTCTTTGTGCTTTTGGTGCGGGGAGGATGCAAGACAGCAAGAGTAAGGCACATCTCAGGCAAGCACCGACTATTGGGCTTTGCTCCCAGGATAATTTGGCACTGGCTCTTTCAAGGGCTACACAGGATGTCTCCAGGCACTTCCCTACATATCTCCTGGAGCTCTTAGAAATATCTGAAAACATGTCCACTCCTGCCCATTTCTTCATCCCTGATCACAATCAATCTTTAAGCATCTAACAAGAGAATATCTCACTAAGTTGACTGAGAAACAAGAGAAAAGGGAAGTGATCTTGGATAAAACATGTAGGAAATGTCAGTGAGGAAACTTCACTATTTTTCCCCCCACAAAGAACTCCAGAACAATGTGAACTAGAAGATTTTCTCCAGAATAGGATTAGAGGGGAATATACAAGAGTTTAAGAATGAGAAAAAGGTTTGGACAACCGTCTTTCCTGAGCATCCCACAGAGGAGTAGTACAGTAGTATCTCCAAGCATATGATAGTCTACAAATTGCTCGTGGTCATGCCAAAGTTGCAGGGAAGGTCACCCTATAGCCTATATTCTTATCACTGTTTTGCACAGACAACGTCGCTAAAGGTCACTGCAATGCAACACACGGTGGGTCCCATCCAGGCTAGTGAAACAACATAGCCCTTCCTATCACTGAGTGCTCAAAGATGAGGCAATCTGCTGCCTAGAACTCCACTGCAGAATATCAGGGCCAAGATCCACTGGAAACCCCAAGAGAGCAGCAGCGGGGGAGCTCGGTGCTTGGTTTAAAAGCCAAGCCATGTCCCCCTGACTCAGCACCACCCCACCTCCTTCCAGCCGCGAAGCCAAGTGCAGCACACAGTTCTCTCTTCTGGCTAGTTGATGGGGAACAGGGGCATGGCGTTACCTGTATTCACCTCACATTACTAATCATAAAACCGTGCATTTGAGTGGCCCATTACCAGATGGCTTTCAGAGTTACTTTAAATGTTAGCTTGCATTTCCTTTGAATATTCAAATGTTCGTGCTGGTCTGTTTTCCTTCCCTATGCAGTGCATTGATTTATGTTGCTAGATACCGTATCTCCCTGCCTTGCCAAAAGTAGGCATTTGGGAATGATTTCAGGGCTGCTGGTAATATTTTTCTTTTCTTTTATTTTGTACTTCATTTTTATTAACTTTTTTGCTGAATATATTGTTAAAATCAAAATGCGTCTTCAAGAAACAAAACCAAACCCCCAAACCCCTCCTCAGCTCTTTGCCCATCTGCCTCAGACTCCACCATTTTCAGAGAAGTTAGCTCCGTGACCAGGAGCACAACAACAGCAGTACCTATGTATTAACATACTTACCTGAGCTTCCCCTTCCTCAGTAAATTCTTCCTTTAAGATGAGGTGTGTGAGAAGTAGTCAGGACCTGAACCCCTAGAGTCACTTCTTCAGCAGATTGATTCTCCTTCACAAACATGTCCAGGTAAGAGGTAAAGACTACTGGCATCCTTAGATATGAGGTGCCTGGAGACCCCTGGCCATTCCTATGTGTAACGCTATCCAGCACAGAAGCTGTGACTTCTAGTAGCAGCAAAGTTCCTTCCCATTCCCTCAACAATATTACTCATTCTTCTTAAATTTTGACTTCTACATTTCCTTTCCACCCCAATACAACTTCTTCAGTTCTAGGAGGATTCAACAGACAGATTTGCACTGCCTTGCCCCGTGCAAGCTAAGGAAATCCATTATTTCCTTCTTGGATCAGGCAGCAGTGTAAGGTTTAGGAAGGTAACTATGTCCAGAGTTGCTCCTTTATGCTTGCAAAGGAATTTTACAAGAAAAAAAAAAGCAAAACAAAAAAGAAAACACACCCTAAATGCACGAGGATTTTCAAACTGGAGAAACAGATCAAAGGTAGCATGACCTCTGTGTGAGCGAGTTCAATACTGCAGGTGGGGTGGTCTCTGGAACAGAGACCAAAGCACTGTGGCATTGGTGCTGGACAACATTTTGCTTTTACCCACAGGCACTGCAGTCCCGGGACAGTGCAGGTACACTGCTAATGAGGAGATGACTTAAATTTAACCAGCACATGCTCAGCTATTACCACCCTGCATCCCCCCTAAGCACTGAGACATTCAGTTGTGTGCTGGTATAAGGCAGTGGGACTTTGACAGGTGAGCTAGCCTTAGGTTCAAAGGTGTGAGTGATTTCTATTAGGAATATACTTTAAGGCCCCTGTGAAGTGTCAAGATCTCCTTGTACCAAGTAGTGGATACCAGGTACAGAAGACAAAACCAGCCATTTGGACAGGAGGACGTGGAAGGATTTTCCACCACCACCATGGTGGTTAGTGGTGAGGTCCTCAGCACACAGAAACCCCAGCTTCTTCTCGTCTGCCCTCCGGGATCAGCACTGAGGTGGCTTCACAGCAGCCGCCACCAGCCTCACTCCAGCAGTCCCAGAGTATGCACAGAACCGGGACACAGAAGGCAAAGCTATTTCAGCCCGGTAGCTGCCCCAAGTGCTGCTCCACTTCCAGCCCTTAACTCAAAGCACAGCCTGACCTCTCCAAAACATCTTCCCGTTTCGCTCCAGGCTCCACTATGGAAATGGACAACAACGCTGGTTCCCAGACCAGCTTGCAGGGCAGCACGGCTACGCACACTGCCAGAGAGCTTCCCCTGCCACTCACGCCTCCCTAGGATCCGCGGTGCTTTCCGCACACGAGGGAGATGGCTGGGGCACAAAGCATAACGAAGGATCTCGCCCCTTCAACATCCTGATAACATACCCTCCATACCCATCCCCTTCTGTCAGCTCAAGCGGAGGATCTGTCCATCAATGTGAAATGCAGTCTGCAGAGCTGAGGAGTATGCAGCGTGAGGGCTGCCCATGAATCACAGATGCTGGGGATATAAAATACCCAGCCACCCTTCCCATACTCCTGCCAGCACAAACCCTCCCTTGCTATATTTCTGAGCTGCACCAATCTGCATTAGCAAAGAGGAGAAGTAATTTTACTTCAAGTGTCACCTGTGAAAGTTGCAAATGGGAGCAGAAATAGATTAGCTTCTTATCTGGAACAAATAGTTAATAAAAACAGCTAGTAGCTCCAGAGAGAACAGGCATGAAAAGCAGTTTCCTTTCTAAACAGCAGAGCAAGGTGTTGCTACTATGAAGCAAGTTTCATTATGAGGCATCTTGATGCATTTCTTGTCCCTAATCCACACAGGCAGCAAGCAAAGATGACGGTGCCTCTTCTTAAACTCTTTTTAATAAAGCCCAGAGGAGACTGAATGCATAGAAATCTCTTATAAACGGAGCATTTTGAAGTTATTAATGTTTCTGTGGCAGTGCTAAACTATGTTCAGCTTGGGCTCAAACACTCCTTGCTCATCAACATGGGGACAAATAAATTTGCAGCAGAAAATCATTTCCTATTTGTGTGGAGCTTACCAGAGCATCAAGGGGGGTGGGGTGTAGGGGGACCTAGCTTGATTCCTTAGTGCCTCTTCCAGTAGTGGCTTTCACTTCAAATTTATACAGAACAAGATTCCCATCAGGTAGCATTATCACCATAAAATCAATGCAAATATATACAGTCACCATAAACTGCGTTTCATTTACATCCCTGGAATACTATCACAGTACTTAGAGAAGAGCTAAATCTGAGGCAACCACCAAAGCCTTGACTTTTGCCTCAAGACGAAGGTGAGAACATTTCAAAAAAAGACGGTAAGATAAACCGTAACTCAGCAAGTGACCCGACCCCACCTGAGCAGGGAGCATGCCATGAACTCAAGGCGCCCAGCAACCAGGAAGGCTCGACTGTCCTTGTCCGAGTACGTCCACGCAGAGCGGTCCAAGCAATTAGCGGAGGAGTGGTTAAATGCAGGTCAGACAGTAAGCTCTGTACTCACCGATCCTCAGGGAATGGGGGCTGGCAGCGCTCTTCATTAGCCACAGCAGAAGGAGCACCAGAGGCGCCAAGACACGGGGCATCTTCTATAAATCCTCATGGAGCCCTTTGGTGGTCTGGGCATGACATAACTCTGCAGAGAGGAAGACACGGCACCATGAGCACCCCGGCTCTCGAACCAGCGACTCAGCAGAATGACACGGCTTCGAGCTTGCCAAGCGCTTGGGACAAAGCGTCTATTTACCAAAGGAGGAGGAGGAAGCTATTTACAGACTATGAATTATTCAGGAATTGGAGTCCAACTGGGCAAAGAGCTTCTAACAAAAAATGGGAAAGAAACCCAAGGAAAAGTCCAAATATTTCATCTTGGCATTTTTAGCACTTCCACAAAAACAAGTGGAAATCAATATTGAGTCACATCTATTTAATTTCTCTTTTTTTCCATTTAAAGCATCCTGCAACTTGAAATATAATACTGAGTTTTAGTTTTAGGATATGGCAAAATATTTTCAAATCACTCCTAATTTAAGGAATGGAAGTCAGAGAAAGAGTCACTTTGGCCAAACTGGAAACCAACTCTTTGTATTGCTCCAGCCCAATGACAGTGACCATCTTCCTTCTCTTTCACACACAAGACGTCACAGGACAAAACCAAGAGGAGGTCCATTTCTTTCTCCTCTTACCAGGCAACCCAGCTCCCAGCACTTAGCAGCCTAGCTTTTGAAATCCAAACACCATTAAAACGGGGGGCAATGGGAGAGGGATCCACAAACCTATCATTATTACAGAAATTGGCACTGGTTGTCCCACAGCAGATTCCCCAATGCAGTTAAACAAGTTTTTAAACGAACACCATTTAAAGAGCTACAGAGAGAGGAGATTTTACATTACAGGAGAAATGGTTGTCCCTCACATTGATAAAATTATCTCCACAGGCAGTAATGTCCCTAAATGCTGACTTCGAGTATTTCATCTGTTACCTTATCTATCCCTTCTCCAATTTACTGGCAAACATTCTCACACTATTACATTTGTCTAATTCGTGGGCCAAATACTGAAGTCCTGACACAGGCGAAGTCTTTAATTTGCCTTTGAAGTTACAGGGAGTTTTGTTCGAGAAAGACATAGGTTTTTTTTTTTTACCTGCAATTTTTCAATTCAGCTATTTTTAGATCACACGCAGACTTCCACCATCTCATCTCAGCACTCCCTAGAGGAGCTATCCCCTTTTTGCAGATAGGGAATGGAGGCAGAAATGTAGTGACCTGGCCACAGATACAACCGAAATGCGGGGGCCCAGCAGGGCATCATTTTCAGGTCCCGCCACCCCCCCACATAGCTCCACTCTGTCGACTGGTTTCTTTCTAGATTGCAGCACTACCTGGAAGCTGGCCCCATCAGCCTTGCCTTCTGAGGCACAATTCACTCAGTTTTGAGAAAAATCAAGGGACCCCAGGTTCAAACGCCAGTCAGAAACTTGCAGAGAGTCCTGATTCGGGAAGGTGAGTGCTCAGTGCATTTTAAAGGGCAGAACCCGCCAAAAACCACCCAGGAATCATTAGCCACCTCTGAGAAGCACGATGACAATTTGCTTTGCTTTGGTGGGAGTTACTGAGCAATGTCTATGGAGGAAAAGCCCTAAAAGGTTAACCCATATGGCAAACCGGTTACTCAGAAGTGTTGGCAGCAACACAGGCAGGCTGTGGAGCAACATATCATTTGAGTACTTTGAAGCAGTTATTTCAAAACTTTCCAAGTTATTGACAAAACAGCAGGATGAAGTCAAATTTACTCACACTGGTATTACAGCCAGAGCCGTGGAACTGGCGCTCTTGCTCTCACGACACTGAAATCACACACACACACACCCTCCCTCCCTCCCAAATCTCTTCCCAACAGAGCCAGAGCAGAAGTGGGGAAGCTCCTATGGACTGCCGAGGTGCTGAGCCTCTCTGGGGACTCACTTTTCGTTTCCTCCGTTGGGTCCCACTTCTAGCATCACTACCCCAGTTGCCATGCTTGCAATGCAAGGAAAGGTGCAAGCTCCCCGGCTTGCTGGCAGGGATTAGTAACCACACCGCCACTAGCAAAGTGTCTGAGAGCGGATCCCTGATGTATTTTGCCTTCTCTCTCCTCCTCCCTCCACCGCCCCCTCCTGTCTGACCAAGGCAGTCTGGAGACTAGGAGAGCCATCGGAGGGAGGGAGGCTCCAAACCCATTTTCTGAGACACAACAGAGAAACCTGGCAATTGCTGGTCCCTGCTGTTTTCACCACTACGGTCCTGCTGCAGGCTGCCAGCCGCTGACGCTCCAGCTGCCTGCTTGCTGAAAAGAGCAACTCATCAAAAGGTATTCGTACCGGAAAGCAGCAGAGACCTTGGACGCTCCTGCACTGCGCTGCCATCTGCAACGCGCTGCCCGATCCCTCGCCCCGCTGCTCCCCGCCGCTCCGGCCCCCCTCACGCAGCGGGCTGCCGGCGGCACTTGCCGAGGAGGACGTAGGAGATGGCAGCGCACTGGGCTATGTCTCCGTCCCAGGGAAAGACGGGGCAAAAATTCAGACCTGTCAGCATTTCTAACGCAAAACGAGAGGGAAGGAGAGAAGGAAACACACAGAGGCTTGTCAGAGATGCAAAAAATATCCAGGCTTGAGAAGATGTCAGGTGCTCAAACAAGTTCCTCTACCACAGCGCTGAGCTCCTGCCTCTGACAGGGACAGTGAGAGATGACAGCCTTTGGCTACACTCCCCACAACGCTCCTCTCTGCCAGCGTGCAGTTCTCCTCCGTAGCATTGCCCACGTCCACCTAACATTGTCTCACAATGAGTTTTAGATCACGTTTTTGTGCAGATAAATATGAAGATCCCACTTGCAGTATACACTTCGCATCTAAAGGACAGCCACCACAAGGGAAAAGTAGGGCAGCAACTTAATTGTACATCTGGACTGCAGCAAAGAAAAATGGAGGAGAAGAGGGTATGCAGCCAAAGCAGCGGAGGAAAAGCGCCTGTCTGGCATTTGAAGAGYTGCTGAAGTTAACATCCCTGCTGTTCTTTGAGGAAGCACCCTGGGATCACCACCCGCTAAAATGAGTGGCTCTCATTTTATACTCCAAGACAACCACCTGCATGGGAGAACCCACCCCGCCTACACGCTGCTCCGATCAAACTGTCAGCCGAGGCCAGGGAAAGAGCCGCACTGCGTTCAGCTCCGTGGGACGGACCTCAAGGCCCCCTCCCCTGGTTGCAGCCTGGTTTGGTGAGGGGGCAAGGTACAAGATTCCCAGGGAAGCAGCTGTCTTTGCATCACCAGCCTAGAGTTAACAGCAAAGCTAAATAATAAATACAGGGCACCCGTTGCGCTCTGCTACGCGAGCGGCAGGGTTGTAATTACCTAGAACATGGAGCACAGAGGGATGCTGCGTTCACCTAACACATTACCCACAGCTAAGAACAGCTTCCCAGTACTTTGATTTTTGAGCACGAACCCAAGGAACAGCTGTCAGCAACAGAAATGCACCTTGGGGTTCGCCAAGCAGCAGACCGATGCGAGCTCCTACCACCCATATGCCATCTGGTTCACAGAGGTGCTTGCAAAATACCCAGAGCGTGCAACACAAGCACGCTTCCCCACCACACACCTGTGCTGCAGAGCAGCGGAAACAGACACTGGAATTCAAGACATCGGATGAGAGGGAGAAGAAAGAGAATTTTTCTTCCTAGCCCCGTGTGGGGGTTTCTATTCTCCAAGGAACAAAGGGGCATCTCAGTCCTCATGACTCTCTTCATCTCCCCAGTGCCCCAAGTTCCTCCTGTCTCCCGCTCTCTCAATTCAGGCTGAAAGGGTAGTAAATACTGTTCGCACTCCTTTGCTGTCATTTTTGCTTTGCTTACTTAGCCATACTCCCCCAAGAGCTTTTGCTTCCTTTTAGCAGCAAAAGGTGCCCGTTTCTCTCTCATCTCCCCATGAGAAGCCATAAAATGTTTTCTACTGAGCTTCACTAATGAATCCCAGGCATTACTGGGGCATCCATCCCAGCGCAGACAGAAATTCCACAAGTGAAGGAAAGGAAGAATACATTCTTCTTTTAAGCAGCACAAAGCAGAAAGCCTCAGAAGGCAAGCAAAAACATAAAAGAACAAGGATATTTAGCAATTTGCTGCACTCGTCTGTGTTCCTATGAAGGTGACTTGTCTTGATTCACCCTCGCCACAGCTTGCTGGAAATAAATCAAAGTTCCTTTACTGAAGTTTCCACCAAGAACATGCTGGGAAGTTTACACCTCTTGCATTAATGGTTTCTCTTTATTATACTGGAGACTTGCTAAGACAGCAAGCAATCCTGGCAGACAGACAGCTGTTTTTAAAGCAGTATGTATCTGCTACCACCCAAAAGGAGTGGGCAGCTGGCMGAAGTGTTTCACAGGTCAGTTGGGGTGGTACATGAATTGTTTCAAGTACCAGCTGGGGGATCACAGGCTGGTCRTTGGCTTCTCTCTGCACAGGACAAGTATGTAATTTTTTTTCCCCCCATTATGCCATTTTTCATATTTAGTTCTGAAAATTCAGGAGAAGAAAATAAATCAAGACTACATGGAATAGTTTTGAGTTTTCTCTGAAGATAAAAGTGTCTAAATAACAGGCAGAATTACAGAGTACTTGCTTCTCAGAGGAAGCAACTTGCTTCTGAAACTACTTATGCATTTTTAAYGACTGTGTGAAACCATACTCCTCTTTGTTGCTATTGCCACAYCTTCCTGATATTCTGAGGTCTTTGCAAAAAGCTTCTTACTCAACACAGCAAAAGCCAAAAAGGAGAGTAAAATGTTAAATCACATAAGAGACCTCTCCTGCAGCTGCCACATCAATAGTGTGGACATCCCCAAACACCAGCAGTCTCTCTCCTCTCCTTCTTTCTCMCCAGCCTGCCAAGGACACCCAGGGAAACCAGGTGCATGACTATTTCTGTTCACAGCTCCAAAGATAAACCTGCCTTGCAAGAGCTCAGTTTACCACCTGCCCTGATGCATCTGCCCCCAGCAACGTGGCGAGCCCTGGAGAGCAGCTGCCTCTTTGCACGATGGGGACTCAACAGCACCGGCTACACCTCCGCATCTCACCACSGTCCTGGCAGCAGCTGCCAGGAGCCAGGTCTTCAAAGACCCCAGCATATGCTTTTTCCCCATGAAACCTCCTTTTACTTCTACTGCAAAACCCACCCCTACACTGTTTCTCACTGAGAAACCAGAAACACTCCTTAAAATTGTCAGCAACTTCAATTTTATCCAGACAATCAGGGGAGACAGCCTTTTACCAAATGCTAGTTTGGAGGTAGGTTTGGTGTTGATGGATCTTTCCGTGCATCACCAGAAGCCTGATGAATGGTGAGAAAATGCAGCTCAAGCAAAGCTAGAGTAATCCTCACAGCTGAGACAACAAATTTAACAGCTGCAGAACAGCGAGGAATTCTGAAAAACTGTCAGGAAATATCAACAAACAACTTAAGAGAGCCCTTTTCATTCTTTAGACAGGCAAAGAGAGCCATTTCCCTTTACAAAGCTTCATCTGCAGAGAACCTYAAATTTAAATGGAGCTGACAAGAGGGAAAGAACCCAAAAAACATTTCAACAGGTGACTGTTGCTGGGCTTGAGAAAACGCCTGTGTGTTTTAGGGGGAGGAACTGCATTGCAAGCCTGCCCCAGGGATACAGAGATGTAAGTTCAATTAAACTGAAAAATCACTGCATTTAAAGCTATGAACAATATGTTTTCCTCTGCAAAATGCATAATTAGCACGGGTAAATCATTACCACTAGGTATTGTTGCAGTCAAAACCTCAGTAAGACTGAGAGAAGGCTCAGGCATTTATAAAGGGAATGAATAGCTAGAATTACAATAATAAGCCTGAAAAGAAAAAAAAAGCCTTTAGATGACATGTAAACCCTTCACGCTGCAGGGCACTGGCTAACTCCGTGTGTTTGAGGGTTAGAAGAATCATCCCTTGGGGCAAACCTCCTTACACTGTTTCTTGAAGCAGCTAGTACTAAAAAAGGATATTTAACAATATGAAGCACAGCTCTGTTCCAGTCTAGCAATTTCTATGTTCCTATAAAAACTATGTCTCCTTTTAGATTTCATCAGCATTAAAGAGCCTGCTTTACTTTCAGGCACCATGCCTTTCCTCTTCTTGCATTGCCCTCACAATATTCGCACTCTGGCTTGCCAGGAATGAATTCATCAGAGGTGAGAGCCAGACCAATGGTATCTTGCTTCCCCAGGTGTCAGGGGGATAAAAGGACCTCTGCCTCTCTATCACACCACAGTGAAGACGCAGCTCCAGGAAGTGTCATTCCGCTAGCACTGGAGTAGGTGATATTCAAGGGAAGGTGATATTAGAGATAAATACCTGCTCAGCTGATACACAAAATGGATTTTTTTTTTCTTCTCCTTGCTGTGTTTTTATCTCTCTTTTTTAGTTTATTTCCTCCCCCTTTCGTGACTTCCAGAAAAAGAAGCAAGAAACTTCAAGGAGAAAAGAATTCTGGAGGCAGCGAAGCAGAAGGACATATGTATTCCTGACATTTCTCATTCCTATGGATTATTTTCTTTAACTTTCTTTCTCCACAGTACTGTGTTCTGCCTCTTGTCTCRCCCTTCTCAATCCTTCCCAGCATTAGTAAAGCCTGATCAACTTTTCCTAACACTGCTTAGGGATAAAAGCAACATGCACCCATCCTAATTCCTCGTGCTCAGTGCATATAGGCTCAGCTCTCAGAGGTATATTTTCCCCRGTATTATCAGCCACAGACCTGCGAACACCAGGAGACTTGAGCAGTCCCAGCTGCAGGCTGAGTCACAGGATGTCTTCATTCAATTACCCGCTCTTCCGCAGACTTGGTGCACGACCTGTCAGGCTCCGCGCGTTGGCCAACACTTCAGAGCGTTATTGGCATAGCCAAGTGCATTAGGAGTGTGAAATCCCCGCTTCCCCGAGTCCYGATGCAGACACAGGCGCGATAGCAATACAACTCCTTTGCTGGGCAGCTTGTTTTATTCTCGGAACTGCCACAGCCACGCTGGCACGTCCTTCTGTGCGCGTGCAAGATTCGATCTGCAGGCCACAGCTCCCTCTCGCACTGCCCTGCCACGCAGGGCATCACAGAGACCGGCAAAGCATCCAAACACTGCAGCCACGGATCGGTAGGCTGAGGAGAGTCATACGGCTGCTGAGAGAAACRCCTAGGAGCATAACACCATCGAGTCCTGCAGCACCACAAACACAACTCCTGCATGGTCTGTGCCGAGGTCTGAGGGACGGACAGCTCTGGTCAGCCGCACGGCAGGGGCTCAAGAGCCTCCTGCCCCAGACCTCCACCCCGTCCCCCTGGCCAGGAGCGCCAGGCWCGGTTGCCCCCGTCTCGAAACACTCCTGGAGCCCAGCATCTTGGCTTGCAAGCGACCATTTCGGCTGAGCCAAGCGCACCCCGCCAGGGGCCGAGTGCGCCAGGGGTGACAGGGACCAGGACAGCCTCCCAAGCCATCCCGGCGTCGCTCGCCAGGGATCAGCTGTCAGACAGCTCCCCAGCTGCAAAAGTTCCCTTCCTATTGAGAAAACAAAAAAAGAAAGAGAGAGAGAGAGAGAGAAAGCTAAGACCACATGGGACTTCCTCCCTCCCTCCCTGGTACCCACAATTTATTTTTATTAACAAACAATAGGAGTTAAAAGCACCGTGGTCTCACACAGCGATGTCTGCTCTACCCACTTCAGACGCTCTTAATTGGCTTGAAGCTGTTATCTTGCAAGGAAAATCACGACGAGCCTGGGGGAAGGGGACTATCTGTAGGTGGAAGGAGGAAGGCARGTTTTCTGCCAGCGGAGAAGGACAGCAAGCTGCCATGCAGCAGGGGCCAGGGCTGTCCGCACCGTAACTGTTCCTGTGATTTAAAGAGCTGCAAGTTTTGACCTCACCTCAAATTTCTCACCATTTTAGGCACACTCATAATGGTAATTACAAAGCTGACAGCAGTTTATCTTGGATAAAGTTTCTGGCCAGGTTTGACTCTACATCATTTTCTCAGTCAATCTAAAAACCAAACCCCATGAAAACCTCTGTTTACTTTCCCACACCTGACATTGCTGGAAGCCTCAGCATAGAGCCTCACACCAGCTGCTCTCCACCGCAGAAAGGCCAGGGCTTTCATATCAAATATAATCCCACATTTAGCAGACAAACCCTACCCACGCTGCAGGTCATTGCTTGCATTTACCCACCCCTGGAGGGGAGAAGGTGGCTAGCTGGCACCACACGYGCCACGCCGCCAAGTACACACGATTATTTTAGAAAGAGGCAACACAAACTGATCCGCAGCTGGAGCAGCAGGGGGAAACACCCAGGAGAGCAGGTTCTCAATTGCTCAACACCTCTCTTCTTGCAAAGAGACTTGTGGGATCCTGAATAAATAAAACCAGCCAAAGCCTYGGCTTCATAAAAAGCTTAACCAGAAAAAGAGAAAGCCTTGAAACCAGCAGTTTTGTTTCACATTAAAAAGTAAATAMATACAAATRTTTTGAAATTTCAGTTTTGTCYCAATACAGARCCAACCTGACARAACAGATGCACAAATATGTTAACCAGGGACAAGCCAGGGGACGAAACTGCAGGCATCAGCTGTTCTGCAGAAAACCTCCCTCTACACCCTCCTATCCTTCAGCAAACATGGGAAACGTGAGGCAAGGAAGCTCCTGTYGCTGCAGGGTAAATACAGCCCCGAGTCAAAGAAAGCACATAAGCCGTTCCTAGAAAGGAGGTGACAGAACGCAAACTCAGCCCAAGTACTGCTTTCTCTCAGGTTCGTGCATATGGGAGCAAGACGAGCCAAGAGTAAAGCAAGACTGCAGGGTCCGAGCAAGTGCAAAAGCAGCCCGGTGCCATCTCCTGCAGTGCCACTGGCTCTGTTCCTGATTTGAGACAAGCCGGTTGTGACCTGAGTTTTACCAAGGTCAAACATTTACTCTACAGGGCCAGGCCAGAGATTTAGTCTATTAAATGCTTAGAGATCACTAGGCAGCAAAGTATGAAAAAGTGCAAGCCAGACATCTAGATTTCCCCCATGCTACGCTGGGAGAGGACAGTCACAATTATAATGATACTGCATCTGGCCCCCGAGTAGTGCAAGACTCAAGTACTTGGATGGCACCCAGCCTTCACGTCTTCAAACTCACTTGGCTATCTATCACTGAACTGTCATGTGAGTGCACATCAAAAATAAAAATCAAAAAAATCAGCAGGACCTCAGCTTTAACGTGCCAAGGACTGTGTTCAGAACGAACTCCTCCAAGAAGCCCTTTCAGCAGGATCTTCTTAGTCTCAGTATATACCCTTTCATTGCAGAAAACAGAGCTGCTCAAGAAAACATTTTCCCTCCTCCTTAAAACTGATAATTTTTCCAGTTCTGCCAAACTTTTTCACAGCTCTGTTTTTGTAAGTATACACACTTTTGGAAACCTACTTTCAGCTGTTTGGCTCGCAGCAATTGAAAATGAACCTTCTTGAAGACAAACTGTCTTGCAAAATACCAACTTTTATTTGAAGGAGATCTTCAGATTTTTTCCACAGATGATGGATATTTTTCCAAAATTTTTCCTTTTTTTTATTATCAAAAATGCTTTGATGGAAAATTTTTGGCGCTCTCAAAAGAAATCCAACAAGCACTAACCCCTGCTTGCTGTTAGCAAAGAATTACTGCTACCACTGAATTTCTTTACACATGAAGAAAGTTCTAAAATATGAATTGGATCTGTGAGCATATCAGGAGTCTAGAGGGAAAAAAAAGCGCTCTTATATGCATCCAACTAATCTCTGGGCTACAGAAAGAAGATTAATCTATTTATTTCACTTAAATCTGTGGCAGATTCAAGGGGGGGAAAAAAAAACACAAAACAAAACAAAGAAGCTTCTACCAAATCAACCTGCTAGAAGTGGTTTACGGCCAAAAAGCTAGTTTAGCTTCTTTTTACAGCTGCCAAAACTGTAAGTGAAATATATAGATTAATCTGCCATCCACAGCCCAAAGGACATTTTGATACATACAAGCTCCAACTGCCTGTACTTCAAGGTAGCGAAGGGGTCGCTTGCTAACTGCTCAGGAAAAYGCCTGCAAGGCTTTCCTGGTTTGTACATTTTAATGGAGCAGGAATTTTGGGGCACGCATTTGGAAGGCAGTAAGCATGTGCATTGGAAAGGAGGTGGGAAAAGGGAAATATGCCAAGCTAAGAATATGCACAAGAAAGCACAGGTGTGATGGGCTTGAGAGCAGACGGAGAAGGAGCACAGGAGAAAAGTCGGCACAAGAGAGCGAGGAAACCTGCAAGACTAAAGACTATGCAAGGAAAACTCTGGAGTTAGCAGATGGATGCACATGCAACAGGAGCACTGCACATGGCAACCAGATACAAAAGAGAAATGCTGCAGTACTGGAGCAGCTTATAGCACAAAATAAATAAAGTCTTGCAGAAGGGAGCAGAACCAAAGTCCAAACTGGTAACTGATGTATTTAAAAAGGATTAATTTGCATGACAGAAGCTTTTAATCTTGCTTGTAGCATAAGTGGCACAAAAAAAGATTTCAAACCAGAAACCTCTATGTTTGATTAACAGTTTAACACCAAAGAGCATCCAATTAGAGGTGCAGTGCTACAGTGTTACTAAGATGAAACGTCCAAGTCCCGGAGGGATGGAAAAAGAACAGGCAGCTCTGTCATTACTCTCCCTTCGTGTCGCAATTGCAACGATGCCCAAATCCCATGAGACTAAGCAGTTGTAAGCAGAGGAGAGAGTGTGAGGAGCCTTGGGCAGATAAGAAATACTACCCAAGTGCCAGCATGCAATTTTTCTGCCAAAAAAATCACTAACCTCCCTCACTGGGTCACTGTTGCCTGAAGCTCTTCATTGCAATCCAGTAGATTTTTTTTTTTTTTAAAGCACACACTGGAAAAAGTGGCCTCACCTTTCTGGCTCAGCAGGAGCATTGCCCTTGCAGCTGTAATGGTGAAAGGGCAGAAGAGAGGCAGTTTGCAGAGCAAGGAAATTGCTCATTAGGTCAGCTGATACACAGCTGGGGGAAAGACCAGCAATATCTTCACACACATCCCTCGGCAAAAGGTTTCTCTGTTTTTCCCCTCGTGATGGCACAGATAATTCAGTAAGAAACATGACTTCTCCCTGCAGCCTTGGCCGTGACATCTCTCAGATTCTCACCCTCCTTGTCTCTTTCTCTCATGGTCTTTAATATGTTTATTCTAAGGGTTAGGGAGTTTCTTACATATGGATAATTTGGACACAGAGCAGCTTGCCTTTACAAGCCTGCAGATAACTGCTCTATGCCTGGCTCCTCCTGTGTTTCTCAAATATCTGGCCACTTGGCTTCAGATGTGGCCATAACACAATTTCTGGGCAACTCCAAACTCCTTATATGACTTTGCCCAAATTACTTACCACCTCTGCCTTGGCTTCCCATTTGCAAGCCCGACACAATCAGACCTGTGGCTGGCAGAGAACTTGCTGAGACCAAGCGACTCCTGCAAGAGAGCTAAGCTCTTTTACCCTAAAGGCCAGGTGGGATCTTTAAAAGTGCTGAGGGGCTCGCACTCTTGGGGAATTGCCATGAAAACTGAACTTTGGAAAGCAGTAAAACCCCAGACCTAGCAAAACATACAAGAATTTTACCATTGATTCAAGTAGTGCCTGCATTTTACCACCACTGTGGAGTGTTAAGCACTAGGATAAATCTCAGAGACACTTAATGGCTTTTACTTCATTCTTACTCGAGTGCAAAAATCCCCTTCCTATCTGCAGTGTGATATAAGCGGAAGAACGACACTACACATGTGGATTTTTTTCCTGGGGTTCAGTGTGGAGCAATCAGAGATCAGATGGCTTCATTAACAAAACGTAACACACAGGCCTACAACAGCACAGGACGAGGCCTCGGTGTGAAAAACTCATCTGTTCACAGAACAAATTCATTCTGACCAGCTCTTCTTTGCTGTGCTCCAAGCTAGCTATAATCAGATTGTCTGTGCTACCAACTTAGCAGCCTTCTCTTCTCAAAACTACTCCCAGAGCACTTGTCCCCTTCACTGATATGCGATCCCCAAGGTGAGCAAGGAACAACCCTTTCTGGAGCTGGCTTTTCAGCTCGTCTCATCACTGGCTTAGCAAGAATCCCAGTTAAATCGGGCAAGTACAAAGGGACTAAGTCATGCCCGCACTGAGCACTCTGAAAACCCTGATCATGCCATTCTCCTCCAGCTCAAAGCATAAATTATCCTCATTAGCCAGCCATAGCCCAACTTAAATGTTCCCATCTCAGCCTATAATCCATCCCAAATCCAGCACCATATTCTAATGCAGCTGTTATCCTTAAGCCAGAGTTCACAAGCTGTCTGGCCAGATGAGCCAACAGCACTCAGAAGCCTGACATCTTGAATTTCTGATGCCAACTTTTTTTTGCTTTTTGCTTTTCTATCAAAGCAAATGAGACTTATGCACTTGTGCTTTTAATATCCAGTGATGTGTTCATCCCTAATCAACCTGGAACATGACGACTGGTTTCAACCAAATTTGATGGAGATGCAGACTCTCAAAAGTATTGGTTCCTATGAGTTTCATGAAGTATGGAGTCTAGCAGAGGAGAAAGATTTCTCCACAGAAGGCAGGACTGCAAATTTAGCTCAACTCCCATTAGACACCAAGGAATCCACATGGGAAAGATGTTAAGCATGCCCCAAATATAGGAAAAATCTTCAGTTACAGTTTACTGAACTCAGCCATGAGGCATAAGCCATAAGCCAGGCTTCCTTCGCTCACAGGAACAACTTAGGTTGTCGCCCTCCACCCTGGGGGATTCACTGCACCTCCGAGCAGAGGAAGTTTCTAACTGTTGGGATTCAGTGCAACTCTCTTCAGACCAGCTACGAGCCCAGTACACTTCCAGCTCTTCCAGCTGCCCAGTAGCCCTCTGCCCAGCTGATTTTTGTTAACTGCTGTCAAACAGCAGCACAGCAGACTCTACATCTCCTCCTGCCCCCAAAATAATAGCTGTTAGCCCTCTACTCCACATTATTCCTTTCCAAAAGTAGCTCAGATATGGCTGATGGGGAGAGGGACCAGCACACGGAGGAGCAGATAACACTGAGCATTTGGAAGGTGAACGAAGCCACTCACTTGCCAGACCTTCAGCCTAAGCCCTTCCCCAGCCCCGCACGGAGCCATTCTTCCTGCCGGCCCTCGCAGTCTGCTTTGCCAGAAGTCAAGTCATGAACATTACAGGGCCATTTCAACTGTCCCACCCCCCACAAATGCTAGTGCTTAAAAAATAAACCCTCAAAGAGCCAAGTGAAATGGTGACCCTGGAGTGCAGATGCTGTTATAATCAGAACAAGGACAACCTGGTGTGTGCAAATAGACCCTTAAATTAAAGAAAACAACAACTGTCATCACCTCAGTTGCTTCCCATTATACAAATAGCTCCTGCCCTGAAGATATGTYGCTTGGAAGCCGTCTGCACTGACTACTTGGCTGTCTGCACTCGCACAGCAATCCCACCCAAGCAGCTCCTCCATCGAAGAGGCYCCCAAGTCAGGAAGGCTGTTTCACACCTGCATTTCAGCCACCAATTTGAAAGCTGTCTGCTGGGACCCACAGGGCTCATGAGGGAGTCTTAATTTCAGCAAGCGATGCATGTGTGTGTCAGCACAAGCGCCTGCAGAGCACAGGAGACGTGGCATAGGAGGAAGGTAGGCATAACAGTGGAGAAAGGGCTAACTGCCCAGCCCCAACTTTGGCAGTGACACCATGCAGGAGCCTGGCCCAAGACACAGCATTAACTCCTTTTCTTTCACAAGCAGCTTTAGGGAAGAAAAGCAGCTAAGAAGGATCAGTGCAGAAAGCCTTTGACATACCAATGAAAAAAAAAAATATATATATATATATATATTCCCAGAGTAAACAGTGCATAATTTCCTACTAATGAAGTGCTGGATTAACTCTGGCCCCTGAGTGGCCTCAGATATACCACCCTATAGGACCTTGCCTGACAGCAATTCCAGGGAGCTGCTCATTAAGGGATGAACAAATGCAATGCCCCTTCAGATCAATCTTCCTTCTCAAGCTGCAGTTCCTTCTCCCTCTCGCCTCGCAAGGACACTATATGATTCTGCAATCACTCGAGCCTCCTAAAAAACAGAGTTAATTTCTCTAGATAGCTGGTGCGGACATTTATCCTGATGGCTGYGTCCTCAGAAGCGCTTTGCCCACGAGCTGTGCAAGCTCAATGGCTCCCCTCAGTCCGGCACCCATTGCCCAGGAAGGAGGCAGCTCATCAGCCTCTCCTGCCTCACGCAGCCGCTGGGACTGTGTGCCTGGCTCCTAGGTGCGACTGAGCCCTCCCTTTCTCCCCTCCCTCCGGCTACCAGCATGGCTTTTTTGCCTGTTATCTGCCAAACACCCATCCTCACAGGCTGGAGAAATGSGCACCTTCCCTCCACTGCTATTTGCTGCAGTCCCTGGGAACAGCTCCTGCTGCCATCCCCATCCCACCTATTTATCTCAGCTAGTTACGCCTTCACCACTCCTTCCCTGCAGACACCCTTCCCGTGTGTATTCCCACAGGGGCCCTGTGGAAAAGAGCAGCACCATTAGCTGAGCCACGGGTGGCCAGGCCAGAGGTGGCATGGCACATCTGCAGCAGGGCAGAGAGGACAACGCCTGTCCCCCCCAAGCCCCGGCATGGGCACACCAACYGTGGGACCATCCACACCACCGGCAGTGATGGTGAGCACGCGTGCAGCAAGGCAAAGGCGTCCCGTGGCTTAACGGGAAATACCTGATGCTACACAGCCCTTGAGCATCACACACCGCTTCACTGCAACGCTGTCATTTCTGACTGCCATCATCCACCACAGTTGGGGAGCGCAACATGTACCACCTCCTGCAGGAGTGAGAGCAACCCTGGCCAGCAACCTGAGTGAAATTTCTGCCCATCAGAAAAAAAAAAACAAGTGCCAAGGGCAGGATCCCCTGCCRGCACATGTCCAGTTAGCTCACTTCAGAGCTGCAAGGGTTCACCTATGCCTTCCAGGAGACAGCGAGGTCTCATCCCTTCAGTCCCAGCCACGGCACAGACTGCTCTGACAGCTTTCCGCACCCTCCAAGGTCTGAGCTACTCTAGCTCAGATTTGAACCTGTCCTCCATGAGTCATGACTGTTTTACACACGCAGCTTACAACACGCCCAAGTGTCTCTAATTGGAATCCAGCTTCCCTTCCTTTCTTTTTCTCAGCCACAAACATAACAGTGCTTTAACTGAAACCACTCCTTGACCCTCAAACMGTGTTGGCCTTGATCATCCACAGCCTGTCTCAGCCCAGCAGATGCCTAGCTAGGAGCAGCAGTGCCTGCCGGCACAGCCTGCTGGCTCCGAAGGCCCGGGGTGGGGAGCCCCGTCCTGCCCACGCTGCAGGGGGCTTCCCACAGTGCCTCCGGGCAGCCAGGACGGGCGGGGGAACGTAGAAGAGGGTGTCTCAAAAAGGCAAGTCTGGGAGAGAGGAGGAGCRAAAAACACCGAGCATTCAGAGCTCAGAGGCCACGTTCCTGCCTAAAGGGGAGCAGGATGGAGACAGAAAGAAAGTATCAAAGTCCCAGGAAAAGAACAGCCTGTCTCCAGATATTGGAATTTATGTCAACCTGGAGACTAGACAAAGACCCATTAATTCCTGGGCTGTCCATGCGAGAATTGGACGGGTGACAACTTCAGCATTACAGCTTCAATGGACCATCTCTCCAGGGTGCCAGGGAGAAGATGCTCTTTCTGGCTCTATTGTCAGAGACTCCAAGGGAGATCCACATCAGCCCAGCTAGGTGTCCTCGCGCTAACGGCCAAGAGCCCTCCCCRTCCTACATGCCTTTTGAAGGCTGATAAAGGCAGCTGCTTGGCAGCGCTGAAGTCTTTGCTCTTTCTTCATCGGCTTCCTCCTCCCCTCCCGGCACGTTTAGTCTCCTGGCCTTCCCTTATGAGACCAACTGCCACTCACGTAGCAACTGGTCTCCGGGGAGAACAGGGGCACAGCATTTTCAAATCCTTCTTCCTTGTGCCGACGGCAGCCTTCCAGCCCAACAACAGCTCAAAAGGCTTGTGGAGAGAGATATGTATTTTTTTTTGAAGGGGGGAGGCTCTCATAAAGTCTTTTAAAGCTCCTTTTCATAGGCACTTTGAAATAATTAAAGTCTTCCATCCAATTATACTGAAGATCTCTCTATGAAAAGCGTTTAATTTCCATTTGCTTAACATAACTCCATCCACCAGATGAACTCCGTGGGGGGCTTTTTTTGTTTTGGAGGGTTCTTTTCTCCCCTCCCCCATCTCTTTTTCCTTCCCTCCTAAAAAATCATGCTGGGAAACTTGAATTTGATTTTAGCCTGACTGGAATTCTGGACGCTGCGACATCCTCTCAGCCGCTCACAGCTGCGGCGGCAATCGCCAGCTCTACCACTTCCACGCGTCACATTTAATCAGCTCGCGGGCTGCAGAAGCAATCTCCAAGCCCACGCTTGGTGCAGGAAGCCTGGGAGTTTGCAAGAAACCCGAGCACCGGATCCTTCCCGACCCATTGCTCCCTCCTACAGACAGGCTGAAATACCCTAAAACAGTCCAGCCAGTGTGGATTTACAGCCAAGAAGTAAAGGTTTCATATTTTGTCAAATTAGGGGGACTTGCCAAGTTGACCTTTACCTCGCAAAATAAACTGCAGGGATTTCTTACTGAAAGAAATAACTCCTTCCACCCCAGTGATTTTTTCAACTGATAAACTCCTTAATGAACAAGTAGTTTCCCATTAGAGAGCCACTATCCCCTTTCAAGTGACTACCAGCAGACACGGGACAAATCACGGCACCATGCCAGTTCAGTGGACTTTATACCCACACTTAAAAGCAAAATTGCAGGAGCCACCACAGCCAGAGGCAGGACTGGCCCAACTGTGGATGTCACCAGGCCAGTGCAACCACGCAGGGGATCCCCTTGTGKGCACCAAAGCCTCTAATTGCAACTGAAGAACCAACACTAAGAAGAAACCAAAAAAAGAAAAAAAAAATCTCAATTCCCACATCGTTATTGCTGTAGCAGTTTAGTCGCTTCAAAGCCTATTTGCCTTTACACAAATGAAGAGAGTCTGCTCCCCAAACTGTTCAGGCCATCTGTGTGCTGCGTGCTAGCATCTCCGGAGGACGCGCTCACCGTCGCCAAGCACTAGGAACCAGGGTGCAAAGCTGGGCTGCAGAGCCCGCTCTTTCCGCCGCGCGCCGGGCCCGACTCCGACGCAGTGAGAGGCAGCCCCCCGCGTAGCCCCGGTGCTCTGCAGCTGTGGCAGGCTGCCCACGCCACGCAGCCGAGAGGTGCAACCCTGCCCAGGACGAGGAAGGCATGGGAGCAGAGGCAACGCCTCCAAATTGCACCTGGCAATCGGGAAAAGACCAAGGAAAACGGCAGATCAGGAGGGACCGCTCCTGGAGATGAGTCTGCTGGGGTTGGCAGCATGCTCGTGGCCAAGAGGTTGCAGCAGGCACCTAAATTTGGGCCTCTGATGCTGGAACCTCCTTGGTGAAGGCATTCAAGGGGGGCTCTCGCAGGGCCTGGGGGAGCCGTGGGCGCTCCTCCTTTTGTCTAACACATTTCACAGCTTTCTGCAGGTTCCTACCACCACTGGTACTTATCCCCCCCTCCTTGTTGGGGTGCCTGGCCACCTCATGGCCTAACTCATTCGCCTACCATAGGAAGGGCAATTATTGTTATTCCCAAATGAGAGAAACCAAGGCCCAAATCAAACCAAGCAAGATGCCACAGCCAGCCCAAAGAGTCCATGACAGTGGAGAGCAACCAACCCAACAAGGAGGATGAGAAAATGCCCATACATAATTTAGGTATTTGAGTGAGGGCGGGTGCACTGTTGGCAGTAGCCAAAGAGGAGGGAGTGAGCCAGGTAAAGAGTTTGCAGATACCTAGGTTGGTGCGAAAATATCTTAATCAGGATCCACACAGGTTATCCATCAAAACAAATGAGCTGCTTGGGAATAAATAAATAAATAAATAAAAATACCACAGAAGCTGCAAGAAACAGGCATCAACTGTTAGTAGCTGAGCACCGCAGGGCAGGGAACAGAAAAGGCACAGGGACACAAAGCTTCTCTGCATCCTACAAAGGAGTCACAGAGAGGGAAAAAGAAGGACAGGGAATACAAATGCATTTCAGGCGCACCCACTGCGCTGGACCGTCTCTTGCTGATATAATACAGTCCTTAAACCAAGTTCAACCAYACTAATCCGAGGATTATATCCCAGTTGACTAGTAAAAGGGATGTCTGCACGCCTGCCGTCACTTCTCACGAAGAACGAGACCAGACAGTACTCAGGGACGTGACCCTAGGGAGAGCATGGGGCTGTCCCCCACAGCAGCCACGAGGCTCCCTCCTTTCCAGGGGTATTCAGAGAGCTGCAGAAGCACTCGTGTCCAAAAAAAGCTCTGGAAAATTTGTGACACCTCTGCCCAAGCTTTGTGAGCAATATGAGAGAGTTAAAGCACTGCCATGTGGTATTTGCAGCAGCTGCTCAGCAGAAGGGAGAAGCCGATTATAAACTTGTGTTTGATTTTGTCATTATAAGCACACAGCAGATGCTGGGAGATGGGGTTAGGAGCTCTTTATGGGGTCTCACCGAAACTAATAGGCAAGGAAGCCAGCATGCTGGAACGAGATATGAATTTGCTGACCTTCCACAACAGCAGGGCTTGACCTGGAGATGAAAATATCAGTGCTGCAAGAGCTGAAAGAGGCAATGACTCCTACAAGGTAAAGCACGAGACTAAGTTCCAGGACACCCAAGTTTTATCCCCAGTTCTGCTGCTTGGCTAAGCTACTTTCTCTCTTAATGACTTAATTTTACCACCTGTACTTAGTGAAAATAATTTTACAGGCTTCTTCAGTGATGTGCTTTGAGGTCTCAGGAGGAAGAGATTTCTGGAAGACTCATGCATCATCATTAACTCCGGTCAGGAATAGCCCAGAGGCTGGAAGGCTGGAGCAGCCTTTTTCCACTGCATTTGGAACATCCATCCCTCCTTTGAACCTCAGTGCATTAAACCTACACCCCGATCTTCTGCCTAGTTGGGCTTTGTCACTTATTTGAAATACAACAGTATTCTGAGGCTTCAGATTAAATCCTTGTCCCCAAATGCTAAGCTCCTGTCAACCAAACCAAGAAGCCCTGGTCTCGGAGCAAAGCGAGGTTGGGAGGAGGACCAAAAAGAGAGCCCAGGCCTTCCAATGCAGTGCTTAACTAGAAGATGCTGCCATTTACATTTGGTGCCTTAAGTTTCTAGCCAGCACTTACAGAAAAGACTGATATTTTGTAAAATGACAAGATACTAAGTTTTAACAACATTCATCTCCCTTGGCTTCACAGGGCTTTCTATCCTGGAGTCAAGTCAGCTCATCCACTCCTATTCCCCTCCACAGCAGGGCAGGTCATATGAAAACCACTCCAAAATTGAAAATACCAATAGTTCATTGCAAAAACAAACCTAATGGATTGTGAGAGGTAAACTTCTACTGTAGACACACTCTCCCTCACACCCAACAAAAGCAGTCACCAAGTGATTTACCAGTCCAAGTGACTCCAATAATTCTCCTACTGATCGCTCGGGACACGCAACACAGGCTGGTATCATCAGGTCACTGTTCTGCCTCAAAACATCGTCCAAAACAGTGCCAGGATGAAGGTAATTAACGATGTGATAACTAAGCTGTTTAGTCATCCACTGTGTCTACAATTCATTTCTGTCATGCGTAAATAGAGTACAAAGCTTGGCAGAAACCATTATGGAGGGATCTGCACAGTCCTTGCTACCCCACAGCAGATTTGCTGGCATTTCGAGAGGAGTCTAGGCAGCCCTCTCTAAAAAGAGAGGTCCAAATAAACCAGATACCTCCCTCCAGCAAGAGGCAGAAGGCAACAAATGCAAAGACCCTTTCACAGCTCCAATTCGTATACTCTCTCTCCTCACAATCCTCAGTACTATTATCTTCATTTYGCAGACCAAGACTCAAAGAGATGAAGTGATTTAACCAGAATCRCACAGGGAGCCTGCGGTCGACAAACATCAAACTGAGATCACTGGCTAATACCACAAGCCCTGAAACATCCCTACTGTCTTCACCCTACCCAAAAAAGCATGGACAACATTATGAAAAACAGCTGACAAACATGTTTTGGCTTTGGACCTCTCCATATTTAGACTCTGTAGGAGCCCAAGAAGAATTGAGGCGTTTTCAATGCATTCAGGCATGCCTGGGCATGGCAGTACCCGATGCTCCTGCAGCTAAGGATGGCTCGGTWTGGGCAAGAAACAAATGGGATCTAATCTCACCTTCCCCACACTAGATGCCTCATCAAGATGGGGCTCAGATTTCTGTGTGCCTATGGGGAAAACGAATTTAACGGTTTCATTCCCATTTTGGCCTCTGTACAGGACAGAAAGTGACAAAATTCTAGCTAAATAATCTGAGGGGAAATAATTTCCAAGGAAATCATCAGCTAGAAATAACAGATGCTTCTCCAAGGATTCCTAGTGCAGTTTCCTAGACCCGAGGGGCAGACATTCTTAGACTAACAGCCAGGGAAAATTTGGCAATTCCTCCAAAATTGCCTCACAGAGTTTTCAGGGTTCACCCATCAGCAATGTCTGACACAGTAACTGAGATTAAGACTGTGTGGGTGGGTGCATGTTTTTGTGCCTGGTAGTGAGTCTGCGAAAGATAACACACACAGCGTGATAGTTTGGTCTAYTGAATTGGGACTCCAGAAATCCATTTTTAGCTCTGCAACCGTCCTGTTCCTTGTCCTTAAGTAACTCGCTGCCTCTCTTTCCACCGCTTCCCCCTCTATAAAATGGGAAATATTCCCTGCTAGGCCTTCTTGCCTTGGGACTGCATGGACCTATCCAAATGAGTTTCAAAAACGCCTTTTCTGTTACACCATACACTTGCCTGGAAGTCCCAAAATTGATTCAAAGGCAGCTTATGACGACTCCTCACCAGCTATGCTGGGAGAAGATGCCTTCACACCTTTATCAGAGCACACAGCAATATACGCATATGCTGACAAGGGCATATCTCCCTTTGCCGGGAGATTTGAGAGTTAGAGCTGAAAAGCATCACAGAAAAATTAAATATCACTATAAAACACACTAGGATTCTTGTATATACACACACACACACAGAGCACAGCTCTGAGGGGGAAAAACCTATTCATTTGCAGAACATATGCTGGCAGAAGCTTGATTCCACGAGACGCGAGGCACTGGCCCTGCTCCAGCAAAGCATCGAGGCTTGCGCTCGCAATCACAGAGCTCACTCCCGTGCYTGGCTTTCAGGCTCCGACAGCTCCGATATTGAAAGATGGGGGATGTCCAACCGCTCAGCCAGGTGAGAATCGCAGGGCTTAACACCAAAATACACCAAACCCAGACCCTGGATTGACCTCAGCCTGCACAGGCCTTTGCAGTACACAGAAGATTCAAAAACAGTTAAAAATGTCCTGGGAAGTAATTGACCTCCCGAGATGAAATTCAGATCCTCTCTTCTGCCCTGTCCAGCTCCATTACTGTCACCATTTTATTGTGACTATTTGTGGTTTAACATCTCCAGTCTCCCCCCTCCTCCTCCTAACACCCTACTAAAACCTGACAGGTTTTTAAATCCTTCCTCAATGAAAAAATTTTTGTATCCAGTGGTCTTATGAGTCAGACAGACTTGCATATCCTGATGAGAGAAGGGGTGGAATGGCTCCTTTGGGGACAGGAAAGTAGATTCTTCTATAGCATGCCTACAAAGCCAAAACAAAATTCTTCCTTTTTATAGGAATTCATCCAAAGCCCACCGATTTGAGCATTCCTTCATGTCTCGGTCTCCGAACCTGAAATTTTTAATCAAGGTTTCTAAAATAACATTCAAGTTTGTGCCCTTATCTGCTCAGTCAGCCAACACCACTGCCTGTGCTTCCTCCATGCCTTAGAAATGTTTCCCACACACTGTGCCTTCCTCCTCAGTGAAAGACACATACTGCTCCATCTCCCAGAATCTTTGCTCCCCACTGCCACCAGTGCATGCAGCTTTTCAGCAAGAGACAAGGGTGCTTATGATAGGAGCACGATTCCTCACAGACCCTACCGTAGAAGGTGGGTATGGCTAGGAGGCAGGATTATGCAGGTTGAAATGACTCCTTTGGAGCCAATACAACCCATTATTAAGCTGAACCTGGGGATTCCTTATTAGCTGAGTTACTGTTCTGGTAGCAGCTATTGCAGTCTGCTAAAGAGGTTGTACACAAGGACTCGTGCTTATGGATTACGACAGTTTGGAATTACTCTGCACTATTGCATCAAGGTGTGAAAGAGAAACCTCCATCCATGAAGAGTTTTAAGAGCAATCACTTATGGCTCCTCTCTGACCCTTCCAGCAAGCTTGAATAGCTCATGAAGTCATCGAATCATCCCACCTGGTCTCCTTCACAATTGTCGAGCTAAGTCAACACTAACACACAATCCTTATAAGATTTTGAGAGCTGGCAACCAGACCAATACACCACAGCCACTTCTACAGCAGAGAGGATGGCAACCAAGAGTGCTGAACACGATGAAAGAGGGATGGGATCTCTGGGCAAGAGCAGCTGAGCAAAACCACAGCCTTGAGAAGCGCCTTAAAGCCCACACTACCCCTATGGAAAAAAAGTCCAATAAAACTGAAAGAAGAGTAGGTATTTGCAGATTTCTGCAAACCAGTAACATTTCTAGTCAGTGCCCCAAACGACTTTTTCCAGGACCTTACCTTTCCTCCTTTAAAAGGGTTTCCCTTAAGGGAAATAATCATGTTCCCATGAACGAGCACGCTTCCCTTAGGCCGCAGAGGACACGTACCAGATATGCCACCTAAACTGTGGAAGTGTAACCCTCTCCCTTGTGGGTGCCTCCAACTCCCTGCAAGCCACAACCCGATAATGATAAATGAAGACAYAGCCCCACAACCCCAAAGCATTCGGGATCACAGTGCGAGAGGAGGGGCAGGCACACAGACAGATATGCGACAGCGAGCACAACGCAGCAGTGAGATCACTAAGATTGCTAAGGGAGAAGCAGTAGCCACAGATTTACATCCAGGTTCACAAGTCTGCTGAAGCAGAAGGTCAGTGGAACAACCCTGCTTGCCAGAGAAGGGGAGCAGTAAATCCTGCCTCCTACCACAGCTGGCTTGGAAATTACAGGAGAAGGATAAAAGTATTCTATTATGCAACCCTGAAACGTTACAGTTTTCCCAGAACGTTCTTCACTCTGCATTATTTCAGACCTTTCCATATGGGGC
The DNA here is from genome assembly GCF_003343035.1 of Apteryx rowi. Classification (NCBI taxonomy): domain Eukaryota; kingdom Metazoa; phylum Chordata; class Aves; order Apterygiformes; family Apterygidae; genus Apteryx; species Apteryx rowi. The sequence goes on from NW_020450041.1 coordinate 248,472, forward strand.
TATTGAAATCCATAGTGGTATCTCTTTGGCTGCATTAGTACAGGAAAAGTAATTAGATCCAAACAAGCAAGCCATTTTAGGAAACAGCCAAGCCACATGAGGTTAAGATCATATACGCAGCCACAGGGTAGCACTGCTAAGGCAGGGAGATAAAGCCGAGCAAATCAGGTAGAGCATGCCATCAAGAAGCTCAAGGGGCTTCATTTGAGCCTATTATCATTCCAGAGAAAACAAAGCGAGATGGAGMTGGTTTCATACAAACGCACGGCCTAGTGGGAGAAAAGTAGGGTTAGGGGATTGCCAGAACAGGATAAATTTGTCGAGTTCTGATGAAAAAAGGCCTCTTGAATGTTTTAATTAATAAAGCACTTTTCCATTCATCAGCATTCAAAAAGTCGATAAATACTGAACTTGCCAAGTGGTAATTACTATGGGTTGATTCCTCCCCCTCCCCTTTTGAAAAACAGCATAGAATTGGGGTTCTTTATAGCCAAACCAGTGGAAATAGCAGTGCCAGATGCTATTAATAAGAGGCTGCCTGCAGCCTGAAGAAACTCAGCCATTCTCATTGGGACGTTTTACCCACTCTCAGATTTTAATTTTCATTCATCAAAAAATAATAATGAAAAAAACCTTGAAATAAGCAGAGTGGATTGATACATGGGCTTTTTTTTCCCCCTTTAATGATTTTGCAAGGAAGAAAAATAATTCAGATGTGGCCAAGAATGGCACCTAAAAGTGTTTGTTTTATAGCCATTCGTTGTACTTAATTATAGATGTGTTATAACTTATGTGATTCTCCTTCCCTTCCTGGAGTGAGTTACATAATCAGTCACAACCACATGCTTCCACCTACGACAACAATGTTATAACATAAGGGCCAGATCTCGCTGAACAGTCGTTTCCCAGAGCTCATTAGCGTGAGTAGCCCAAGTGACACAAACATGCGGACGCTCATCACCTTGAGCGGTCCTTGGGAGGCAGCGAGACCACAGGCAGAGGTAAACACTATGCCTGCTCTTAAACAGCAGCTGGAGGGAGCGGTGCACATGGTGAGGCTCTGCTTCGTGGGCCTGCCAGAAGGGAGTAAGAGATTTCAGAGACAACTTCGGCTCTCAACTGACACTAAGATTTTGATCCATCATGTGGTTGTGGACCCGCTGACTTCTCTTGTGGCGTCTGATACTAACGCCCTTCAACACAAACATGTCCTGCCTTCTGAGCTGAAGGGGCTTAAGAGACTCTCTCAGGTTACAACAACTTTACTGACCCTACAGATGTATGGGAAGTTCAACAGACGCTACACTTCCTTGCAAGTGCATCTAGGCGCTGAACAAGACACATACTTTATTAAAAAAGAAACTGCTTGCCTTTCCATCATAAATGACCCTGGCTGAAACAAGTAGAGTAAACAATTACCAATATCACTAAACACAGTCACACTAAATATCACAATCCTCCACACCCATAAGATTGTATGAAGTATAAGAATAAGCATATGCACAACATTCTTGTTTCCCTTCTGGTTTCTGACCACGTACATTGCACCTAAGTTACATATAAGGTTTCTTCACAAACGTGTTAGACTTGCTCCGATTTAAAAAAGGAAAGCAGATGTTGCATGGAAAGAGCAGGACTCCAAGAACCTGGTAAAATTACTGATTCAAAGATCTGCAACAAGATCATGAAAGTTGGCAATTTCCGAGCTGTTTCAGAACGCAAAGTTGCGGCATGAGCTGGATATCGCCACTAGCCCACAGCTCAGCCAAAATCTTCGCCAAGACTGTAAGCTGGTTGGAAGTCAGGCACTAAGCACCAGCCGCTGTGCCACCGGTCCTCGCTGTGCCAAAGGCAGGCTCCCCGGCCCGTGACCACGGCTGCCGAGAAAGCCCTACCCTCTTTAAAGCCCTCCTGGAAGCCAAGAGGTTTCGAAATGGCACGGGCAAAGAGCCAGGACGATCAGAGAGCAAGGCCAAGGGCCAAATTCCCTCGCTCACAGCAGTGAGTACGTCCCAGCTTCATCCTGGAAGGAAATATGCCCGGAAAGGTAGGGGGGCTCACACAGGGCGGCATGCGCCAGGGTGCTCCCGAAGCAACGAGCCACGGCAGCCCTGCTAAGGCGGCATCTGCCGCTCGGCACCAACAGGGAGCAGAGGAGACCCATCTCTGCTTGTCACATGGATGCACACGATGCACCCGACTGCCTTGCAGATTAATCAAAAGCTCCAGCCCCCAGCCATGCCAGAGACTTCACAAGAGCAATTTATCACCGTAATTAAAAAAGCGTTACAAGGATTCTGGAGACAGCCATCGGTCAAGGAGTAGAGAAGGAAGAAAAGCCTTCCCTAGACTCTAACAGGTTGCCTTTTATTAGCCTTCTCCCCAATAACAGATCAYTTCCCACTAACATTAAAAAGCAGCAGCTTCAAGTTCAGGAACCTGTCACATCAGGATTTCTCCACCATCACCTTTGCTTTTTCTTTCCTCTACCTTCTTCACATCTCCGTTCACTTTGTGCATTATGTTTCAGCTATCCAACCAAAAGGGGAAGGAAAAAGGGATTAAGACATAAAAGTTCATTGATTGACTTAAAATTATGCTTTGAAACAAAGCCCTCTGGATTGGAAAGCTTGTATTTCAACGTGAAAAGGGATGGCAAAACACAGGAAACACACCGCGAAATAAACCACCTCGACGCAGAGCATATATTTTGTCTTCATTATGCCCCTGAGAAGGTGTTAATATACTACATACAATGTATTAATCACCCCTCTAACTTGCAAATGCGAAATGCATCATTAACATTCATGTTGTTTTCAATTAGTTTGCTGTATGGGAAGGAGGGGAACAAAGGCAGGTTCCCTCACTAAATTTTGTTTCGTTCGCAGAGCACGGGGATCATAAAAGCCAGCCTGGGTAAAACTCCTGGGCTCCTGCTGCACACAAGGGTCTGCTGACGCCAAGATGCAGAAAGGCTTTTAATTGATGTGGCTATCAGAAACACCCGAGGCCATGGGTAATGTTTTCAGGCAACCAGGTAATTTACAAGTGCAAGTCACATTTTCAGGAATGATTCAAGTACTTCGGGCCAGATTTTCAAAGGATAACAGCCATCTAAAGAGGCAGATAAGCAGCTGGTGGGATTTCTAAGAGCCCCTGAACTAATAAGGCCCCTAATTCCTATTGATACTTCCATTTAAAAACAAGGGCTTTGATGCTTTTTTGATCCCAAGTTTTAGCAGCTCTCCAGTGCAGAGGCAAGCTCTCCTATGGAGGGAATGCAAGTGTCACAGTAGGTTTGTTGCCACCAGCAAAACTCTCATCTTTCATGGACTCTTTTGCCAATGAACCAAAGGTTCAAATTCACCCATTTAGGGTGCCATACCTTGGTGACTATCCATCTGTAAAGGCAACTAAATGTCTGGCCATTAGGAGATGTTATCACTGAAACTTGAGAGTATTTAGTTTCAAGGTGCTGACCACTCCTGAGAGATGTGTGGCCCTGACAGCTGGAAGGGCAAGAACAATAACAGGTTAGGTGTAAAATTTCCCATCTAGTCAAACTCCTCAAGCTCTCCTGGCCCTTCTTTCAAAAACTCGGCTCCAGAGGCAAAGTTGGAGCTGTTCAAAAGAGCTTATTGAAAACCATGTTAACGCTGAACTCTTGCTAAACCAGCTCCCACTTACAGATCGGCAAGGATCCTGGCAATTGTCCAGGCCACCTTCCAAAAAAAGCAGGCCATGGGCCTCCTTGAAGCCATTCCAATTTCAGCTGAAGCGTGCCTTTTAGAAAAAGCATGCAATCACACTGTAAAGTTGCCATTCATGGACAATTGACCACAAGCCTTAGGGGAGATATTACAGTTTCTAATTACTCTCACCGTTCAAAAATGTGTGCCTTATTTCTAGGCAGTTTCTTGAGCTCCAGTTTTTTGCAAATGGCTCGGTGTGTTTGTTAGATTGAGCGATCTGAAGTCACCTTGACAGTAGGAAGAAAAAAAAATAGGATTTTGTAGAGGCAGTCAGACACCCTGACCCCATCAGGATGACTCACATCTGAGATAGCACCTCCAGAGGGAACGCACTCTCTTGGTATTGATTCCTCTATATTGACTTAGGAAGGAGACCAGATGCCTCAGTGAAAGCAAGTAGGATGGATCCAGGGCAAGGTTCATATCTGACAGTTGAACTCCCCCGAAAAACCTAACCCCCAGCCAACATAGACACACCAACACTCAGCCCGGAGCCCAGTTGTTAAAGAAATCCCAGGAAAGCATCATGGCTCAACACAGGAATTTAAAACGATGCACCCAAGGTCAGACAACTGAAATAAGCTCATATTTCACTCCTCAAGCTCACATTCTGATTACGAAGATGCATCGCTGGCTCTAACATCTCCCAAGCTGCCATCCCTACCTGTATTCAGAAGCAGAGTCACTGCCAGCACTGGCCACTTGATACAAAAGGCAATAGGATTCAGCTGCTGTGCCCCAATGTGGGTAGCAATAATCAAAAAACTCCCACACAGATCAAGGCAAAGACAAATACTGAGTCCTTTCTAATTAACAGGAGTTACRTGCATCTTCCCTTAACTGTGGCAGCAAATTCCACTTAATCCCCCTCATTATATCATGTGAGCTGTTAAACAAAATAGCCTCTTGTTTAAAAGTGACACCGCCAATGATGGACAGAGCTGCCTGCCTCAGTCTAATGCTCAGCACAAAACCATATCTTGCCCATTCCCTGCTAACCACCATCCTTTATAGATGGTTACAGCATAGCATGCCATGGGGAATGAGCCAAGCCAAAAAGTTCCCACATTCTCAAGACCTGAAACTACCCAGTGGAATAGGTTGCTATGGTTGCCAAGATTTAATACAAATTGATACAGGTAAAAAAAAAAAAAGTTCTTAAAAATAAATAAATAGACAAATTTGGGCCTTGTGCCATGAAAAATGTGAAGCTGTCCTTGACTCCAGTAGCAAATGAGGCATGAAATGTATCAAAATGTGATATTGAATATAAGGATGCATTTAACATTTTACARCATGGGAAGTTTTGTTATAAAAGAGTTGGACAATAAATCAAGCCAATAGGGGCCACTTCTTTCCCTTCTCTCTTCCCCTCTTTACCTCCACTTGTTCATAGAAAAGTTTGAGCAGCTGAATCATTTAGCAGGAAAGAAAGCTTAGTATCCCTCACAAGAAAGCTAGAGGTGCTTCATTTGTCCGTCAAGAGCAGTAAGTTCTCACTTATCATCTATTCTGCTTGAAAGTCACTGTTAATTTCTGAAGATGTCTATTCTCCACAGCTATTCCCTGCAGCACTTCAAAAAGAGTCTGAAGACTTCAGGCAAACCTCTACACAAAGGAGATCTCTACAATCAGTTAACTTAGCCAGTTGTATTAATTGCACATCAGAGTTAACAGTTATAAATTTGCCACTTGTTATTTGTGGAGAAAGATTTGTCACTTCATTCGCATGTACTGATTTTGCTCCCTGATTTTTGCTCCCCGATTCGATGCTTAAAATCAAAGCTGGAGAATGTCAGCACCATCCCATCAACCGCAGAGCAGGGAAGTCATTGGGCCAACAACAGGTTCAGCATGCTTGAACTCTTCTGCATAGCTTCTAGGTGTGAGAGAAAATACATATTTCTCTCCTYATCCTTCTTAGCGTCAAAGTACACATACACTTTTCATTATTGCTTTTGTTTAAGCACACTCCCGAAAATGACTAACGCTGAAAAGGTAATGTGGTTTTGGGAAGATTGTATCTACAGTGGAGAAACAGATCATTTTTTAATATCCTGTGTGCCATTTAACTAACATGCTGGTACCTGTGGTATGGTACTCGGTGAAAACACGAACTGACACATTTAAATCGCATCTACTGGCCATGGTTAACAAGCAGTTCTAATTTAAGTAGCATGCTCGCCAAGTCAGGTTTGTCACCATGTTAACGGACGTGTTTATTCACACATTCCTAGAACAAACCAATTCCCAAGTAACAAAAGAATAAATAAATAAATAAAACAAATTCAAAAAAACTCCCCAAACCTCCTTCCTCCTTTCAGAGTCCAGAAATGCAAGAGGACAAACAGCTTCACCAATTCCAGCAGGGTCAGATTAAAGGTATATCTAGTCCAGAAGTTCCTCCTGGTTTGAAGCTCTTATGCATTTACCTTCAAATCTTTCTTTACCACCTACATTTCCAGCCTGCTTTCCTACGGAAGTGGCCCCACTGACCAGCTGCCTATCAGCCTCCCACAACCATACTGAAACCTGCTAGCCAACTGCAGCCAAATTGACAGAGCCAGCGCTCTCAAATACTTTAAGTTTCATAAAAAACAGACAGCTGACAGACAATTGCCAGTCCCTCGGCATCCTTGCACACGATACAGATTTTTCTAAAGCTTCTTCCGCAGTTGGGGCATTCAGTCAAAGCTCGCACTTATTTAGATATCAATGAATCCAACCATGAGGAAGAAATGCATAGGAAAGCAGGCTTCATTACTTCCACTGCTCATGTAACTACTGCAAAGGCTGGGAAGAAAAAGAAAAACATTGGTACTTCAAGCGATGGAGCTTCCAACACTTACCTTGAAATTTATTGCCCAGACTAATTGAATTGCTTCTTTACTGCATTGCAAACGAACACCTGCTCAAGGCTTAAGAAAGCCAAGTAGAGACCAAGAGAGGCTTTACCCAAATCGCCAGCACTGCATGCCAACCCAATTCGATGTGCCTTGCCCACCGGACACGGGGACAAGCCGTCTCTAACTGACYCCATTCCAGCTCACAGGAGACCCCCATACCTCCCTGGCTGATCAGTAGCTACTCTCAAAAACACAAAATTGTTTCAGGTTGGGAAAATAAAAAAGTTTTTGTCCCATTTCAATATTTATAACCTTAATAAAAAGATGAAATACAGTTCAAAACAAAATCACTTCTTAATGGAAAACAATCAAAGCATGTTATTTATAAGATGCCAAACCAGCACATTTACTCCCTTCTAGAATTTTAGCTCTAACATTCCATTTTTCTAAGCATGTTGTGTGATAAATTTGCTAAAAATTCTGACAAGAAGTTGCTCTGTTCACCAGACTGCAAGTGGCCCWTGTGGAGCCTACACCTCAGTGTTTCAATCACCGAAGCCCGAGCCCCAGGGTGCTTTAGGTAGTTAATTCTCACTGAAAGCAGTGACAATCGCAGAAGGGCATCGGGGTGTCTGGACTTATCTCCAGTTGTTTCCTTCCTCAAAAACAAGTCTGGAGCTAAAGGGGAACATCCCGAGACGCGACACGAGGCAGCGCATCTCTCCGATGGCACGACGCACAGGTTGTGCGTGCCTGCGCGATGACTCACCTTCCTCCCTCTCCCACAGCAGTTGTTTTGCAGAACTGTCGCACCTTCACTTTATTGCCACCCACCACCTGCAACAGGCTCCTTTCAGCAACCGTTTTAACTCTCCTTGCGGATTTCCTACTTTGGGTAAAACCCCTGTAAATCCAACTCCATCCACAGATCTGTTCTACACCCTGTCCTGCATCACCTCTAACAGCAACTGCTCCTCCACCCAGGTTCACCTGTTTTCCCCCACAGGACACAGCTATTCCAACAACCAAGGCCCTTTTGTACTTCTAAAATTATGCAAAGAAGCCACTGTGCAAGCAAGCTTTAATTTGGGGGAGGGAAGGCGTTGTTTGCTATTTGGTTTTACAGTACTAGATGGATCCATTCTCCTATTCACAATCTTTCCATGTGATCTCCAGCTGTAATGCTTCAGCCCAGATTTGTCCTCACTAAAGGACACCATCCTCTTCCTCAAGACCCAGAAGATGCCACATATCAGCTCTACTGCTGGTTCTAATACAGTATTCAGGTAGCACTTGCTGCAGTAAATGCAACCCCCTTTCCTCCAATTCAAATGCCAGTAGCTGCATCCAACACATCTTTATTTCATTCTTTTTTCTCCCTTGCCATCTCCAGAAGACATTTCTGTCCACCATTCTCTGCCTCAGCAACTCTAAGTAAAACATATGAAAAACAGTGTCTTTATTCATTTCATCAAGAAGTAATTAGAAGCAAGAGCAGGAGTCAAGAGTGTAGACGTTTATCCTTGCTAAAAGGAAAGCAGATTTCTAATTAGTGAAGGGAACAGTTTCTGCGGGATTCCTTCTCCAAACAGCTGTTGCTGAGGGATCATCTGTCTTATTTCTTTTTTTCCCCTTTTGCTGTAAAAAGTTCATTTATTTTAACATATATATCTGTTGCAGTACCCAATTAAGGCAGATGTAGCAAGACTAGAATCAGGGAACACCGTAATGAAATAAAGGCGACTTCATGAATCCTAGACCATTGCTGCAGAAAGGCAGCCAGTGCGCTCATCTGTGCGAGAGGCTGCATAAAACCAAGCAGCTATTTCTGCCTTCCCCCTCAGGAGAAAGGGGCTGCTGGTACCTGCGCTTGGCCCTCCACCCGCTGCTTTCTCTAGCTGGCCCCTGACCCCATGAACACATATGCCACTTAATCCATCCTATTCTCTCTGAGCTCCACTAAATGGATACAAGAGGTGGGAAACCAGCCCAAGGAGTGCCTCAGGTCAGAAGAAACAGAGGGACACACGCGTTCACAACATTAAACAGCTGGAAATCGGAGAGAGCTCACACCCAGCCCAGCTTTTGGTTCAAATCCAGCCAGGGTTGGAAGTGATCAAATGTCAATTGGCAAGAGACTATTTCCCCCATTACTGAGCAAATGCCTCTACTGGAAGATTTATCATACATAGTTAAACTAAGTACATTAAAATCCCCATCCACCAATCAGATTCCCCCCGTTCCAGAAGTCACAGTCATGTCATCTCCAGGCTGAACATAACACAGTCAAGACAGGTGGTCACTCTGGCCACCCTTTGCCTTGCCCAAAGTACCTGAACACATTATTGCTCACAAAAGATGCTGTAGGAGTCCTCTGAAAGCATTCGGAGGAAAAAGATTTCCAGAAAACAGACATAGGAAGTTAAGATTTTTCCAGCCATCTTTTTTCAGATCTTAGCCTAAAAGCAGCAGCCAGACGCACAAAGCACACCAGACTGACTCTGTCCCTCTGACAGAGGTCAAACTTTCATCCAAAGCAATGGACATCTTTCTTTCTACACTGGTCCCATTTTCTTTGCTTGCTTCTAGGACATGACAAAGTTGATTGTTTTTAAGCAAAAAAAAAAAAAAAAAAAAAAAAATCAAAGCTTTGATATTAGTTCACACACACCAAAAAGCTTGTCACATCAGAAAGACATTTTCCATTAAAGAACATTCTTCACAAGATATCTCTCTTTTATCAGTTGTATTTGTTTTCCTTCATTATCATTTTAACTTGGCAAAGTTTGCCGAGTTCTTCTGAAAAAGGGTTCTGTGCACTTGTAAGCCGCCCCCTGCAAAGCTGCAGTGGCAAAGCAAGGGCATCATAAGCTTTACCTCGTCCTTCTGAAAGGGCATCTCGAGCAAAACCCAAATCAGGTAAGCTCACGCACACTTGCTGCAATCACGCACATGTTACTGCACAATTACAAACCAAGATCAGCTCAGTGGACAGCTCCTCTACATGACTATTTATGCCCAAGGATAATACCGGCACAAAAACTAATGGGGCTAAGCAAGTCCTGAATTAATTTAGGCTGATGTTCTGAAGACATTCCCACCCATTAGAGAAGCAAGGACCAGCCTTCCCAAGAACTACCGAGGGGAAGAAACAGTAGTACATTTAAGATACTCCCTTTAGTAAAACTTAGCAAGCCTTAATCAAGGAAAGTACCTGTAATTACAGGGGACCGTGTTTCTCCTAAGGTCCCCTTCCGGGCTAACATTCAATATTCCTTCAGCACATCACCCAGAGAGAACAGAGCAATGCACACATATGTACCACACACTGCTTTCTGCCGAACCCTTTGCTTCTTGGAGAGGAAGGTAGCTGTGGCATACACAGACATATTGCGCACCTAAGATACCATATGAACAAACACACCTACAAGGCRTTTCATGCTGAGCTAGTTTCTCTCCAATCTGTATGCCATAGCTTCCAGTTCTGGACAAGAAACTGAATACCATGGATACAGCGTATCAGTCTCAGTCAGTCAAATAACCAAAGAGAGGTTTTATACCAAGGCCTGAAGTACTGGAACTAACAACTTGGCATCAAGTGTTGACATTTAAATGATCTCTTAATAATTCAGTCAAATTCAAGCTGCTTCACTTATATCTGGACAAACCACCCACTCTTGGTAATGCAAGGGTTCCTTCCTGGGTTGCATTTCCTGCCTAGGAAGGCAGGCAAGGCAGCTTTCCAGCGTGAAACTAAAGGGAAACACAGGCCCCTGAAGGAGCCTTGCTATTGCCAATGCAATGCAGCCCTGCCAAGATAAGCCCCTTTCACCAGCCCAAAGCTAGGGCTTCAGTCAGACACAACAGCATAAGAGAGTTCCCGTATTTGACAGCTGGAAAAGGTTACAATACCCACACTCAGTGACTGTCCTCAGACAATCTGTATGTGCCCAAAGGCATCCAAGCTCCCTCGCAAACATGTTCCTGCTTGCAGAGAAATACTCACCTCTATATTTCTGCTTTTGCAAAAACAAATGCTCACAGGCCCACTTGGAACAGGGGGGAAAAAAAAAAAAAAAATGGCAGTTTTGCATTTGTTTGGACTTGCTTGATGACTTTGCAAGCCGTGGGTGGACAGGGCCAAGGACACCCGGTAATGCAGTGCATTTCAGTGCTGGTAAAAGTGCTGCTTCTTTGGAAGTTTTAACAAAGTTAAAATGGTTCTACAGGCCAAGCAGGTAGAAAAAAAAAAAAAAAAAAAACCACCTGTAAGAGCAAACGTACTCAGAGATAATTTCCAAGCCCCCCATTACACTAGAACTAGTGCAGGCAGGCAAATAGGAGGAGCAATAGTATCACTGCTCCGGGCCTCGCACACCAGGGATATCATCTAGAAACCAAACAGCCAAAACAAGGGGGAAGGGCACAGAAGGCCACAGAGCAAGAACACCTACGTGCCAAAGGAAGAGTGCATCAGGGATGATCTTCCTCTACGCAGACATCCACTCACCACAGATGTCTCCTGTCTCCACCTCGGAGAGAGGTAAGGGTCAAGAGACAGATGTGTCTACAAAATTTCCAATAGCTGAAATGGTCTTTGATCAAAGCAATGTCTTAGAAAACACGGGTGTACTGCTGGGAGAAAGAATAGGCACAGACATCTCAGAAGTAATTCTTCCCCTGGATCATGCACTTCCTGCAACGAGCCAGCACCTGGCCTCTCACCCTGTCCTCACAGGCTGCCTTGACTCCAACCCTTGCTATTCAGCATACTTACACCAGTTCCCATTATACCATCTCAATCTACTGTTATAAACCAGTCCATCATAAACATCAGCTTGATTACAGAGATTGCCACACATAATAAATATGTATAATGTATATGTAGGAAGCAAAAGACACCTCTGTATTTTTGGTTTTGGAAAGACAAATAGCCTCGATTGTTTAATCAATAAAAATGCCTCTCCAACTCCTACTGTTATTACAAAGCAATTTTAGACAGAGTGAAAAAGAACCATTGCATCTATATTCCTGTCAAAGGAGACAGTGGCTGATCGGCCAGTGAATGAATTACCCGGACATGTCCTTTATGTTACTCTCAGATTCCCAAAGCTCACCCAAGGCCGATTCTAGCCTTAAGCAAGCTGAATCACCACTGCATCCCAGTGTCTCCTTAGAACCATGACTTCATCCCTTTTACAGCATCCCATTGACCTAACTGGGGAGTCCTCCATGAAAAGGCAATGCAACTAAGCTGAAAATATAGTACTTGTACATTATCCACCAAGTGCCAGTTACAGCAAGGAGGAACATGCTGCCTTTGAAGTATCACCTTACGTTGACATCAACGTAAGAGCAGCTGGCAGTCCTAGAGAGCTGGGAGATGGGGCACTAAAGGAGGCAGGAGCACCTGTGTTGAGGCCGGGAGGGTCGGGGGCTGAGCGGGCAAGTTCTGCGCAGCCCTGGGAAGAGCAAGGCTGGAACAGTGCCTCAGCTGCCAGCAGCACTGCTCCCGCAGCAAAGACAGCAGAGATCCAGCTGCCAGGATGACTTCTGAGAGGCAAGCGGTGCTGGAGCTGTTGCTCCTAATTGCCAGCAATGCTTTCCTGGTAGGAACAGCAGGGGTGAGTGTCACGTGAGGTGTTGACACCATATGCCTCCAAACTTGCTCACTCCAACAACTCCAGCTTACAGCAGTAGGGAACTCCCAACTCAAAAGAAACCAAAGAAATAGTGTTTCTTATAACTTTGTCTCTTCCTCCCCAGCATATCTGCTCTTTAAAGCTTCTTGCTTCTGAGGACACATGCCAGGAAAACTTCAAGGTTTTCAGCCACTGGATACACAAGATCCCCTTAATCCCTCAAAACCAAAAGACCATTTGCAGGTTAAAATCAGCCTCAGCTCTGAAATAGGCAAGCATAACTCTCAGCAGTTCCTCGAAGAATAACACAGACTCAGGAGTAGATCTGGGCAAAGGCTCAACAAATCCATAAATACCGTACTACCGGAAAGCAGTGGGAAAAATGGCACCAAGCAAAGTTTGAGGCCAGGTCAGAGGGCAAAGTGCTGTCCCCCTCAAAAGTAGGAGCTAACATGAAAAATGAATAACCACACTTCCCTGCATGTATGAATGCACACCCTCTGGTCTGTTCTCGATGTGGGAAATGCGCAGATGTCCACTGGGGGGATGGCCACCTTCAAAAGCCATCTGTAGCTAAATGAGATACCCCAAGCCCCAGCTTAGTTCCTCACCTTAACCCTAAACAGCCTTCTGGTCAGAATTTAGCTTCAGCTCTCTTATTTCTTCCCTCATCTTTGTCTAGCCTGGCATGTCCCCAGGGTGGTGGGGAAGAGCTCCTGGACAAAGGCTCTCCCTCAGCTCCTCAAGAGGCTGTAACATGCTTTGACTGGGATGCCCTCAACTACACCAGTGCAAAGAGGAGAAAGCCAGAGTCGGGAAGATGCCTCATATTCCCACATCAATACAGATTCTGGTGGACTCATGACCAATGTCCACCAAGTCTGATCTCACCCATGCCCCTGTCACATCAGTGTCTCCCTCTCCTGGCCTTCTGCACTTTGGGAATGGAGCGTGGTTGCCCTGTTTTCTGCAGGGAACAAATTCCCAGAGGAAGGGAGGGGAAAGAGGGAAACGTACCAAGACAGCCCACAATATCCCAAAGATTCCCTGCCAGTCACAGCTGGAGCAAAACTGTCCTTCAACCCTGCCCAAGTGCAGCTGCTGCTGGCAAAGGATTGAGGCTGGCAAAAAAGAAAACTAATTTTACTTGTCACTGCGGGAGTAGAGGTTAGAGATGCTCTGGAGCCTGAAGACAAAATTATCAGTCAACGGAGAGAGAGAGAGAGAAGGTACTTTCAGGGAGAGAGAGGTTTGTCAGGTATGAGGAGAAGCTAAGGGGAGAATATGGGATGAGAAGTGAAGAAGGGACAGGGAGAAAGACAAAGCTAGACTACAAAAAGAAGATTTTGCAAGCAGTTCTGCTCTGGACCCCAAAATGACTTTGGGTAGAGAGAAGAAACTGATGCCACAAGCCTCCTCCTTCTGATCCAAGCAAACAGCACTTCAAGCAGTCTGACATCAAAAAGAGAAGCAAAACAAAAAGGGGGTGGGGGGAATCCTATTCTTTCCCTCATTTCCTTTCTCTGCTGCTGCTCCCTGCCACGGGGGGCAAGGGCCTGGGGGGAGCCTGGGCTGTGGCAGCAGCCTCCAGGGCAGGGGCTGCCCACACCACCCCATCACCTGGCCACTTGGCCCTGCTCCGGCACAGCTCTCCCTCATGAAGCTCCTGGCTATGCTGAGATGCGGCCAGTTCCTCACGCCTGGCTAAAAGCTCAGCTGAAGCACTGCCGGAGTGGAGAGCTTTTGCCCGCGGGTGAAGTACACCCCTGGGGAACAGCCAGGCACCGGAAAGAGACTGGCAGGGCTACATGGGAGCTCAGACGAGGAAGTGAAGAAGGATGGTGGGCTGTCAAAGCAGAGGACACCTGCTTGGTGTCCTGGTATTAAGTAGATAAGTCTATTTCTGCCTGGTATTAAGTAGATAAGTCAAATGTCTGCTCAGGAGCACCCCAGGGCATCTGACCATTTACCATATCACTCATATCATTTGCTATCTCGCTCTAACCAGCATCACCCATCAGAGTCCAGGCAGTGGGGAGAGGGGTTCCCGTTGTGCTTGCCAGTCCCAGTTATGCTCTGCGCACCGCCTGCTCAAACAGGCCTGGGGAGCGAAAGGCAACAGCACCCATGCCGCAGCTACAGCTCGACAGGCGGCCACGGGACTGCTGCAGCCGTACTACCTGCTCTACTCCCCTCCATCCAAGATGGTCCTACAAATTCCCAGAAAGGAGCGATTCGGGAGGAAAGGGGCTTTTACAGGAAAGAGGTCCCTTTCCGACTCATTTCCCCCAACTCTTATCTATCCTTTATTCCTGCGGCAAAGCCCCCCAATGCCTGCACAACCTGACGTACCACGCTGGGTGCCGTACATTCACGTAGAAAATAGCAGCACCTACCCCAAAGAACTTGCACAGAAAGCTCATACAAAAGCAGAGAGGAAAACAGAGGGTGGCAGCGGGTCCTGGAAGCGAAACACCATCTCTCAGCCTAAGCGAGCACCACAGTGAATTCAAGCCACAGTGTTTCTGCTGGGGTGGGGGAAGAAAACTCTAGCTTCATGCCTCTAAAAAGGAAGGAATAGATAACACTTGGCTTATGAAGACTTCTCTCTGAAAAATTAATCTTGACAATAAAAAGACACACACAAAAAAGGAACAACTCTCTGCAGAGCACCCATGAAAGAGGAAGCCAGGTTTGGTCAGGAAAGATGATTACTTTAATATAAAAACTCCCCACATGTATTTCAAGAAAACCTGTTTTGTGGTTTCTTCTATTGCAAAGCTGTAATATCGCCACAAATACTCAGTCAGCTACAATAAAAGCCACATCACAATAAACCAGCTGAAAGGCCATTACATGAAACACATTTTCAATAAAATTATTTAAAAAAAAGAGAGAGAGGAAAAAACAATAAAGTCAACATTTTCAGAGAGAAACCTCTGTGCCTTTTGCCCATTACTTTCATAGTCACATCTGCAAATTGCCAAGTTTTTGAAGACTTCCGTTTTTCACTCTGGGAGTATTTTTTTTGCAGGGTCACTAGCAGCTCTTAGGTGAACAGGCTTTCCCACAAGCCTGCATTCCCAGGCAGCACGTCTTGATGACAGAGAGACAGGGCAAGACCTTACTCTGTTGAGCAATAATCTCACGGGTACGCAAGCCATCCTAAACCAACAGCAGTGAGAACGGGGCACATGACCTGACGCTTCTCAGGTCAACAGCTGTACAAAGCCATCACAGCGGGATGCCTCGACATGCAGCAGTTTCTGCGGTGGAGGGCCCATAGGTCATTAAGCAAAACATACTACTTCTCAACACAGACACAGCCCCCCCTTGGGTTAGACTAGCGGTCCATTTGGTCTAGCCGCTAGGTCACGGCAGCGGCCAGCTCTGAATACTTCAGAAGAAAGTGCAAAGACAGAGGAGAGACAGCTTGTCCTGAAGATAAGTTTCTGCTCAACTCTCATTAGGCAGAAGTTAGGTCATATCCTGAAGCACAAGAATTTATAACTTTCTATTCATTTATGCTTTTACGCTTACAACTCCATAAAACGTCTGATAAGCCACATAAATATCTACTCTCAGCTCCAATTATACTGTGTGACAATGAATACCACGGGCTATTTTTTCACAGTACTTAGGAATTAACCCACATCAGCGACTCAAGTTTGGGTTTAAATTACCCTGTCCTTCCTGATGGCTTTGCCTGAATGATCCATCCACACAGTTTTGTCTGCTCATCATAGAGGAAACCTTGCACATCAAAAGCAGTGAAGGGATTTTTTGGTTTGAACTCAGCTTGTCAGGTAGAGCTTGGTCTCCAGATCCCATTAGCAAAAGTCCTCGGATCACAATCACCCTGCGCAACCGCTCTGCCAGTGCACGCCATCCCACAGCACCTCCTGCAAGTCTGGCTAAGTGCAGAGGAGCTAGCTAGCTCAGGAGAAGCCACCCTGCAGCAAAGAGGAGCCTCAGCAGCCCTGTGCCCCCGGCCCAGCAGCAAGGTTCTCCAGAAACCAGGCCACCTCCAGCATCAACGCCATCCGTCGCAGCAGCCGCCTCCTGCGCTGGGTTTCCCTGCCTGGGCACCGACCCTGTCTGCCCTTCCTCTGATCTGACACCATCATGAGGGAAAGAGGAGATCTCATGAAGGGAAGACAAGCATTGCATGCTGGCAAGCAAGAGATGGATGCCACCTCCTCCCTCCTGCAAGACTCCTTCCTCTCATGTCACTCCACTGACAAGCTCTGCTCCGGTACCTGATGCCAAGCCTGCTGGGGCCATTGCTATTCCAAAGCACACCTGATCGTATAGCTGCAGAGTGGCAGAGCTGCTCCTTCTCTCCTACAGCACTACTCAACTGCCTTCCCTAGCGAGGCTGGGAACTTCACCACAAACAGCTCATCCTCTCCAGTCCCTGCCCTCCCGGGGAGCACAGTGCAGGAGGAAAGAGAGGACAGGGCGGGCGATACCCTTCCTTTGCACCTCCCTGCAGTGCTCTGGGTGTCAGGAGAAAAAGCCATTACAGCCCTTCATTATTGCTTCAGTTTTAAAGTTATTGTCACGAGTTCTTAAGACGTCAGCAATGAAGAATCCCATTGTCCTCCTAATTAATTCGACAATCTCAGTGAAATAACACGAGCTGCAATTGTAATTCCAAGCTCACCCCTCGACCACTGGAATCAACTAATTAAATAACAATCAGCAATACCGTCTGCATTTAGAAGATGGACTCTTCCTCTTTATTGCTGCAATTAGGGAACGCAATCAATAATCAGAAAGAAATACAAATTTACCCAGGAGCCCAGTAAATTATGGCCATTCATACTTTGTTTTCTTTTCATCCTAGCAGAAAAGATGACAATTTTCCTGCTTCCCCAGTTAGAAAGGGCAGTCTGGAGATGTAAAGGAGGTTAGCTAGCTGCTGACAGCCCTGCTGTGCAGGCGCCATCTTTTCTTCCTCCCAGTTAGGATAACCTCTGTGTTTTTGATGAAGTTCCCTCATAATCATCTCAAACTGCATCCTTTATTGAACAAATCAGCATGGGGCTGCAGACACAGCCACACTGAGATTTTGGCTGAGGAGAGAACTGTTCTGGTGTTACTGGTAGTACGCATCACATTCACACCAGCTGCCCTGCTGGAATTACACTAGCTCAGATCTTAGTAGAGACACAGTTAGGCACTGACAGAGCTCACTTGTGGGGTGACCACGGGCTGGAGAACCAGGAGTCCTGGGCGCTCATCCTGCCTTTCTATTCCTGAAGGTTTCTCCACCTTTCTAAGCCCCCACATCCCCAGCAGCAAATGAGCAATTCTTGCTTTCCTCTCCAGGATGATTATCTCCAAGTGATGGCCAAATCACAGCATATTTATTTCGTGCACGTGCTAAATATTACAAACAGAGCAGAAACAGTATTTAGAAAAATAACTGGGAACACAGTTAGCATTTATGGCATTGTCACGCTTGGAGCCACCGAAGAAAAAGACCCTCGAGGACCTAGTCTGACCACAAGCATAACCCACCAGATGCAACCCACTGCCTTTCTGGACCTTGCTATTCACTCTACCTCCCAGCTTGGCTTAAAAGGTAGCAGCAGTCAGTAAAATAGGATGGTACAGAAAGCATCCCCGTTGGCAGGCTACTCTGATCAAACGAGTCCAGCTTCCTCTGTTAAAAGCACATCATTCTCTCTCTCTCTGCCCTTCTTAACTGCCAGTCCTGCAAACTCACACTGGAGCTGGAGATTCATGCTGGGTCCTTTCTTTTTTGGCCACTATGAGTCATAAAGACCGCGGGAGCCAAATGCAGCTTGCAAGCCCATTGGGCTCAGGAGAACCTGGCTCTGTTTCCATGGGATGTAGAAGTGCAGTCGACTGGCCCTTCAGCTGAGGCTTCATTAGCACTGCTGCTGATGCGTGAGCCAGAGCAGACGATGACTTCTCCTCCAGCTGCCGTGCTGTTGCCACTGGCTAACAGGAGCAAGGGAGGGAACAAACACAACACAGAGGTGGTCTGACTGAAAGCACACAGGTGCCTAAGGATGAAGCCACTCTGAAAAGACTATCAGATGGTCACTGTCCTCACCAAGAGATGCACATCTCTAACACAATCATTACGTACCACAGTTGAAATGGAAACGCCTCTGCCCCAGTGAGAAAACCCATGCTAACTACTCTCCCCACRTTCATGATCAAAGCTTCAAAGAGAGCTGTTAAACAAGTCTTACAGCAATAAAGTTGCCTTCCCTTCYCAAACAGGTAAATGAGCACCTATGCTAGTGCCCTTAGGACAGCAGCCAAAAAGCTGTGCCACCAGCGACACATGACAGCAACCACCAGACAGGGTCTCAAAGGCAGAAAAGGAAAGTGCCATTAGCTCCACTGTACTGATGTGGTGATAACACACAGAGGGCTGAGCTGAAGAAAGCACTTATCTTGAAATCAATAGGACTTAAGCACAAATTTGCAGTTAACCACATGCTAAAGTACTGTCTTGATTGGCATCAGACTCATTTTCCCCAAGGTCACAGAGGGAAGCTGTGGCAAAGACGGGTCTGGGATCCCGCTCTACCAGGCTCGACRCTAGTAGAAACGCGTGGAAGCAGCGCTGTCCCCACACAGTTCGGGGTGGGACGGGAGTCTTCGAGGCCATAGCTCCAATAAAGGAAAGAGAGACGCCCACTGCAGAACCGTAGAGAAAAACTGGCAGGGACAGCAGCGGCAGGAGGAGGTGTGAAAATTATATTGGGTAAAAGGCAGGTGTTCAGGGAGGAGTGGAGCCGAGGGGAGGGGGGAAGGCAGGAGAGGTAAAGCAAGCAACTGARCAGAGCCATCCCGGTATGGCACTGCTGTCACCGGCACTTGCAAAATGCTCGTGTCTGCTTCAGGGAGAAGAAATAGAAGGCGCTTTAGACTGCACAACCAACCCCTCACCCCGAGTCAAAGCCAAACGGCATCTTCATCCCGCTCGGGCCCTCCCGCAGGAGGGGACAGGGAGTCACGGGGGACGGCTCCTCCGCTGGCGCAGGCTTGGGCGGCAGGCAGGAGCGCGCCAGCGCAAGTCGCCAGGCTGCGGGGGACCGAGGGAGGCGACTGCAGCAGACGGGGCACAGCGGCAGGCAGGCAGGCAGGCTGCCGCTTCCACGCCGCAGCGGGGACGGAGCTGCATCCCCTAAATGCGACGGGGCCGCCCCACCTTCCCAAAAWTCAGCTTTTGGGCTTTGGTCGGCTCCCAAACGCTCCTGGAGGCTTACACGAGAGGGGAGGAAGGCGGCAGCGAGTCGGGGAGAGACAGTAGCCGTGCTCCGGCATCGAGCCGGGGCAGCCGAGAGCTCTTGCTTCAGAGCAGGAGCCGTGGGTGCTCGACGGCCGCGCTGCTCTGCTGCCCAGCGGTGCAGCGTGACCAAGGGCTTTCGACGGCATCCCCACCACCCCGGAGCCTCGCAACGCCGTGTTTTACCGAGCCGGCAGCCGATTCCCAGATTACCCGCAGCGGCAAGACGTGCCAGGTAGGGGGGAGCCGCCGTATCTCGCCGGCGGGGTCAGGAGGGGAGAGCAGCTCTGCGCCGCTGCCGGACAGAGGCACATCATCCCGGGAGCCGGCCTCACGTACAGTGTTTCAGATGAGGCAGCATCCGTGCTTCAGAAATAATGAACTGTGATTACATAGGATGGAGGCCAAAGCACATTATAGCTAGAACTGGAGAGGATTTCTCAAACAGTTTTTGTCAAAAGAATGGCCTTCTTCCAAAAAAATGATATTGTTTTTTGCCATCCTCCCCCCCTCACCGAGAAGTTTCCAGTTTTTCCCCACAAACCCCTCAAATAACCTTCTCAGTTTTTTTCCCCTCTCCTTTATTAGGGGTTACTGGAGAAAAGAGCTCTTACTGAAGAAGAAGAGGAAAAAAAGCAGAAGGGAAAAGAGGCAGTGAGAAGGAGGAATGTGACTTTTGTTTTTCATCTCCAAAACGGCAACTATTTTTCCATGTATGTATTTTTGCCATTTTGGAAGCCTCCTCCGACTCTCACGGGTTTATTCAAGCCTACGGAGAGGAGGAGAGAGATGGGATAATGGAGATTGCTCGGTGGCACACGTGCTCTGCAGCTGGGTCAACACCAGGGTGAGGCCAAGGGGTTCTCCTGTCCGCACAGACGGGATCRCAGCATCATGGCAATATATATATTTTGACCACAAGAAGACAGGAGAGCCCCTTGTGAGCTGGGTGCTGAACATATGCATGGTCAGCAACTTTGCCTGCCCTGTAGTTACCAGATAAATAGACACAGCAGACCGGGAGGCAGGGGCTGAAAAAGAGCACAAGCAGCAGTGACAAGACCAGCACTTCCCTGTGCTCCCCGATGCCATCATCTCTGTGCCCTAAAAGGCAAGTGCCTCTGTTCTGGGACATACCAGTACTCTAGCCTGCTAATACGAACTTATACTCCCATTGATTATACTATCCATACATTTTACRTATAAAATTTTACTGCTTTCCCTTCCACTTAATGGCCTGAAGAATATTCCTGCAATAACACTGCTCAGCTTCCCCCTCCCCTGCCTGAATGCTGATGTCCCCCCTGCCCCATCTTTGCTACCRAACACTCCTCTACATTTTCAGCCAGGAAAGGAGTCAATGGACAGACTCAGGTTTATTCCAGATTCTGTCACTGATTTGCCACATCCTCCTCAGGGTATTTCCACTCCTTCCTATTTGTTGGGGACAAAGGGTGCAGCAAACAGAATTGCAAAAAAGAGCCCAGTGCTATGCAAGAGGACTATCCAGGGTGCTACAAACGCTTGCGTTCCCGAACGCCAAACACCGCTTTCCTCCTCCAGCCCCTGCGCGCTCACTGCCAGGCAACCCTGTCCCTGCTCCAGGCGCTCTGGAGCAGAGCCCGGGCAGACGTTCACTTCCTTCAGCTCCAGGACCAGCTTCAATTCACACCAGCGTCACCAGGAACGAGACAGTGCCCCAAGCATAGGCTGCCTCCAGATGAGCCGTGCCTGCCCCCTGCATGAACGCGGGCAGCTTTTTCATCGGTTTACGTCCCCTGTTACACAGGGGGGCTCGCTCCCCCCACCCCTGCTCCCTGCCTTACGGTTCTGAGCTCCAGCAGATTTAAGAGTGTCTACTAATTACCCAGCCATAATGAACTAAAGCAGCTTGTAGCAGAGCTGTTATGTTCAAGTCAGAAGTCTTTTTTTTTTTTCCTCCCCCCCCCTTTTTAATCTTATGAATCAGTGACCTGAACGTTTTGGCACAGACCACACAACTCCAAGGGAGGTAGCACAAGTATTATGCTCACAGCAATCCCTCTGCCTGCGAAAGAGCCTTCAGGCAGAAGGCACCCTACCTGTTTACATCATCTTGCTTTCAACAATAAAGCCACTCAGAAATGACTGGAGGCTTTTCCTGTAAAAAGAGCACAAGCAGTTAGTCTAATTGGAGACAATTCATCCGCAACACATAGTTCATTGTAAAGTTGGTTTTACAGCTACGAAAGCAGAAAAGGACTTCAAGATTTTGTCTCCTTTGCCTGTTGTGAAATCTGAGGGAGAATTATCCCCAGCCTCCGCTATGTCTAGCRTCAGAAAGACTTTCACCCTTTTCAGACAACCCTGACTGCACAACCCTTGCTCTTCTCAGTTTTGGTTCTCCCATTACCCCTTTGGGTGCCCAGCCTGGTGACTTTGAATTCCAGGATATCGGGCAGCATCCAGGTCCTCAGGCAAGCTCTGCGCTATGTGGAAAAAGGCCAATTCACTGCTTACCGGAGACTCAGCAGCCGAGGGGAGGACCACGCTCCAGCTGCCCTTTCCCTGCCCCACCTGTCCACCAAATCCAGGCCAAAATCCTGTCACAGTCAGGCAAGGGGATGCTTCGGCCACTTGCACTGCCCTGGTTCTGCTGGTGAAGAAGGGGATGCGCCATCTCTGCGGCATCAGGTCAACGCATCGTCATTGCAAACAACAGTTGAAGCAAAGGGAAGAGGAAACTAAGAGAAAGAGTTCAACTCTCAACTCTTCTCCAAAATTAGCGGAGCCTGCATAAATTAGGTCAGAATAAGACCTTTCAGTCCTACCTAGAGCAGGGCAGGGGGGACACCAAACAGAACAAACCGTCAGCAATAATTCAGACTGTTGGATCCAATACCTAAAAATTCTTTTGCTTCTCTTTTTTGTGGGGGAAACGGACAAATTTTTTCTAAAACAAACAAACAAAAAAGAAAACCAAAACTTTTCCAATGCAGCTTCCTTTTTTTTAAACCAATCATTCTCAGAGCAATTAAACCAATYCACCTTCAGCAGGGAATTATAAACTCCTGGGAACAGCAGGGTATCTCTGCAAGGAAGAGAAAAAGGAAACCAAAAGCACAAACAGTAGGAAAGGTGCTGCTGTAATCAACCTATTAAAAGCTCTAATCACAGCCCTATAAATCAGCTCTAACTTGATTAGCCAAGCCTGATTTGGGTGAGGTTCCCCGCACCGGTGCTCCCTGTTCCCGCCGCGGTATTTGACCTGTTAAACACTCGGCGTTCCCTGCCGCAGCGAGAGGATGCTCCAGTTGGAGGAGGGGTCATTACAAATTCCGGAGACGCTGCACACCACTTGCCTGTCACGTTTCACTCACCCTCTCTAATAAAATTTGCCACACTAATACAAGGCCAGCTTTTATCAGTTTCTCTCCCTGTATCCCCCCCCCCCTGCAGTTGTTACAACTTGTCCCGATTGCTGCTAATTAAAGAGAGAGCAAAATTCTGTCGCTAATAAGGGAGATGTTTTTCCTTGGGTACAGCATCACTGTCTTTGCAGCGGCTTCATGCTTATTGCAGCACTGTCATAACTCCTGTGCTGCTCCAGCCCTAATGAGGGCACTCATCTGTGCTGCTAAAAACAAAAAAAGCCACCACCCCGGCAAGCCTGTGACATTCCTTCAGAGCTCAGGGAGAAGGTCTCCCTGGGGCATCCAGATGTGCCTTCTCCATCCACACCCCAGCACCGTCATTCACGGAGAGACAGAAGGGTTAGGATCAGGGTCAGAGCAACAAGTGCTGGAAGGTACCAACAYGCGCTGCAGCTGTCAATAAACCTGAAAACCTGTCTGCCATCTGTATTCACAGGGACACATTTTCGACAAGTTTCTTTCGCTGTATCTACAACATTTAATCTAGAGGATGTGCCTATGATACATGCTCAGCTGTCAGCAGAAAAATAGGGCTTCTCGCACAACTTCTAACACATCTCCTGGGATGCCGATGCAGGAGGACAGCATCCTCCAAGTCGTGCTGGAGCAACWGAGAGCAGCACAGAGCCAATAACCTGCTACGAGCAACATTGGTACTCTCCTCTTTTCGTAGGACAGACTCATTGCACAACGCAGCATGGTCCAGAGGTGCCCAAGCAAGTTCTCCAGGTGCTGCTTGCCTACGCTGCGCTCTCCACTTTTTGTTTTATACGCCTTTGGTCACATGTTGACAGGCCATCAACAGGGAGACTACCACTGTAGGAAGTGACCAGCGTCTCGTAAACATAATAAAGTGAAAAACACCCCACCCAATTAAACCTGTGGGACCCGCAGGAAGTCATTAACAGGAACTTCACAAGAAGCCATTAAAAGCCAAGAACTGAGGAGACTGACCCTTTGCATAGGGAAGACCCAGACCTGCGTTTGAAAGGACGGATTAGTGTCGGTGGGAGAAATGCAGACTGTTTCTCATTAACCAAACTCCACCAGGCAGGGACGAAAAGAGGTATTTTGGTTACCAGTTACAGATGTCCTGAAACAGTTCTGACAGTGCCAGAGTATAGGTGACAATCTAAAGCCCATCGGTCAGGTTTAGTAAGGCTATATTTTTTTCCAGTCCTCTCCTAAGCATTTGGTGGGGAACAATCCCTTTAAGGCACAAATAAGGGGATGTTATGCACAGACAAGACAAACATACATGCAAGGAAGGAAGTATAYTGAAATCCTGCCTTTTTTGCTGTCCCCTCCACCTCTGGCAAAACKCATAGCCATCAGACACCTGCATCATATGCAGCTATTAAGATAATTAATTTTTTTAAGTCTCATTTATTTTAGCTGCTTTCCTGAAAGCTAGCCCCAACTTGGAGCCCTTCTGCTGACACAAGCCCTTCAAAAGAAAAGAAAAAAACAAAGTAAAAAGTGCCTTGTTGTTGCCGTCGACATTTACAAATTCTGCTGTATCCATCTGTCCAGTTAATTACTTGGTGCAGTAGCCTGTTAGCTTCTTTAAAAAAAAAAAAAAAGGACCCAATTATCATTCTGGACAGCTCCCTGCCTCCCGGAGAAGCAGCACATGCCCAGCACCACAAATGCCTTCGTCACCCTTTCGAGCTTGCAAGCGGGGAGAGGGAGAAGGGCTTTTGCGAGCCGTGCTTTGTCCCGGCGGGACGAGGGCAGGATTGAGCCGAGCGCCACGCTCCCCGTCGCCCACCTCCTCCCGCGCGCCGCGTCCCCAGAGAAGCGCGCAAAGGGACGCCGGCATCGTCGAGCGGGAGAAAGGCAGCAGGGCTTTGCCCGGGCTCGACTCCTCAATGAGAGCATTTTTCCCGGGAACAAGGGGCTGCCTCCAGCTGCCGGGGCTGTCTGGGTGCAGCGAGTTGCCGGAGTAACGGAGGCCCCGGAGCTGCCAGGACCAGGCTGCAGGGGAGGGTGCCGCGCTCGCCGCGCTCAGTCCGTGCGATGAAACACAGCCACGTCCCCTGCTCTATATACACCAACACCCGCCCCAGGGATCCAGCAGGCCAGCTCAACAGAAGTGGTTTTCTTAGACAGGGAGGACGCGATCTGCGCTTCGTGCATTGGGAACGCTAACACAGCCCTCTGAGACCGAGCACGCCATCTCTCTACACCAAATAAAACACCCTGTGATTTTCCTTTTAGAGGCAGGACAAGTTACCCCTCACCCATCCGTTCCTTCAACGCTCCGGTACGTCCCGGTGCTTAGCAAATCGCCGCGCCACCCATCCATTCCCCTTCTTTCCCTCTCCCCATGCTCATGTATTTGTAAATTGGATTTTCATCTCTAGCCTACTACTCACCTCGCACCACAGTTTAGCTTCGCGGAGATTTCATAGATTAAAACAGACAGTAAAGTGCACATACCCATGCCCCCCAGTCTTCTCAGCACTCTCTTGATAGCACTACAAACACCAGGGAAAAACACTCATAAATAAGTCAAATAACTATAGACACAAGCAGGCTCAGCACTGCAGGGAAAGAGCTTGCTGTTATCCTATACATGCAAACCAAGACCACAGCATTGCCATACCAGGGCTTTTCGCCTGTTCGTCTTTGAATACGAACAAGCTCTGTCTCTCTGCTGATTCCCTCACACAGTCTCTCTCTGAAGCCAGGAGACCCAGCCAACCCTGCCATGCACATTGCCTTGCTCCCTCACTGCCTGTTTTGCAATTTTAATTTCTCACTTTCCTAAACAGCAAAAGATTTATCACGCTCTTGGCAGAAATATTTAATTTTCCAAATGTATTTTTTTCTCCTTCTTGAGGCCCCAAAATTCTTGAGGTATAACTTTTTCACWTAACTCCCTTCCCAATTTACATAAAACCTGCCTGCAAATAAAGGACTGCGCACCACAGCGAGCAGAACCACTTCCAGTGTGCAAGACCAARTACAGAGGTGTTCATGTACAGTAAAACTGGCTTATTATTAAGTTTGGTCCTGCTTTTGTTCTCAGGAATCATGGGATACAAACCCAGACCTCTTCCACTTTATCCATCTCTCTCATCCATTCACTGTAGAAAAATGTAACTCATCTTGGGTTCCTAACTTAGATGTCTCTGCTTGTTGCTTAAAGTTTAGCCATGGTTCAAGAGGTTAATACGACTTGCCCAAGGTTACTGGAAGGTCTCTGGCAGAGCAAAAAATTGAGTCTAACTTGTAGCATCTGTTCATGTATTTTTCCTTACCCTACAAGAGTCCCAGGAAACATCTGCAAAGTGACCTGCTGGTGAGAATGCTCAAGACCTAGCACTGCTGTAATTGAATACTTTGGCGGGCTGATTAGACCCTCTGATGCGGTCCATGCAGACCACAGTTGGGTTGGGGGAGGATGGGGAGAAGGGGAAACAGGAGGGTAAGTTGCAGCTTGCACTGAAGTGCTACAACCTACACACGTGAGCCACCCCAGCACCACTCAAGAGCAGATCCTCAACTGCCCTATTCAGCAGAAGTGGTGATACCTGGCAGAGACTCCTCAGTGGTCAGAAGTATAAAAATAAGGCACTAAAAAAGAACAAGGACACCCCAAATACCCTGCCTACAAGGAGCTGCATACCACAAAAACAGAGCGTGCCAAGCAGAGGGTCTAAGTTAGGCACTCCTTGTCCAGCCTYGCACAGAGAGCTTTGCAGAGACATGGGGAAAAATACACCTGCTGCCTTGCCCCAGCAGTGGGGCGATTAAGGCTACGCTGATGCTGATGAAACAATCATTGAAAACAGGGAGTAAATGAAGAGGTCTGTTAGTCCACCCGCCTAACCAAAAAGATCAATGCTTCCAAGCCATTTGTCTAATCTGTTCTTTATAATCTCCAGTGACAGATACTCTGCAAACTCCGTTAGCAATCTATTTTAGTGCTTCACTCTTTTTACTGTTCAACAGCGTTTCCTGATGTCCAGCCTCAATTTTTCTTGCTGCAATTCATGCTCTTGAGGAGAGTTCATTCCCTTTCTACGAGATTGTTTCTCTTTGATTCCTGCGGGCATGTGCTGAGCACTGAGATGGCGGCAGGTTTCCATGCTTTAACAAATCAAACAATACAGAACAGGATTAATGGGCCACCTTATTCAAACTGCCCTTTGCAAGTCCAGCTCCGAAATTTGCTGTCACTATATTGCCATCCAAGCCTATGTATATGGCACAGCTAATGCAACAGCACAGATAGGATCTCTCTGTATTAAAGCCTCAAACTGGCAACCAAAATTGAAACAGTTGGAAACAGCCACTCTCTAAAGGTACTGGCCTGATTTTCCAWACACATTGGCCATGCAGAAGTCAGACCCCTGTATTCAAGCAGCTTCTGTTTCACACAAGCTGATTAATGACCTTCAGATACAACAGTCAAAGGGTTACTTCTGTGCTTATTAAAACATGGATGTAGGAGTGCAACCTTAAGCTCCCAACTCTGAAACATTGGCTTGGGGCCTTGGGAAACCAGAATGAGAGGGCAGCAGCGCAGTGCCAGCTAGCTGGGACCCAGCAACCGCCAGTCAGGGTCAGGCAACACAAGCTAGTTTTTAAACAAAGTAATAGATGGCAAAGATTGGAACTCGCTAGGAAGCCAAAGAGTGAAAAGCAAAGCTCCCTGAACAACAGCAACGCAAATGAGACGGGCAAAATCTCACACCTGCTGCTAAAGCAGAATTGCTGAAGAGCCTTTCTGCTTCTACCTCCTCCCTTACACAAGATTTTTCTCTCCTGATCCAGCTCTACTCCTCCTTCCTTGCATGGAAGCTCAGCTCTGAACATGGTGCAACTCCGCCAGTGTCTTCACTCCAACCTCAGAGACAGAGCCCGCTTCGACAGTTTTGAGTTCTGTCCTGCACAGAAACCAGCTTCCTTCTGTCCTCCTTGCTGTTTCACCACAGCCCACAAAACAAGCATCATGTGATGACCAGAGGAAAGGCATTAATCGCCTGTGGCTGCAAGCAACAGCACAGCAGCTCTCTTGCAGGCAGGCATAGGCAGTGGGCTATTGCATATTTTTGCATTTGCACCTGCTCTGTTTCCAGATGTCACTGCTGCAGGGAGCCAGGTCATTCAAAACTGAGGGCAGAGGCCAAGCCCCAGCAGTGATGAGTGGAGGCTCAACCTCCCCCAGCACAGCACCCTGCACTGGTTAGCGCTGATGCAGAGGACGCAGTGGCAGCTTGGCCCGCAGGCCTCTGATCAGCCGTGCCACAGAGCCCATGCCACTGTTCAGCTGGCTCTGCGGCCCCTGCAGCTCTGCTGGTGGCTTCAGCAGCACCAGACCATCGCCAGAATAGGAAAACGAGCTTCCACCACACCAGAACTCCCTTAACCGCCTCAGCAGGAGAAGGACAAGTCCTTGGCACGTACTAGCACATGCCCTTATCCACTATTCTTGTGGTCCTTACCACCTCTCTGCAGCACACTTCTGCTTAATGACATCTTTGCACAAGCCTATGGGCAAAGCCTACGAATGCTCTAGGAGCTCACTGTCCTGCTCATTTGTAGCAACCTCCCGACAGCCATCACTGTGCTACGCTTTAAGGACAGGGAAGGCTCCCAGCAGCTCTCTACAGCAGAGACCAGGCAGCACACTTTTGGACAGCATCTCAAAACTCTTCCCATGTCAGTCAGTCCCACCTCCTTCCACTGAGCCTTGGTGAAGTGAAGAGCACAGCCCTCCTGTGCCCAGCCCTGTAAGGGCCAAGGGACTCAAAAGCTTATCATCTGTATAGACAGAGAGACGGAAGAAAAGACAGCAAAATTTCCTCCCCATTTTATGCGCAGGAGGCTTGTTCTCTCTCTCTCTCTCTCTCTCACACACACAAAACACGTAGCCAGTAACCGCTTGACTGCGGATAGCTGGAATCCAGACAGATGCCTCCATTACAATACTTTCCTCCTCTTTTTCATTCTTCCAGATGACTCTATAATGCTGTTTCACCCTTTGTGTTGCTTCTTTATCTCCCTTTAGTTCATGCAACCTTCTTTTTCCTTCTCACAGGCACTTTGTCCAAGAAGGATGGGACAGCAGGCCCTAACTAATCACCTGAGACATTAACAACTGCATATGCAATTATTTGCAAGCCCTGTTCCCCTGATGAATTCCATCCTGTGCCTCTGCAGGCTGTATCCATTTGTTCCCTGCCTTTTGCTCCCAGATCCCATAAACTTTCCCCTGTCATCATTAGGGCTGGTGTCTTTTCATATTCATTGACTAACTGCTCCCGGCGGCTCCATGTTACTCTGTGCATTTTAAARTATTCCTTGTTACTTCATTTCAGATGCAAAATAACAATACCCCAAATACAAAAACAACTCTRAAGTCCCTTGGATAGGAGTGAATACATGACATGCCGACATACACACACAAGTACATCTCATTCTGCTAGACTAGACCAATAATGCAGAAACACCAATCAAGACATTTACACCCTCTTGTCTTTTAAAGCACTCAATTCTACAACTAGAAAAAGGAAGCCAACACATACCTAGCAGCTGGCTTGATGCTTCTCATCCACTCACATCTGTTTCTCCAATAACTAGAGKTTTTAACTGCTCTAACAAGGCTAACACCAGTTCCACCCACAGGGCAAAGTTGAGTAACAGAATCCAGAAAAAAAGTGAAAAAAAAGTCTGTAGTGAATTAAAACTCAAACGCTAGTCATCTCAGTGGGAACATCCAAGTACACAAGTCAACAGTTTCCTTCACTTGCAAAAAAAAAAAAGTCATCTCAATCTGTTTACCATTGCCTTTTTTAAGCATAGGAGTTTATCTGAGTGAATTTTTAACAGAAATTTCAAAGGAACAGATGTCTGTCTGAAGCTACCTGATTCCACATCTCAGATTATTCACTGTTAAGGAGGGATGACATAGGGTCATAAAGATCAAAATTCTTGCAGAGAAAAAAATCCTGTACAAAATACATAAACATTGTTCTTTGAATATGGAGTGAAAGAACACTCTTAGAAATAGTAACTACTTGCAGCACTTGCTCTTCACAACACTGCCTCATGTTAACTCAAAACCCTAAAATGCCATGACCCCAAAACAAACCTTGAGTGTTAGTGAACCCAACTTTTCTATCTTTAYAGACCTGAACTCTACAGACCCTTTCCAAAACTGAATACAGTTTTTCCAGTCATTTAATCATTTGTACTGGGATCCCTTGCAGCCAGAGGTGTCCCTTGCTGGTATTCAGGGTGCTCTGGTTTTAGGTGCCGTACAGATACAGGACAGCTTCTGTCCAGAAGAGCTCAGATTCATGTCCCTGTTCAGGAGAGCYTCCCTGTTCAGAAAGGGTATTCAAAGCAGAGCACCTGAATTCACCTGCTTATGCRCTTTTTTGAATCGGGATTTCAGGGATTGCCTGCCCAAACACRAGTGAAAGAACAAGAAACAGGGCTGGGTTTACTTGCTGAGGACCAGGTTATGATCTTATTCACATCTACCAGGGTTCAGAGGCTCACRCAGCCTGGCCATACACACTTAGCCCTCTACTTCTAACCAAGCTGACAGTTAGGTAAGGTAGAACCAAAGTGGCCTAGGAGATCTTCCTGGTGTCCACCAATGCTAAAATCTATGTAGGGAGGCTCCAGCTTTGCCCAGTGCTGTACTGCTAAAGCCCATCTCACTTAGGCCATCTCATTTAATTTGGTCCCACCTTATGCCACATCACCATCACATAAAAATGCAGAACTGGCTGCTGGGCCTGGTACGTACAAAGCAATTAGCGAGGCAGACCGGGGCAGGAGGCTCCTGCACAGACCAGGAAGGCACCTACACTCGGTTGGGAAGGTTACTCCCATCCAGCAAACTTTTCCTGGGATGTCACTTCTCTAACAAGATGAAAGTTTTTACAGTGACTAGCTTCATACACAACTAACCCCTAGCTGGGGATGTTCCTCCTTGTCCCGCTCAAGCCTCTTAGCCCTGAAAATGGGAACTTGGYCCCATATTTATCAGCATGCCTTGGCCGTGAAAAGCAGCATAGTTCCTGCTCTTTGGGATGCATGTGGCAACCACAGCACTATTAATTAAAAGAAAGTTTAAGATGCTAGGATACAGAGCGGATGCACACAGGGCCACCTGGGGTGAGCATGTTACAGATGCCAAGCAGTAATCACAGCCCTCCTAGGCACRGTTTATCACCTGCTCTCTTGGGGCCCTCCTACACTCACTCACACTACAGGAGGCTCTTACAGATTAGATACGAACCTGGTATTTTCCCTGCCCCTGTGCAAGCTCCTCTGTCTCATCATGTCTTCTCTGCATTTTTAGAGTTTGCATCATTAAGTGGCCTTTAAAAGTCTATTATGCAGTTCTTGTTAGACAGGCTATACAYGAGAGAGAGAGAAAGAAAGAGGAAAAGAGGGAAATAAAATTAGCCAAGGGTTGGCAGAGAAAACATGCACAAAAATTTCATTTCCAAGTGRTGCCTTCATGTTTACAGCAGGGGGCTGGGAGTCAGCGCTGCAGGTGGGATGGGCAGGGCTGGGTTTAAGGGTCAGGAGATGCAGGTTCAACTCTTGGTTCTGCCCCAGGATTTTTTTGTTTTGTCCTGGGCAGATCATCCTCCTGCAATTCCTCTGTGAGAAAAAGGGGTAAGATAATTCCCTCATCTAAAGGCGGTACAGCCCTTGCAGCTCTGAACACAGCCCAGCCTGTGCTCGGCACAGCAGCAAGTACAGGGAACCAGGCATGTTCCTGGCCTCTGGGGCTGGGGCTTTCTTCTTGCTAACCTTCCCCAGTCCACGGGCAAACTCAGAGCAAACCACCCCCTGCAGGCAACGCTCACCTTTTGCCATCTCTCCACTGTCTCTGTCCTAGCTTCCCATTTCCTGCAACTGGGAACAAGTGCCCAAGTTTCAGTCCAAGGTGGGCTGCTCAAGGTCCCCCTTGTATAAAGTATTCCTCTCAGTCATCTCAAGGTACATATCCTCCAGCAAAATCCAGCTGCAGATAACGGTAGAGCCAACCCTCCACCAGCAACAACCCTCGCCTTCTTATTGCTCAACCAGCTCAACCAGTTGTGGTTCACCGAGGAGTGCCTTTACTCCCATGTTCTCACCAAACCAACAGGGGTTTCCCGCAGAAACCACCTCACTATTGCAAGCAACACTGGCCTAAGCGGTCAGGACAGATCTGTCCAGGCAAAGCAACTTTGTTTTATATGCATGGGGGAAAAGTTATTCTTGTTAACTTCCCTCCCCCTTTTCCTTTCCCATGTCCTGTCCCCCTCCCCAGGAGCATTCCCAAGCCTGACTGGGTTCTGAAAATGCCTGGCGCCAAGAAAGCGTCAGCTCAACGAGCTGGGGCATGGGGACTAGGCCCAAACAGATGGTGTAACAGACTTTGGGTCATCTGCTGAGCCTCTCAGTGTGGAAGACAAAGCTTTGTACAAAAGAGGCAGAGAAAGGAAAAAAAAACAAAAAACAAAAAAAAACACAATACAAACTCAGCAGCAAAGCAGAAATATCTCAAGTGTCCCCAACACAGGTGTTCAGTTTTGACCTTTCCAAAATGTTCAGGGCCTGTGCTTGYGATCAAGGCGACTGCTGAATGGAAAATATCAATGGTGTTTGCATTAAGTGACCCCATATAGGTCACCAGGTATGCTGGGCACAGGCAGAACATCCAGCGACACCAAAGGCACCCCAAGGACCCTAGCCCTGGGGATCACAATACTCACATGGGAAAGCCATACAATTCACTGACAATCCCCTATCCCCAAGTGGAAATAAGATGAGCTGGAAATCCTATTGTCATGGTTCACAGAAAAAGCAGCATGTTCTCATACCCCTGTCCTTCACCACAGGTCCTAACAGTCCCACAAAACACAGCTCTCGCATGGTCAGGGACTTCCATGCTCTAACACAGGGACTGTAGTTTATCACAGGATGCAGCAGTCTGACTGGAAAGACCAGTCCGCACCATGCCACATCCAAGCAGGAGTCCCCAGGAGACATCGCACCAGGATTCCCGAATCATTCCCTTTGGACTTAGTGCAGAGTGAGAAAGGAGTTGCAACTTCTCAGCTTTCAGCTTCCCACTGAACACACCAACTCTTCAGTATCAAATTTTAGTGGTGGGAAAGGGAAAAGAGAAGGCTTCCCTTCGACCCAGCTCGAGTCCCCACTCCATAGAAGGGCTGCAACAAAACTCTTCATTAGTCATGGCTGGCAAACTTGAAAGGAATAATAGGAACCAATGAGTAATGCAATGCTATAAAAACATAACCACCTCAATAATGGGAAATCAAAAGCCAGCATAAAACCTCCACGTAAACAAAGTTACAGAAACAGGAGTGCTTGAGCCAAGGTATATAGCTCAAAAACTCCATCTGTATAACTGCATTTTGAATAGGTCATCTGAAGCGCTGTTATATACAGCAGCCTRGAAATGGTGGATTTCTAGGCCTGACAAATGCACACATGCATCGATACAAGATCTCCATCATCTTGGGAATCCCTTCTAAACATTCCTATCCCAAGAAAAAACAGGTGAGGGGTAGTGGCTCTATCTGGCATATGTGACAGCTCTAAAAGCTGCATTTATGCAAGCAAATGGAGCATATCAGCTCCGCTGTATTAACACCTATGTTTGCAAATGAGACTCAGTTGTTGTTTTTTTCATTTTGCTGTGACTGAAAATTTGCTTGTTGTTCAGTCAYGGAGAGAACAGCTTTGAGTTGTACTTTCAGAACAGCATTTCCACCTTCTGCAGGATCAACTCACCTTTATCTACTACATCCCAGGTGCACAATCTTTTCCATGCTTCGCATGCAGACAAAAGCGAGGAGAGCCCTTGCAGTACAGTACCCCCTACTAACAACCAGCAAACCTACCAGCTCAGAGAGGGAAGGAACTTGTACTGCTGCAATCTGCAGCAGAATGAACCCTGCAGATGACTATCACCAATGACGAAATCCCATCAATCACATCAATTTAGGACTATGAAGAGTTTTAAGGCAAAATGGATCTGATCATTCATCTCATGAGATTGCTGGTATATTGCTTAAAGCCCCAGATCCCAGGCTCGAGCCTGCAAGAGAATCTCTACCTTCACTTCACCAGGCTGATGAAAAGCACGTTTCCGGTTCTCGTGGCCCTAAAGAAAAGTTTGAAGCTACACACTACCAAAAACTGATTCGGGGAATGCAATAAAAAATTTTTAAATTTTTTGAAAAAAACAACAAGACAGACAGCACCACTTTCTCTTTGTGGCTTTAATCCCCTTGCCACAGGTTTCTGCCCAGTCTTGCCAAGATCCCCATGCATGCACACTGCTCTTCCTGCCTTCCCATGCTCCAGCCAGCTCAGCCCAGCCTTGCCCAGCGTGGCCCCTGCCCTGGCACAACCTGCTCCCAAGCACTGCACTCCCACGGCACCTTCTGAAATGAGGCTGGCATGGCGAAAGACCACAGAGCGGGGAGGAGATGAGCCCAAGAATACATCCTGGGCATAAAAGATAAACAAGGCTGAATTTATTGCTTGTTTCTATCCTGATTTTATTTCTCAAGGCCTTTTTGGGAAGCGTCAGCCCTTCGTTCTGCAGTCCAGATAACCTTTTACAAAGRGCTGTTCTTGGAGGACACCAATCAATGCTTTGCTTTGCAACAGCAAATGCCAGCGACGTGGTTGCCCCACCGGAACAGTCACTTCCCATCACTTTCCAGCTTCTCTCCCCGCACTGCTCTCTCTGCGGGAAGCCCACAAGCAGGGGGCCAGAAGCTGAGTGCAAGGGAAAGAGATGCTCAAAAAAAGTCACTGTGATGAAGAATTTAGGAGCCTACGGTCCTTTACGGAGTCCCCTTTCCTCGCTTGTGCCCGCTCACCACACAACGGTGGAGAGGTGGGAGCAGGCTGCACTGCGCCACTCCGTAATACAGCTTTCGGACACGTCAGCAGGGCTCTGCTAGCCCCGACCCAGCCCCGAGGGGAGGAAACCACCGGCACCCCAGCTCCAGAGCTGGCGAGAGAGGGAGAAGGACCAGGGAGCGCACAGGGATGCTCAGGACGACCTAGCGGCAAACTGCCCCTTGCTCAGGGCTCGTGACTAAGTCACCAACAGCCCAGGGCAGCCAGAGCCATCACTGCTGTCATGGGTGTTGACATTAACAGTGCAATAACAAATCAGCGGAGAGGCTGGACCAGGTAATCCCAACCCCTCTAAGATTTCGTCTGCATGGCTATCCTCAGGAAATTAAAGCAGACTTAACCAAAAGAGCATACGAGGACAAGTCTGCTTCCCCATGACAGTTTTTCCATAGAACTTCATGTGCTTTAACTCATACCTTTTACCAACACACCTTTAAGTCATCTTCCTATTCCTGAATGCCACCTATAGACACGCTCTTAGCTTGTGCTGTCCTCTCCTCTCCCTGCCAACTTCGCAACAGCTGGAATAAGCCCTGCAGGATTTTCCTCTTGACACAATGATATTCCAGAGACCTCAGAGCTACAGAGTAAATTCTTATACAATATAATTGACTCAGCCCCAAAGGATAAACATGTCAAGATACGAAAACCTTTTATTTTTTTTTCCTCTTACCAATGCAATGATGATGTGATTGAAAATGTCGTGTTCTGGGTTTATGAGCAATATTCTCATAACTCATCATCCAAAATAAATTGTTCTATCATTTGTACTAGTTAGAAGCTATTCCAAGTCAGACAAGCTGAAAGCAGGAGTTTAAGCATACTCAGCATGGTAGGAAGGATATTAATTTCCCTCCCTTCCTATATGAATGTTAAACCATAGTCTCTCACAGAAGGCTAATCAATCTTTCAGAAAAGCCTGAGTCAACCAAACACAGCAGAAAGATTTTAAAGACCAGTCCACAGCTTCCGGAAAGCCCACTGCAAATCTTACACTTCCTGCAAAATTTGCCACAGAAGAAATAATTGGGTTTGCAAAACTTCAGACATCCTGATGTCATGCCACGAGTCTCGTTCTTTGAGAAAAGCGCAATTACTTTGGATGCAGCGGAGTGCGCGATGGATCTGGAAGAGCGAAAGACAGTATCGTTTAGTGAAGGGGATTACTGGAATCTGCTGCCAGCTCCTCTTCTCGCATTACAGAGGCGCTCGGAGGACTTGAGGTGCAGGGCCTTGTGCATCCGGGCACTACGTCTCGCCCTGCTGCTCCCTCACACGCGAGAGCTCGGCCAAACTGTCGCCCCCATCTCTGCTGCCGCTCCCCTTTGTGCTTGCACCGGACATGATTCTTTCCACACGCAGACATATACCTTCTCCTCAGGGAGCCTGAAGAGCTTTCTTGGAGTGCTGGAAAAGGCTTTGACAAGTCTCCAGCAAAAAGCATTACACGAGCACGCATACATTCTCATTGCTACATACCAGCTAGCCTGTACCACTTGTCCATGATTACCTGACTACTCAGCCATTTATGTGAAAGATGCCATAAAAGAGCTGTTGGGATGACACTAGGTTTTGTTTTTCCTTTTCCCTCATTCCCATAAAACACTATTCACTTCCATAATTGAGCCCTCCGCAGCAAAGAACCTCTAACAAATAAAGCAATTTCTAGAGAAACTCGCACCCTAAATCCACACAGACAACAGCTCTTGGACTGAGTTCAAATGCATCCCCTGGTTAAGTTCTTGTCTCAGGCCACTTAAAAACCCTGAAGTATTAGGTGCATTAAAGGTATTTGGGAGAGAACAAGGATGGCATGCAGGCTGAGATCRCTCCAAAGAGGAGGAGATGATGCTAATTGCACAGCTAGTAAAATGGAGTCACTGGGSAAGAAAAAATGAACAGTCAGGACAGTTAAGCGTTACAAGAGCAGCTATACTATTTAATCAGTGGTAGGCCATCCACCTGAAATGAGACTAATAGATTACATCAAGGTAGTGACAGGCAATCAATGAACACTCAATTAACAGTTACAATATTACTAACTTAAGCAAAATGTGTTTTTGCAAATGGCATTCTCTCCCTCATGCTGATACAGCCCTAATTTTTCTTCAGTGCACCAACACCAAACATGGAGAGAAAAA
This sequence comes from Apteryx rowi, assembly GCF_003343035.1. NCBI lineage: Eukaryota > Metazoa > Chordata > Aves > Apterygiformes > Apterygidae > Apteryx > Apteryx rowi. The sequence continues at coordinate 285,470 of NW_020450041.1, forward strand.
CAAAAAAAACCAAAAAACCCAACAGCAACAAAAAAATCAAATGACACCATCTGAAAAAAAATACCCCTTCTGCAACAAACTGAGTCAAAGAGGTGAAAGAAGATGAGAAAAGGTTGCACGATGACCACCTGACAATATTTCCTACACAGAACGGAGAAGCAATACAGTCCTACAACAGGGCACTAAACCAGCAGTCTGGCGACACAGCCCGTTTCCCCAAGCTCACGGAAGTTTATAACTGAACACCCACCCTGCATTGCCGCTTTACAGCTTTCCAGAGAGGTAGATTCCTGCAACATCTGTGTTTGCCCAGGGGTAAGGTGGGGACACCAGCCTGAGAGCAAGGCTTTAGCCTCCTGAAGTYAGCAGACAAAGCAGCAACAAGATCCAGCGGCTGAAACTTGGCTGTTTCAGACCAGAAGCCAGATGCTTCTTCTGAACAGCAGTGTTATTAGCTATTGGAASAACCTTTGAAGAAGTGTGGTTGACTCTGCATTGCTGGCAATTTTTAAATCAAGATGGGTGGGGTGGGTTTTTTTTTATCCTCTGAAAAATAAGCTTATTGCAAAGGCTCATAGTCAGCCTAGAGTATCACAGTTGATCCTTTTGGCTTTATAATCTATTAATCTTTGGGCCTGGGATGTCAGAGTCGGAGATAACTGTCCTGGGAACGGAAGGCATTAGGTAGACTGCCTTAAGTTGAGCTCTGCTTAGCTCTAATCCTCTCCTATTCAGCCTAGACTCAGCTCTACAAAGAGGACAGCTGTTCAACATCTGGCCCAGGGCTTCCTTTCAATCTTGAGACTGGGACCATGGCTGTACCCCCCATCGCTTGTGAGATGTGTACTGTTTCGAGGCTCAGTGTATCGCTGCATTTTCTTGCAGTTGCTCCTTTTCTACTTCTGCCTGGCTTTGCTGCTTTAAGGTGGGAGAGAGGCTAGGTATTAGGAGAAAGTAACCTTCCTGAGCACACCGTGTGCTCTAATTAACATGCCAGCCACTGCCTGAATGGTAATGATGCCTCTTAAACTCTCTGCCCAAGTTTGCTGAACATGTCTCAGGYGGTGGCATAAGGGATTTGTGGTTGCAGCATTCTTTGTTTCTGTGCAGGCACACGCTGGAGGCTCTGAAGGTTGGTGCATCTAATGGGAGAGTAAGAGGGGAGAAGGTCCAATGAAATCAGAAACTCATCAGCCTCCCTGAGCACGTCTAAACACCAGCTTTCTCAGAGGGAGGAAAACCAGGGGATTGGCAAGGGAAGAGGGGAGAAGCTGGCTGGAGAAGTCAGGCATCGGAAAGAGAAAATAGATAATTGTTTTCTGTTTAAAGACACTACTACGAYGCAAAACAACGAGATCTGCTGGATGCGATGGGTGCAAAGTGATAACAGGAGGATAAAAATTAATATGCCTAGTTACTTCAGCTGTGATCAGAACCCATTTCACCCTAGGGCTTTCAGACGTGTGAACGCAACTGAGGAAAATGTTTCAAAGCCACCTAAAAACAACATCATGAGATGCCCTATCTTTAGCCTCCTCTTTGARTCACATCTTGTGGTCACAAAGCATAGCAATAGCATTCATAACTAAAACATCTGCAGCCAGTCAACTCCATTTAACAGCACCCTGTGGGCCAGTGATATTTACTGACATCAACTGACATTTGAATGGGACATCAACTGCACAGTTTCTAACCCAACACAGTGGGGATTTAGATGACAAGACTTATAAAGAAGAACATGTAGGACATCTGATGGGAGAAAAGGGAACGAAGACAGGCGATGTAGGGGTGAAAGGTCCCTACCGAAATTCATTTCTCCTGTGCACAGGAAACTTAGGGACTCTGCTGTACATCACTGTCCAAAGGTAACAGAACATCCCTGGCTCGTACAGTAAATATATGACTCCATTTGTCCCGAGTGCCCTACAACGACAACTCTACATTTCTATGTAGTTTCTGCTTCCCACGGGCAGTGATTCTGGCCAAGACACCTCAAGTCCCAGCTGTAATGTCCTGCTAGAAATCAGTTAGTTTTTGGACAAGTTCGTTCTGCCTGTTCCTGTCCCAATCACAGTGGGAAGAGGGGATTCTTTCATTGCTGTTCAGATGTAGGACAAAACCTCAAAAGCAAGATGTCAGCATGAATGACAGTTCAGCATGTACTGGGACCCCAGTACTGTGGTATTATGGCCTGAGCTTCTGACCAAGACCTAGAGATAGGCTCAGCTGACAGCAGTTCCATCTCCTCTAAACTGCAGCCCAACTCCATGGTAGATTTTGCTCTCTCTCAAAAAAAGAGAGATTAATAATGCAATTGATAGATTTGAAGGACAACAATCAATGATCATTTTGATATCCTTATTTTACTTGCTATTGACTCATGCTGGGTTCACCTTTACTAAGCCTCCACAGTTTGCAGTTGACCTAAAGCAGCTCTTCAARACATATCATTTCAAGTCCCAGGTAATTTATTCCTGTGCTTAAATATAAACCTGTACAAAAATAAAACATACGCCTTTTTTCCCTCATCTGAATTTATCCAGCTTGAGCTTCCAGCCACAGCACCATATTCTGCCTTTGTACCTTTGGCTAGCAGAAGTCTCTGCCCCTTGTTAAATACTCACAGACAATAATCAAATCACCCCTTAACCTCCTCTTTGTTAAAACAAACAGATGGAGCTTCACTTTCTGCCTCTCCAGCATGCTTTAGAGACCTCAAATCATCCTTGTAGCTCTTCTCTTATCTCTTGCCAGTTTGCCAACATCATTTTTAAGGAATAGATACCACGACTGCACACAAGGCTCTTCCTACTCGTATTCATTATTTCTTTGCTTAGACAGCCAAAGATAGCATTAACACTCCTGAGAATTCACAACACGGCCTAAGACCAGCCAGTTATTGATAAGGTAATGAAATTAAACTCCAGCTTCTCACCTTGATGTGGTGACTCCCAGGGGTTCCCTCTTTCCAGCTGTGGGTTTTACTCCCCGCTCTAGCTAATGTGGATTAGTAAGTTATCACATGCCAGCCCTGCTACAGGAGCTGTCCGTACTTTTACCCTTTTTCTRCTGTAAACCCAAGACCACTTGACCAAACTTAACCCACTTTCTCAAACCCTCACTTTTGCCAGGAGCACAGGTTAACCTTAGCTCAGCTGAGCAGGGTAACAGATGATGCTRCAGGAACCCCCAAAATAGAGTCTGAGCCACAAGCTGAACTTCTCTGCTGCCAGGATCCCAGGATCCCCAAACAGGGCACTCTTCCTCGGACACGGCCGCAGGTCCCAAGCCACGCTCTGTGCTACTGCAGTAAAGCCAGCTCCCTGGAGCCAAACGAGCTCTATCAGTCAAAGCCAAGCAGTGTTAGTATATCCACGCTCAAGGCTCCTGCCAGAATAAATATACTACACAAGGATTACAGCTTTTCACACCACTTCTGACAGAGTTACGCCTATACCACAGTGCTGGTTCAGATGTAACTAGAGACATACCTTCAGCCCTCCTTCTGGAGACGTGTTCCTGCCTCTCTGACACCCATGAGACCACRGGCCGACGTCTCTGGGAGCCGGCGAAGCCCGCTTTCCCCACGCCCGCCAGCCTTTCGGGTGCATTGCGGGTAATGCTGCCAGTCTCTTGCAGGCTCATACCAGAAACCCGGCACGTGACGCCGGATGGAAACTGCAAACTCCCTCAGTGTCTGAGGGGATCTGGACCCAGGGGGTTGCTYTAAGAAGGCTCCTCTCTCTCTCTATTCTTAGCCCTACCAGTTGAAGCTAATATGTCTGGATTTTTCACCAACAGTCAGGAAAAATTTGTCATAGAAAATGGGCAAGCACTGACATCTTAAGATAGAAAAAGACGCAGATTTCTCAACTGTTTGCAACACATTATGGAAATACATTCTTAGGGACTATTAAATATGGGGATTATTGACTGAATAAGCAGCAGTTCAATGGACTAGCTTGCAAATATGTCTTTAGACAATTCTTAAAATGCAGATTAATTATCTAACAGACCAGAGCATTTTTTTCCTACAGACTTTCTAATGATCTGTTGCATAAACAAACATCCAGACAGTTTTGTTTGCATTTGTGCTGGCTGTGATGTTCTCCACTAACTAAATAGTGACTGAGGATACTTAAGTCATGTTTAACACTCAGCAGGAACACAACAAAAGGCATGTCAGTCCAACTCGCTGAAAGCCATGCCTTTTTGAAGACCCCCGTGAAGTCCAGCAACCATAATACCGGAAGGCCTCATTTCCCAAACATGAAACCCAAGACTCCAACTTCAGATATATCAGGCAGCGTTACAGTCCCTCTATAGTTTGCCATTAAGGTTCATTAAAAGAAGTCACATCACTGACATCCATCATCCAATGAATAGCATCTCCATCAACCCCTGCCTAAATGAGCAGGGCATATTACACTGCAGATATCRTCCAGGCTCTCTGCGAAGTCAGGGAAACATCGCTGTTGCCCAGTGATGCCAGAGTTATGCTCTGAAGATTTTTACAACATCAGAGAAGATTAAAGCTGGGGGACCATTACACCAATCTTTGCTGCTGCCCAACACAGACCCTCACCCACTAATTCCTGTGCAATGATTTGGACCTTTAAGTTAAAAAGAAAAAAAAAATCCCATCTTGATTTTAAATTTGCCATTGATATAGAATCAACCAAAGTGGTTAATTACCCTTATTGAGAAAAATTTGCATCTTATTTCTAGACTGAGTCTGTCTTCAGCTTCCAACTACTTGATGTCTTTATGCCTTTTCTGATAGGTTAACATGCTGTTGGATATCAAAACCAATGCAAAGCAAGTGTGAAACATTATTATTCCAGCTTCACACCCACTTTCCCTTGGTGTGAACAATAATGCAAACTGCAAGACAGTGATGAATTGGACCTGGAGAGGACCAGATGCTCTGTGAACATTAACACAGTCTCTGCCCCAAACATTTTTCAGTCTAAAAGAGATGTGATAGCCTGCTTTCAAAGCTGTCCATGCACACATACAATCTTTGTAGCACCAGATGTTACCAGATCACACACAAGGAGGAACAAAAACCGGAAATAAGCAGAGACAAAACAAGAAAAGGATGAGGGTAAATAAGGAGTAAGGGTGGAGTAAAATATATTTTGATCAACCTATTCTGGGTGAAAAAATGCAAATCTGGCATGTGTAACAGCTTGCAAATCAGCAAAGGTTTCACCGAACTGCGTACTAGTAGTACTATACTGTACTAGCAAGTACTCGGCCACGCGCTGCCAGTGGCTCCCTGTATTTCCCAGCCGTGTCACTTCGCCCTAGACAAGCCACATCAAGCGCAAGTCTATCAGACACAGAAATTTGCTGCTGCTTCATCATGGCCTACGAAGGGAAAGCCCAAGGCTGATGCCCACAACAGATTTAAACACCAGTGACAACTAGCCTTGCAATCCCTCTGCCTCTGAGCAGGGCCAGAGAGCTATAAAAAACCCTTAGCGCCAAAATGCAAGGCGTTCTTCAGAAAAAATGTCAACTTCTGTCATTGAATCAAAAACTCTCCGGTTTTCAGCAAAAAGTTTAAAAAAACATTAAGGCTGAAAAGAAATGTTGCACGCATTTTTAGCGATCCCTCCCCTCACGATCGGGCCCAGACTGTCTTTGATAACAGATTCAGATGTCCGTGTAGGAAGGGGAGATAAGGGTGCAGACCCGCGATCGTGTAGAAAGAGCCGACTTTCTGCCGAAACAGCTGAGGTGCGATCACACAGTTCAATCTGCAATGTTAATGACGTAAAGCGCTTCAGCTAGAGCCACGGGAAGGACCCACAGCGACTCTCCCAAGGGAAGAGAAGCGAGGGAGCCGGCATTGCGCTGCACCGAGAGTGCTGCTTGCCACCAGTCGCCTCCCCCCGCCCATGCTACATGGCAGTACCAGAAAGGAAAAACCTGCTTTTTAAAAATAGCAAAATTCTTATGGAACCGAGCACATGCCTGAGTGGGTGGGAAATTAGTATTATTATTACTTTGTGCTCACAGGGTCTACGACCTCAGATGACTTGTTTGCGCCCAGGGCAAATTTTTGCAGACTCATTATTAACCCCCACAAAGCAGGGTTTATAAGGTCACAGAAGCATTTCCATTAACTCTAGCCTAGCTAGGCATTGCCAATATGATCTCTCATTTATGCATATGCAATGAGCCCAAGATGAAGCTCCGCTGCTTTATTTCCACATCTCTGTGCTGATGCTGAGCTAACCAAATAAACAAACTGAAAAGCGGGTGAGGAAGGGGGGGAGGAACCAAGAGAGTAAGGAGAAAAACGTATGCCTGGCTCTCTCTCTCATGAAGGATGCAAATAAATTCTGCAGACTTTGAAGCCAGCAGATCTCAGCAGAGATGAGGATCCCCTTGTGCTGGATAGCTCACCGGGTGCTCAGTTGAGCCATTGCCTGGATATTGCTTTATGCAGCTGCTTCCACGCAAAGGATGGTCAGAATAAATATTGTTGCCCTGTCGCCTGACTGAGACCTGGTTCAGGGATTTGCAATCAAGCAGCAACACGAATCCTCCAGGCTCTCCAGTCTCCCTCCCACCACCGTGAGACCACAGCCTCTTCACAAACTGAACTTCAAGCACTTAACAATAACTCGCCCCCCTTCCAACACTGTAAACACTTCCCAAGTCTCTGAGTAAGAAGCGATGCAGATCAGGATAGGAAGTCACCCACATACACAGACAGCTTAATCTTTATATCTCCTTCCCTGATAAGCAATTTAAGTGATATCTATCCCCTTGGAAAATCCACGGGAAGGCCCCAGCAGATGGTAAAGGGGGAGCTCATCCACCTGGGCAGGCTCAGCCACATCCCTCACAACCCATGCTGAAAGCCGGGGAGTCCAGCTGGACGCCAGACAGTCTGGACATGCTCGTGCGGAGCTCAGATGGCCRTCCCCCAACCTCTTCCGAAGCACCACAAGGGCAGCTGGAGCTGCAGGAAGGGAGCTCACGGTCACCGCTGTGCGCCCGGCTCTGCGGACACTGCTCGTCCCAGAGCCACCCGACCATGCATCGCAGTGGTGGAGAGCCCTTCTTGCCAGACCAGCACATCTCCTGGGGCTCCCCTTCACCCTCAGCGTGCCCACAGCCATCAGGCCTTCCAAGCTGCACGCAGGAACCAAGACTATCTCTTCACATCCCTCTGTCCTCTCCTAGTAGGATCCCACAGAAGCACTGCCTAACTGCATCCTTGGAAAAACAGCCAGGTTTGCTTGGGTTTTCTCTCCTTAAACACTCGATTCTGAGTTACGCCCTGACTGCTGTTACACAGGCTGGTCCACTGGTGCACTCAAAAGCAGCAGCCATGTCTCTTAACTCCTCCAAGTGTTTAGCAGCAAAAGCAAGCCCTTTTCATTGGCACGCTCTCGCTCTAACCCAGCTTTGATCCATTTCCACCTCCAGATCATTAGAGATAATAAATAACTCCAGCCTCCATGTGAGGAGCCTTCACATAATCACCTATCTGTGCTCCCATCAGCAGTCCTTCATTACAGTTCTATTTACTACCGCTTAACTAGGTAAGCCAGCACCAGGGTCTACCCCTTACCCTGCAGCTGTTTATTGCCCACATTGTTATTTACTTCCTTCAATAGTATCTTTTGGAGGGATCTAATGAAAAGCTTTATGAAAAAAACAAATAAATTAGGTCCACCGGTACATTTTTGACTCCCATTTTATTAACCTTTCAAACCGCAGCAGCATGAGCAAGTTCTCCTACCACACACCCATCCCTTTCATATATGCTATGGTGATTTCACCTCCAAGGTCAGACCCATATGAATATTTGAGTGATAATTAGGGCCTCTAGCTAGCACAGAATGGGGACAAAATTCACCTGCTGAATATCCTAGCTCTTCCTCAGGTTTACTTTGCTCCATTCCTGTAAAGGCTTCACATCCCAAGCTTGCTCTTGCTGCAGCTGGCAGTTCCTGTTGTCTGTGTGGGTTTCCTGCCTTACTAACTTCCCAGCAGGTGGGAAGAGTTATCCCCTTCATGTTAACACCTGCTGCCATTTCACACTTTAGTTACTTCAGGACCCTCAGATGAGCCATCCTGGTCCTGATTTATAAGGCCCAGGTTCCTTCCTTTGGTCCATTACTTCCTCTTTAAAGGACTCAATCACTGCTAATTTACTGTGAACATAGATCTCGTCAGCATCCCAGTGCAGAGGTAGGACTCCCCTCTTCCCTTCTCCAGCCTTTCTCTCTGCCACAGCCCCTCGTGTCTCTTGGGGAGCCCCTGTTTGCCATTGCTGCCCTTGGAGGGGTTTTGGGAACCCCACAGTTGCTTGGTTGTGTGTGACCCCCCTCTCCCCCTCCCCGCATGCTGCTCCCCATGCCACACTGCACACCAGCGACCCAGGAGACTCATGCTTGGCCCAGCACCTTCTCCCACAGAGGTAGAGCAGTTAGCACACAAAGCACAGGACAACATGACCCCAAACCGCCTCTCCGTCCAGCTCACCCCATTTGGCATAGTCAGAGCTCTCTGGACACCGGTTTCTCTCCACATAAGACACAGCTAAGCCTCCTGTCCCATCTCTTTTGTAAGGTACCTGGAGATGCATGGCTGAAAAGTACTAGAGGAGTCCTACGCTGTCTTCCTTGCTTAAATGAGCTGTTCTCCACGCTGGTTTGGCATTTTGAAGTACAGACAGTTTTTCTGTTTCTACTGTCTTGCCCCTTGATAGCTTTTGAACTGCCTGACATCTCTGTTCTGCCCACCAAGCCACTCAGTGTTGACCAAACATGGAAATAACCCTGTTCAAGTTGGTCCTCACTACATTTTCCTCCACCTTCTCTTTAAAGGTAACTGTCACAGCCACCCTCAAGTACTACAGAGAACTAAGTCCAAAGTTACCATCCTCTTCCRCAGGCAACAATGACTCAAAAAGCAGCTCTTTAATATTATGGAGATCCTTAGAACTGCTCATTACCTTCTCATATGTTTTGCAGTTTCTTTTCTCTCTTCAAGTYCTCCATTCTACTTGTCAGAAAACCCACAACAGTGTATTTCCCCTGAGTGTGCATAGTCAGGTGAACAGGAGTTTGTAGTCTCCCCAGCACTGAAGCAACCCTGCAGTAGTACCAGTAGTCTTTTCTCTGTACAAAACTATCTTTGCCCCCATGATGAGGACCAAGTTTTCTATTCCTATATAAACCTTTCATTATGGAGTCACTAATAGCCCATTGATTTCTTAGTATCATTCCCATCAAGTCCAAGAGACAGCCTTCAAGTTGCTCTCATCCTGCTAGACCAGAATGTCAGTGTGTTCCTCCTGTTCATGCACAGCAAGAGGCTCCTCGCATTAACAGATACCTCTGACTCACACATGCTGCCTTGGAAGTCTCTTGCCCACAGCAGAAAAAAAATTTCTGAAAAGACTTGCAGAAACTTTTGTCTCACCTTCTGCCTGCCTCCCTAGAAGCACAGCAAATAAATGAAATCTGACCCTAACAAGCACTGCACATGAAGAACTCCTCCCAAAGTCAATGAGAATCAATATACACAATGCAGCCACATCAGCAAGCCTTAAAAAGGCCAAGACGCTCACCACCTGCACATCCTTAGTCCAGACTGAGCACACAACCCTTAAACCACCTTCAAGGAAAGTGAAGCTTCTTGCACTAGTGACTTCTCCTCTTTCCATATTTTCCGGACATTTATCATTTCTGTCACCCCGCGCTCCCCATCACCCATCCTGCATGCACACCCCATGAAAATACACAGCTTTGACACACTCAAAACCAGCTGCTTCTTCCAGAGAAAGAGGAATCTAAAACAATATGGTCCAAGCAGCCCTTGTGGCAGAAAGCAGAGCTCCTAGGTTGCAGTCAGAGCCTTTCCYGCAAGAACTGATACAATGAACTTTCATCCAACAGAGGATCTTCCCCAAGTCCAGGGGGAGTTTTAAGCTCACTCACTGCTTTTCTGCAGAGCAAAGAAATCAGCACAAGCTCACGCACACAATGGTGGGGATGGGATTTCCTGACAGCCTTTAGCTTTGGGATTACACGGTGGTTTGGAGGGAGCTCTGCACATACCTGCCTTGCTGTTCCTCTGAAAACCAGCTCCCTTGCATCATTTGCTGTTCACCCACCAATTGCTCCGTGCTCTCTGGCATCTCTGCACTTAGGTCCTTGCCAGCCCACATGACTCCTGGGCTCATTTTCCTCACACAGACACTTGCAAAGGAAATCTCCAGCAAAAAACTTGCAGGCAGCAGCACTGGTACTGCCAAGAGCTGCAGACAGCTACTCTAAAAACCCCAGTTTAGACCTAACCTTTTACAGGTGGCTCTTCCCTTGGGGGAGAGGAGATTTTCATGCCTTAATGCAGCAACCCTGCTCTCCCTCTCCCTTCCACTCTCCCAGGCAGGACATGGGGAACCTCCCTGGTCCGCTCCCCCTGCAGCACCTCGAATCGGAGCTCACTGTTCATGCACCCTGCTCCCCCCACCACGAGCAGGGTCCCCACAAGGAGCCAGCCTGCAAAGGGTTAAGAGAAATGGCTGTTTAAAGAAAAAAAGAGCATTCTCATTTGCTGTGCCAAGATGACAGTCTAAAGCCCTCTTTCTCCTCAGTGCAGTCTGCCAGCTCCTGTTCCCTCCCCTCCCAGGCACAGGTCCTTACCCTGGGCATTAATTAATACCAGGTATGGGGAAAGAAACACCTGCACACCAGCAACAGCCTCACACAGCAACTTTCCCAACTTCTGGCTTTGCTAGTCAGGCCCAACTCTGAAATGGAAACCAACAGGGAAAGGTTCAGCCGCTCATCATCTATTTCTCTACCCAGATGGTTCCCTTCAAATACACAGCCTAATATGCATAAATACTAAAGCAGACTTGCATCAAGACACTTTAAAAATGCTTTGGCACCGTGGGAGCCTTGCTGCAGATTGCTTTCAAAGCGCACGCTTCTACCGTCATGTGAAAAGAAGAATGAAGCGAGCCATGGCAGCAAAACACTGAGCAGAGTTAACATCTACCTCCTACCTGTGAGCGCACACAGGTCCTAGCATCCAGGAGCTGGTCGCACAAGCAGCCGCTGGCCACTACCAGCKGCTCTAGAGGAGCGTGAGGGACCCCATGGGGATGCTCCTTCTCAGCGGCTGTAGGCGCTGCCTCCCCGGCCAGGCAAGAAGGGAAGGCTCCGCTTTCACTTAACTGCAGCGGTCACATCCGGCCAGGACGCGGCTGCTGGATGTCTTCTGGGAGAAAGGACTGTCTTGCTTTAACAAGACAGAGGGATTGCTTCCTGCTGGGGGTGGGGGGGGGACCTCGCACCGCTACCATGGGGCAGCAGGTGCCTGCAGGGGCTCCGGGAGGAACATCTCCCCGGATGCGGCAGCAAGGAGAGCTGGCCATCATCGGTATTGCGAGCAGAGGACCCCCAGGACAGCAGGGAGCAGCTCTGAGTCTTCCAGCAAGCAGCGCCTCCCCGACAGAGGACCTAAATGGGGGAAATGCAACCCACCTGGCTCGAGTGCCTCAGGTGTGTTAGGTTAACTTCCTCAAGGGTCACACCCTGAGGGCCCAATCCCACCACCTGGGAAAGAAAGAAACCCCACAAATGATGACAGATGAACAGTCCTTGCAGCGAGCAAGTCTCACCTGTGCAGAGTTGTAGGGCATGCCAGAGTTGATGCATAATAACCAAGAATAAAGTTGGGCCTAGGGAGTGATTTCTACACAGAGTTTGCCCCTGCTCCCCACAATTAACACTGCTTGCTCATTAGAGAGGAGTCTGTATCAGAATCAAAGCTGCACTTCTGCACGTACAACGATTACTCCATACATTGCAGGACAAATCCTTCACAAGCATAACTCCACTGAAATGCATTCCAGAACAACCAGCCTCTTCTTTCCAATCCAAAGACTGACAAAATACCTATCAATGAGCCTTCTCCTCACCGCCAGCGACTGTAGCCAGGCTCTGAATATAGCAACATGCAAGTGGAGGGGGAGCATCCATTCCAGCCAGCTCCACTCCTCTCTCCTGTGCAGATGTCTACCACACACTTTCACGTACCGGAGACATCCCGGGAATTGTTCCCAGGCAATCCATAGGAGTTGTGGCCATGCCGAATCTCCCCCCCCGCCACACACACACACACACACACACGCACACGCACACTTTGAACTTCAGCTCCCCTGAAGGCTAAGCGTGCTATTGTGCAACTCTTCCTCCCCTGAAACGCCGCGGCCACACGCAGTCTGTCAGAAGGGCTGGCAGGAAAGTCCTTCTGCAAGTGCGACCGCGCGGTCTCGCCGGCGGCGACCAGCGGCGCGGCGAAGCCGGGGCCGAGGGGGGCCCATCCCGGCGCCGC